>NC_085137.1:372064900-372370851 GCF_035046485.1 Aedes albopictus
ATGTGGCGTGCGACTATTTTCATGCTGACCGTTCATCAGATTATCAAAAAAGCCGCTATGGTTTGGTTCCCTTCTATATTTTACCATTTCTGGCGAGACAATCGTTAACAGTTCTGAAACACTACCGGTTCTCCCAAATATGACCTGAGACTTTTTGCTGCCTAACTGTTCATTGGGCTATTGGAAAAGCCTCGATTTTGTGTGTCGCATGCATAGGTTCCGTCTTTTATATTTGACCACTTACGACGGAACACCCAAAATCGGTTCCCGGAATCGACCTGTTATCTCATATATGGTCTGAGACTATTTTCTTGCTAATCGTTCATCTGGTAATCTAATACATCATTTGATATCGAACGTGTTGGTTTTCTTGTACATTTGACCGTTTCCGGCGGGACACCCGGAATCGGTTCCGTAACACATTGATATGGTCTGAGACTAATTTCTTGCCAACTGTTCATCATGTTACCATAAATAAGATCCCTTATGTGGCCTTAGCCTACATCCTTAATTACTGATCATCAGGTTATTGAAAAAGCCGTGATTTGATGTGTCGCATACGGATCTATGACAAAAGGTCGAAGGTCATAAGGTCGAAAGTCGAAAGGTCGAAAGGACAAAAGGTCGAAGGGTCAAAAAAATAACTAGGACAAAAGCTCGAAAGGTCGAAATGACAAGCGGTCAAAAGGTCGAAAGGTCGACGGGTCAAAAGGTCGAAAGGTCCAAAGAGTAAAATAAAAAAAATACCAAGGCCAAATGTCGAGAGGAAGAAGGCTGGAAGGTCAAAGGCTCGAACACTGTAGTTAGTAATACAACTGAAAGGCCAGGATTCGTTAGGTACGAAAAGCGGATTTCAAATTTATTCAAGTACCTGCAGCGTGATGATTTACGCCATACATATTTTTCGCATTGCGTCACTCATAACCAATATGAGTTTTTGGATGGAATAAAAAGAATGGTCAAAGCGAATAGAAAAATTACGTATGAAGTATCAAGAATGCAATGTCTAATAAGTACATTGAACTAGAGGTTATTAAAAAAATAAAACGTAACGTTGATCTTCACATCTATTGATATTTAAGTAGATCTTTGTGGGAGATCTCTTTGGATATATTTAAAATCAAATTTAAAATAATCGCTGTGATAGTATAACTAGACTAGCTTATTGGACGCAGTGGCTTAAATTCCCCAACAGGGGAGAAAAAAAAAATAACTAGAAAGAACGACCTATTTTTAAAAGAAGGAAAAATATTAAATTATTAGAAAAAGTACACCAAAAATTTTCAAAAAGCATTACTAGAAAGAACAGCCTGTGTTCAAAAGAAGGTAAAATTATATTGGAAAAAATGGTAGTCACGCCAATAGCTGTAAATATGTTACTACAAAACATAAATAAAAAAAAACAACAACATAAAAACATGATTTGAGTTTACTTATTTATTGAATTCATTGTAACACACGGTCAGAAAATTCACTCATTTTGGAGCTAATGTGGGACAACTCAAAACTGAGTAAATTTTTTTTCCAGCGATAGCGCTGGCCCAAGTGTGAAAATCTCATCAGTTTAAGTCGTATAATATTCTTGCTGATGTGAAGAATATTATACGGCCTAAATTGGTTGGATTTTTACATTTGGGCAAGCGCTATCGCTGGAAATACAATTTACTCATTTTTTTAGCTGTTCCAGTTTAGCTCAGTTTTGTGTGAATCTTACTCATTTTAGAGTAACATTTTCTTAGCGTGTACACTTAGTTGAGCTCGGCTAATTTTCATTCTTTTGCCGAAATTCGTACAGCCGAGCGCTCGGCATTCGCAATTTAACTGAGATATCAGCAAAAAGTAAAGTTTTGTTCATAGCAGCACCTATGGGTGCCACTACCATCAAACATTAAACGTCAACCGTTTAGTCGAAATTACAGAAAATGAGCTTTAACCGAGATTCGCACAGCCGATTTCGGCATTATGATTTTATTGTGAAGATCTAGTCGTAATGTAGTGTCTAGGCAAGAAAACTTGAAGAATGACCAAACGTTTAATGCATAATAACCTAATATGTGCCAAAATTGTCAATGTCGCTTACATCACTTTGCAGAACTACGCCAGTGAAGAAGATCACTTTGAGGAAAATATTGCGAGTTTTTTTTATCAAATGCTCCCCGTGACAGTATAACTCGAAAGAACGACCAATTTTTTAAAAAAGGCAAAATTTTAGAAACGAATATATTATTAGTAAGTAAACAAAAACCTGTCAAGAAGCACTGCAAGAAAGAACAGCCTATGTTTAAAAGAAGGCAAAATTCTATTAAAAAATTATAGTAATAATGTCAACAACTTCCAAAAGCATTACTAGACAGAACAGCTTATCTTTGAAAAAAAAGCTAAATTCTATAAAAGAAATTAATAGTAGTAACGCCAATAATTGTTCAAATGAATCATGCATTCTACAACAAACTAGTACTAGGAAAACGCTAACTATTATAAAAACCCACTGTAATTTAAGGTTGGATTTCCGTTCCGGTCAGGAAATATTGTCGACTTCTTAAAATAGTGTATGCTTGTCATATAATATAAAAATTCATACAATGACAAGCAAAGAAAGCCCTTCAATTAATAACTGCGAAAGTGCTAAAAGAACACTAAATTCAAAAGATGCAGGCCTAGCTGCAGTGAGAATGTAAAGTAAGAAGGAAGAGGAAAGAGAAGATTTATGGTTATTTTGATCTTCTGTATCATCGTCATTGTTCCTTACTTACCTTACCGGTCAGGCTAAGGCCGGGGTGGCCTCTGCTGTACATAGTAGCCGCCTCCATTCCACTCGGTCCATGGCTGTTTGTCTCCAGTTCCGCACTCTGCGTAGGGTCCGCAGATCGTCCTCCACTTGGTCGACCCACCTAGCTCGCTGCGCTCCACGTCTTCTTGTACCGGTCGGATGACTATCGAGAACCATTTTAGTCGGGTTGCTATCCGACATCCTGATGACGTGACCCGCCCACCGTAGCCTCCCGATTTTCGCGGTATGGACGATGGTTGGCTCTCTTAGCAGCTGATGCAGCTCGTGGTTCATTCGCCTTCTCCAAGTCCCGTCTTCCATCTGCACTCCGCCGTAGATGGTACGCAACACCTTCCGTTCGAAAACTCCAAGGGCGCGTTGGTCCTCTGCACGTAGGGTCCATGTTTCGTGCCCATAGAGGACGACCGGTCTAATCAGCGTTTTGTAGATGGTTAACTTCGTGTTACGGCGAGCTTTGTTCGATCGTAGAGTTCTGCGGAGTCCAAAGTAAGCACGATTTCCTGCCACAATGCGCCTCTGAATTTCTCTGCTGGTGTCGTTGTCGGCGGTCACCAGTGAGCCCAAGTACACGAATTCTTCAACCGCCTCGATTTCATCACCGTCGATATGAATTCGGGGTAGCGGGCGCGCTGATTCCTCCCTGGAGCCCTTTGCCATCATGTACTTTGTCTTCGACACATTAATGACTAATCCGATTCGCCTGGCTTCACTCTTTAGTCGGATGTACGTTTCCGCCATCGTCTCAAATTTACGAGCAATAATATCAATATCATCGGCGAAACCAAGCAGCTGGACGGACTTCGTGAAAATCGTCCCACTCGTGTTTATCCCCGCTCTTCTTATTACACCCTCCAAAGCAATGTTGAACAGCAAGCACGAAAGACCATCACCTTGCCGTAACCCTCTGCGAGATTCGAAGGGACTCGAGAGTGTCCCTGATACTCGAACTACGCACATCACTCGATCCATCGTCGCCTTGATCAACCGTATCAGTTTATCCGGGAATCCGTATTCGTGCATAATCTGCCATAGCTGTTCTCGATCGATTGTATCATACGCCGATTTGAAATCGATGAACAAGTGATGTGTGGGCACGTTGTATTCGCGGCATTTCTGCAACATCTGGCGGATGGCGAACATCTGGTCCGCTGTAGAGCGTTCACCCATAAATCCAGCCTCATATTGCCCCACGAACTCTCTTGCAATCGGTGATAGACGGCGGCATAAAATTTGAGAGAGTATCTTGTAGGCAGCGCTCAGTAGTGTGATCGCGCGGTAGTTCCCGCAATCCAACTTGTCGCCCTTTTTGTAGATGGGACACACGATACCTTCCATCCATTCCTCTGGTAATACTTCCTCCTCCCACATCTTGGTAATGACCCAGTGTAGTGCTCTCACCAGTGCTTCTCCACCGTATTTTAGAAGCTCGCTTGGTAGTTGATCTGCTCCAGCGGCCTTGTTGTTTTTCAACCGGCCAACCTCCTCCTCAATCTCTTGAAGGTCAGGGGCCGGAAGTCTTTCGTCCTGTGCACATACTCCTAGATCTGTTACCACGCCACCTTCGGTACTTGCAACGTCGCCATTGAGGTGCTCATCGTAATGCTGCCGCCACCTCTCGACCACCTCACGCTCGCTCGTGAGAATATTCCCGTGATTATCTCGGCACATGTCGGCTTGTGGCACGAAGCCTCTGCGCGAGCGGTTCAGCTTCTCGTAGAACTTTCGTGTGTCCTTAGCGCGGTACAGCTCTTCCATCGTTTCGCGATCTCGTTCTTCCTGCTGGCGCTTCTTCATCCGGAAGACTGAGTTCTGCCTGTTCCGCGCCTGTTTCTTTGCCGATTGTTTCGAGTCGTATTTTCTCCTATGTTATTCGCAATGGGGATTTTTACGGGTGGCTTATTGGGCCTACGCCAACACTCCTGTCTCGCCGGAGGGCCATCGTGCCAGTTCTGTTTAACGTCCCAACCAACACTGGGACGACCACCTTGGATCTAGCTGGGCGTAGTGCAGCGTTTCTTACTCAGCCGCTGGATGCCAGAACAGACGCTGTTTGAGCCGCACCTCCTTGGTGAACAGACACTCGGATCGTACCTTCTCAATCTAGCTGAAGTCAGAAGGACAACAGTGCCCAGGCTGCACTACCAGCTAAGCACACAACTCTTAGCTGGCGGTCTTTGTCATCGCTTGACCCGTGGAAGCATGAGGTAGGAACTTGTGAGGACCAGAGCTATATTGGACGCTCTCCTTATCGACTCACCGTTTTGCAGCCCGTCATTGTTCCCCTTCATCCATTTTTCAATTCGACCTTTCGACCTTTTTTTTATTCTTGATCACTTAACCTAATTTACAGCTCTATTGTCCACCAGGGCACTACGTGAGCGATTTCATTTGACAACTGCACTTACATTTTGTACAGCGCCTAGATGTATTCTATTCTATCCTATGGTAGAATGATGAGCACAAGGATGATGATTCCTTCCGGTCCGATTGGGGGTCCATTATGAGTAGCAGTACGCCGATGTCCAGGTATCCGGGTCCGTTTGAGCCAAGGGGCTCAGAAGAGGGTCAGTATCAGTCGTTCTCGGGAGAAGAGCAACTGACGAAAAATTGCAAGTTCCGTGACTGGGAATCAAACCCATGACCATCCGCATGTGAAGCGAACGTGTGACCAACTACGCCACGGGCAAACTTCCGACCTTTTGTCCCAGTTTTTTTTTCAATTTCGACATTTCGACCTTTTGACCCTTCGACCTTTCGACCTTCCGACCTTTTGTTCTTTCGACCTTTTGTCCTAGGTATTTTTATTTTATTTCGACCTTTCGACCTTTTGACCCTTCGACCTTTTGACCCTTCGACCTTTTGACCGTCGACCTTTTGACCTTCGACCTTTTGACCTTCGACCTTTTGCCCTACAACCGTCGCATTCATGTGTTTAGTTCACTTCTAAATGTGGCCACTTCCGAAGGGACACTAGGAACCGGTTCCGGAACACTACTGGTTCAGAAATAGTCTGAGACTATTTTCTTGCTATCCTTTCATCAAGTAATCGAAAATGCCGCAGTTTGATGTATCGTACAGTCGAGACTCCTATAAGATCACTGGTCGAGGGGCGCAACAGGAATCCGCTTAATAGGAGACTAAGAGCTTATGAGATTTCGGCTTTTTGGGGGTGTGGCCTATTATCTCGTGTATGTTAAGAGATAGCGCAATACTTTCTTCGGCAAAGTTTTAGGGCTTGAAAAGGTCTGCCATTTAGAATTTTGGTTCAAACGATTACTTGGCAACTTGGCCGCTAGAGACACCATCAACAGTTTGATGCTAAATTGCACTACAGGAACCATATCTGGTTGTCAAGCAAACGTTATGTAAGTCTATGTCATACTGATCAACTTTGCTGAAGACATCAACTTTCTAAGTTATCGGGATTCTGAGATACGAGGTTTTGAAAATTTACATGCTCACTAGCGCCGCCCAGTGGAGGAATTTCTAACTTCGCAACTCATCATCAGTAAGTTATTGGCGTACCCAACCACTTTCACGAAGACACTATTCTTCCAAATCATTGGGCTCTTGAGATGTCGCATATCGTAACGTTTGCTTGACAACCTGATATGGTTGCTGTAGTGCAATTTAGCCTCAAACTGTTAATGGTGCCTCTAGCGGAAAAGTTGCCAACTTATCATATGAACCAAAATATTCTAAATGGTAGATATTGTTAAGCCCTAAAACTTTGCCAAAGAAAGTATTGCGCTATCTCTCAACACAACCGAGATAATAAATAGGTCATAGACTCAAAAAGCCGAAATCCCATAAGCTCTTAGTCTCCTATAACGCTCACCCCTGTCTAATAGGAGTCCGTTTAGTAGGAGTCCGTTTAATAGGAATTCGTTTAATAAGAGACTCAACTGTATGTATGGGTTTGGTGTATTTTCATGTCTGGCCCCTTCCAGGGGTATCAGTCCGGAACACCTAAAGGGCCATAACTCCGGAACGGCTGGACCGATCTGAACCATTTTCAATAGGAAACAATAGGACGATTTGAGCACCAATAGGGCATGTTCGGTGTAGTACTAGATTTCAAGTAATAAGCTGAATTTTTGTATGGTGAGAAGGTCAATTCTCCGTTTCTGCAATAAAATGGTGCAAAAAGCGTGGGTATTATCATTCCTTGCCTAATTTGATGCTGTTTGAGCAAAACTTTGGATAACTATGCTGTTTATGTTGCAAGAAATGGAGAAAACAACAACACTGTTGCCCAAAGTTTTGCTCAAACAACATCAAATTAGGCAAGGAACCATGATACCCACGCTTTTTGCACCATTTCATTGCAAAAACGGAGAATTGACCTTTTCACCTTTTTGTATGCTCAGCTCATTGCTACAAATCTAGTACCTCACCGATCTGTCCTATTGTTTTTAAGATTTTTTAAAATTTATTTAAGCTATTTAAAGAAAAAAAAAGTCAATGTTTGAAAGAACAAATTCCTGGATTCCTGGAACACTTGCAGGCTCAACTTCAATAACAGTATAAATGGAGAATCATCAACGAAAAAAAATAACCCTCGAGCAGTCGCGTCTACGACTACCTTCAAGGGGCTGTCCATTAATTACGTAAGGGTTTATGGGGGGAGGGGGGTTTTGAAAAATCTTACGCGCCATACAAAAAAATTTGGGTTCTCATACAAAAAATCTTACAAGGGGGGGAGGGGATGTCAAAAAATCGCTAAAATTCCCTTACGTAATTAATGGACAGCCCCCAACGGCATCACGTTTACGCTTTGTATCACAATCGAGCATTTTTCATGGTGCGTGTACACAGGCAGTTTGGCCGAAAATGAATTTTGAACTTAAGTGATAATGCTACTGCTTCTCACATCAGTATAACTCGAAAGTACAGCCTATGTTTCAAAGAAGGATAAATCTCTGATAAAATAGGCAGTTTCAGCGCCAACTAATCTTCGAATGGTAAAACTAGAAAGAATAGCCTATGATTGAAAGAAGGAAATATTTCTGATGATCATACATATTGGCAGCTAGCATTTCAAAAAGTTCTTCTAAATTCTTTTGATTTTGATTCGGCCAAACGGCATTCGGTCAAATGACCGGACCCCCAAAGCTAGTACCGTAAACCGGGGTCAAATTGATCTTCGGGTCGAAATTGATCAGACGTTTTTCCGGTAGAATAAGCTTATTTTTAATAGTTTCCTTTTAAGTATCGTGCTGTTGGAATCTAATACTTATTGCTATTTGTAAGGAAACTATTCAAAAATTGCTTTTTCTGTTTCAAAAATGACTGATCAATTTCAACCCGGAGCTCAATTTGACCCCGGTTTACGGTACTACATACTTAGCTCAAATCACCGACGTCAGTAATTTTTTACCGAAATCTCAACAGTTGAGCGTTCGGTAATCTGTTCGTCAAACAAGTCGATTACCGAACGATCAGTAATATAAGATTTGCTACAAAATGTCAAAATCACCGAATCGTTCGGTAAATTTTTGACCCTTTACCGTGTGGTTCGGTGATGCAGTTTTTTTCCGTTTCGTTCCTGGGGAATGGTTTTGGATTTCAAAACAAAAAAGATTATGAATCATTTATTGAGGTTTATTCATAAATCTATTATCTGAATCACTATTTGTCATCCTTGTTGCAACCTTTAATGGAACTATTGATCGTTTGGTCGTCGGATCTTGTTGCTCTCATTCGTTACCGGCAGTTAAACCGGAAAATGATTGCCTCCTCTACCAAGATTGTTCGGGGCCAGATTTTTTTTCACTGAAAACAGATCCACATTAATATTTCCAATATGTTATTCTTTCTTCGCCGCTGGTTCACAGTCTAAACGATACTTACCCGCAACCTGTTTTACGAGCTGTTAGATATGGAAGCGCAAAAATCTGCTAACACCTGAAGGCCGTTGTTTTCGTTCCGTCTTCTCAGCAGGAAAAAATCCAACAAACATTTGACGTTTCTTGCCAACAAATTACAGACGTTGGTGATTTGTACAACCGATAGATCGGTAAATTTTACCGAAATCAGTGTTGGACCTGTTTTACGGATGACTTCGGCGAAAAAAGTTACAAATTTCGGTAATTGGGAATGTGATTACCGAAGTTTCTGTAATTTCATGAATTACCGATCTGTTTCGGTGATTTACGTTACCGAACGCTGGAAGTCTATTTAACTGTGTACGTTTTGAAGATTACATACTCATTTAACTTTTCGTTGAATTGTTGTTGGTTAGGCATGAACTTTTGCCCTGCATCACCCTATAGGTATTATACTTTACGGCATTATCTGTTCGCTTGTTCAAATTGAAAACAAACGCGGAATCGTCAGAAATTCGGGAGCTACAAAATGAGATGCATGCGAGTTTATTGCACTTCTTCATCTTCTTGATCTGTTGAAACACTTTTGATGAGTCCGTCACTTTAAGTAACTACTCAAGCTCCTAATTCACTGTTTCTATCCGAGCAGAGGAGAATAGCAAATTGATAACAAGAGAATCACATAGCCTGTTTTTATATCATAATTTGTTATTGTTAACTTATCAAAATATATTTTTTTGATAACATGTTTTGTTGGGCAATCTTATTTTGTTATATTCAAGTTTTTGGGATATATCCACAAAGTAACATTTCAATAATATATTTTGTTGTAGAACATGTTTAGTGATTATTCTGCTATAGAAAATTAATCAATATGTGATGAAGAATAACACAACAGTAACAAGTTCACAAATTTCCTGTTATTAAGTTGTAATTGATCTAACAAAACATGTTATTAAATTATTCTTCTAGGAACATTTTTTTGTTATGATATTTGTTATTTTGTCGCTTATGACAGACAAGTTTATAACATAATATGTTATGCTAATAACATAAAAATTACGGATTCCATTATGCAATTATTAGGCCAAAGTAACATATTTTATTATGCTGCTTATATTTTCTTCTGCTCGGGTATCTAGTAAAGTTCTATTTTGTCAAAACATATAGGGCCCATATAGCCGAGGCGGTAAACGCACGGGTATTCAGCATGACCATGCTGAGGGTGACGGGTTCGATTCCCGGTCGGTCCAGGATCTTTTCGTAAAGGAAATTTCCTTGACTTCCTTGGGCATAGAGTATCTTCGTGCCTGCCACACGATATACACATGCAAAATGGTCATTGGCAGAGGAAGCTCTCAGTTAAAAACTGTGGAAGTGCTCATAGAACACTAAGCTGAGAAGCAGGCTTTGTCCCAGTGAGGCCGTTACGCCAAAAAGATGAGAGAGGAAATTGAACGAATTCAGGCAGGGCAGGGGGTCCTATTTTGGGCACTTTTTGCTTTTTACTCAATTTTATATTCATTTACATAATTTGAACAAAAAATCAAGTAAATGGTGAAAATACGAAAATAACCCTAGAAGGACAAGTCCTAATTTTTATGTACAAACAATATTGAAACATGTCCACCTCACAGGTATAAAATATCTTTCTGTGTGGACGAATTCCATTCCGTTGTTGCATTGGGAAGTGGTCTGAGCGATATCAGAAAATGTTTGCACGCGGTTTATAACAAGCCCGCAAAAGTGGAACTGTGTCAAAATCGATCGACTGTGTCATCATCTGCCCCATCAATCCAACTGTATGAAGTAGGTACCGTGTTGTCGGGGTCGATCGAAATTGAGCCATCTCCTGGGCAGCAGCAGCCTGACAACCGACTGGCTGGCCGACCAGACCATCGATTCATCCAACCAAGTCCAACCACCCTGTCGAAAGAGGATATTGTGGCACAATTCAATTATACGATTTTGTCAGTCGAAATCGATTTATCCTGCGGCTAAGTTGATGATGCTGTCCTGTGCTGATGAGCGGCGCGCGATGACGACCGACGACGACGAGTGTTCCACTTTTGGGAAAATTTCCGAATTTCCCGCCCACGGATTGTTCGGTTTTGTGGTGCGGCTTTGATCGGGCATTTTTCTCTCTCTCTCTCGCCCGCCCGCTGTGTCTGTGTATTGCCGTGGGGCACTGGAGTCCCCGCGCACTGTCGATTCATTTGAAGTGTATGGACTGATTTCGATTACATTTCGCGAATGGTGACCGGAATGAGAAGTGTGGTTCGTTTCGGGCTAGTTTGGGTGCTTTTGGGTTACTTCATTATACTGTGGTTTTGTCTGGTCGCGAACAGGTATTGTTGAGCGCTTGGGTCCAGTTTAGGTTCAATCAGTATCGAAAGAAAGCATGTTTTCCAATTGGTGTTATTACGCCTATAGGTATTTCTTCATACTACCCTCTTAGACAGGACCTGCTTCTCAGCTTAGTGTTCTTTATGAGCACTTTCACAATTATTAACTGGGACTTTTTTTTCAATTGATCATTTGCCATTCGTATTACGTGTGGCTAAGGTCGACGATTTTTTTTTTCCATCCAATCATTGCTTTGTGAGATGAAAGCAGCCCTCAATCCACTATCAATGCTAACAATGCAACAGCCTAGGAGTAACAAGGAGGCTACATCAATAGCAACTGTTTTATTGGCGAAGACAAAAGTGGAAAAGAGAAGGTGGTTCACAAAATACGCCAACTCAAGATGAAATACAACACTTATCGTTCTTACTATTTAAAAAGAAACTTAAAAATCTACCTTTTTGGTCGACCAGTTTCGGGCTCGAAGTTACCCATCCACTATGATGGCCGTAGACTTAACGGAGGTTTTATGCAAAACTGTCAATGGTGCGCGGTACAAGACTGTGCCAGTGTCCGCCATGTGCAATGACCAGGAAGGACCCCAGTAAACCAAAGATCGTAATGGGAAGTGCATTCAAAACCGTATATCGCGCTGTCAGAAATCATAATCGTAAAAACCGTTGAATGTTGTGATAAAAAATGTCAAGTCCAATTGTATATAAACCGGTGCTGCGATTTGTTTTGGAGTAACTATGTGTTGTATGAAGCAAGTCATAAATAGCCCTACTTGAAGTCGTCACTGTTTGCTTACGCTTACAAGTCATATATAATGTTAGTAAAATTTGGTTGGGAATCGTAATGAATGAATGAATTTCGGCACCGCGACGAGGTAATTGGGTGGTGTTGGATGTAAAATGAAAAAAGCAACCCATTTGCCTTGCTCATCACCGCCTGGCCGCTGATTATGTTTTGGGACTGGAAACATTCTGTTTACACCAATAATGATATTCGGGCAATCCTTGGCAGTCTTCATAGTTACCGATGGAAGACATTTGTCTCACAATTATTAATACATGAGCAGTAAATTTTTCTCGCGAAACGTACACTCGATGCGGGACTGATGTTGTAAACAAAACATGTCGTAATAAGTGCAAATCCAACTTGCTACGAGTTGTATATAAATTGACAACTCATTATTAGGTATACTATATTTCAGTACAGCATTCTAATAAATAGAATCCCAATGACTTAGAAGAAATCACAGCACATTCTTCGTATCTGCATTCATGTAGGAAGGCAAAGGCAAGTTTCATGGGTGGTTTAGGAAGCTTTAGCTTATATTGGCCAACATTGGTGCTCTTCTCAATGCAGAACAGTTAGTACAATGGTGTGGGCTTAGACTCACAATCTCGAGGTGCCGTGTTCTACGCTAGGTGTCAACTTTTTTTTATAGCTAATTTCGGACATCGTATTACATATCACTCGAAGTCGTATTTTATTCTTTCGATCGATTATTCGGGACATCGTAATGATGATCATATGAAATCGCGAGACATCGTCAGAAGTATGTAAAATGGAATGTGGCACAGACACACAAATCACGAGTTTTACCAAGTCTACAAAGATGCGAATATTGTGTAACTAATAAAATACAGCAGAGTCCAGTGGGCTGGACACGCAGTGGGGACGCCGGAAAAAAGAATAGCGAAAACAATATTCAGCAGGGAACCAGATAGAGACCGGCGAGCTCGTGGGCGGCCGCGAACGCGCTGGTTGCACGCGGTTGAAGAAGATCTACGATCCCTACACATTCGCGGCAGCTGGAGAATCGTCGTCCAAGATCGACGAAGCTGGTGCTCTACTATACGCTCGGTGTTAGAGTAAAGTTATTTACTATCAAACAAGGTATCAAGGTAGGCAGACTGTTGCGAAGTTATCAGAATTATACTCTGAGGCTCTAATTAGCATAGCTGTGCCCCGCGACCATTCACTACAATAAGAATGTGCTAAGATACACTTTTAATTGAGGAACTTTTTTATGCCCTGCAAAAAAAAGAGGGAAAGCTACTCAGAACCAAATATAATGCATAAGAAAATCAAATAATGTCGGGGCCCGTGGCGTAGTTGGTCACACGTTCGCTTCATATGCGGGTGGTCATGGGTTTGATTCCCAGCCCCGGCACGTGTAATTTTTCGTCAGTTGTCCTTCCCCCGAGAGCGACTGACACTGACTCTCTTCTGAGCCCCATGGCTCAAACGGACCCGGATACCTGGACAACGGTGAACTGCTACTCATAATGGTCCCCAAATCGGACTGGAAAGGAACAACGGCCATCCATCATCATCCTTGTGCTCATCAATCTACCATGTATAAAGTAGAAAATAGAAAACAGCAGAAAGGTAACCAGTTCGATAACGTAGAAAAAGTTATATCTAGGCGCTGACTGTACAAAATGTAAGTGCAGCTGTCAATTGAAAACGCTCACGTAGTGCCCTAGTGGAATAAAGAGCTGTATATTAGGTTAAGTGATAAGGAATAAAAAAAATCAAATAATGACGGTAACTATTGCAAAGGCGACCAGGCCCAAGTCATACATATTCTGGCAAAATATAAACCTAATCGGAATAATGGTTGTTGAGATATTAAAGTTACAAATGAGACTCGATTTTCAGAATAAAATTTATTTGTGAAACAAAAATGTATAAAAATATTAAATTTTAAATGTTTTCAATGGATCTAGTCGAAAGTACTAATAATGCAAATTCAAATGCAGAAAACCGCTTCTTGATAGCATTGTTGGCTTGGTTACTGTGCTTCATGGCAGTTACCGGAGATAAAACCGCTTCGTTCTATGAAGGTTCTTCTAAATAACGATGTCGAAAATAAAAATTAACATGTAGTAATTTTCAAATAAGGTATATGATTACATAGGGTCAGACCTTGCTGGAAATAAATAATAATAAGCTTCTCTAGAATCAAAAACTTGCATTTATGGAGCAAAAAGAATGCAATTTTTCATTATGGCCATCATTAAGTATTAATTTTATGATGAAGAATGTACTTTAAAGCATATTTTTCTTCGGTATCATTTAGAATGCGATTCTCTTCTTTACTGGACAAATTTTGAACTGATTCCGTAGTGTTATTGCATCACTGGACTTAAATAAGTGTTTTTTTATCAATTTCATTGATAACAAGGCAACTCACTATATCAAGCTGTATAATGCCTGGTGCATTATTACTGACCAACTATTACATTCTACCTTTAGAAGAATAGTATTAGATCCCAACACATTGAAAAGTTCATGAAAATTTTAAAGTTATGTATGTGGAAAGTTGTGTAGAATTTTGAGAAAAGGGGCTTTATTGAGTTTTAACGAAAACCACTTCAGTTCCATAGCTAAGGACAATTTGTATAATGTTATATTTTTCCTACACTGTAGAATAGCTATGGAAATTTATGCAAAAAACTGATAATGATTTTATTGAAAAATAAAAAAGATATCACACAAATAAGGTGTCCTCTTTATAAAATGAACAGTCCTTAATTACGGTTTTATTACAGCAATAAGTAAAACTCACAGATTTATGACTACTTTTATGAAAACCATTGACCCTATTTTTAGTGCAATGTTGATAACCATACGTCTATAAGTCTGAATTCCGTTGAGATAAATTCAATTTTTTTTAAATGAAGGTACTTTCATGGGCAGTTCGTTGATAGGATATTTATTCACAGCCCGCGATCATTTCTTGCAGTTTTGGCCAAATAAAGGTGATTTGACCCTATTTTTAGTGCAATGTTGATATTCATATATAGACGTTTAAATGAAGGCATTTTCAGGAGCAGTCGTTGGTAGGATTTTCGTTTACAGCCCGCTATTATTTCTTGCAGTTTTGGTCAAATAAAGGTAGTTTTACCCTATTTTTAGTGGAAAATAGATATTAATACGCCTATAACTCTGGATTCCGTTGAGATAAATTTAGACTTTTTTTTGTTAAAATAAAGGTATTTTCAGGAGCAGTTTGTTTCTTGCAGTTTTGGTCAAATAGAGGTAGTGATTAAATTTATCTTAACGGAATCCAGAGCTATAGACGTATGAATATCTATTTTCCACTAAAAATAGGGTATAACTACCTTTATTTGACCAAAACTGCAAGAAATAATAGCGGGCTGTAAACGAATTTCCTATTAACGAACTGCCCATGAAAGTACCTTTATTTTAACGAAAAAAGATTGAATTTATCTCAACGGAATTCAGAGTTATAGACGTATGAATATCTATTTTCCACTAAAAATAGGGTATAACTACCTTTATTTGACCATAACTGCAAGAAATAATAGCGGGCTGTAAACGAATATCCTATCAACGAACTGCCCATGAAAGTACCTTCATTTTAACGAAAAAAGATTTAATTTATCTCAACGGAATTCAGAGTTATAAACGTATGCATATCTACTTTCCACTAAAAATAGGGTAAAACTACTTTTATTTGACCAAAACTGCAAGAAATAACAGTGGGCTGTAAACGAATATCCTACTAACAGACTGCCCTTGAAAATACCTTCGTTTTAACAAAAAAAGATTAAATTTATCTCAACGGAATCCCATGTTATAGACGTATGAATATCTACATTGCACTAAAAATAGGGTAAAATCACCTTTATTTGACCAAAACTGCAAGAAATAATCGCGTGCTGTGAGCGAATACCCTACCATCAAATTGCCCATGAAAAAATCTTCATTTTAACGAAAAAAGATCGACGATATTCCAGCGGCGTCCAGAGATATTCAATTTTACGACATTTTCTTAGAAAAAAATCCACTGTGCATTGATGCAATGTTTTATAGTATACTTGCATACATCCATAAAGCCAGCAGATTTTAAGAGTTAACAAAACTCTACGATATGTAAACCTTCTGGCATTCATTATTACCACAATAAAACTGTTCAAACTCTCAACAGATGGCGATCCGTTCGATAAGTAACGACATCTGTTGGTGGAAAAGCGGAAACTACGATACTGCTTGATTTATTGTGGTCATCATAAAAATAAATTTGCTTCCGTTTTATTTTCGCTAATTATGGTCGTCGCCATATTGAAGAATTAGCTGACGTGAATGTAAAATAGTTAATTTTGCTCAAATAAGCAATGAATTGATAGTTTGCCGCCATTTCCATAACATGCTCACTAGACCTGTTCACTTTGAAACTTTTTTCTCCGATTCTCCGTGACACATAAAATTATCAATCCACATGTAAAACCAAGTCTTCAGTCCAAAATTGAGCCAAATTGATGAAGATTTAAAGGTGTATCAAATCGATTTTGTGTTTTTTTAGCCGTTATCACAGAAATTTACTCAGAAATTCACAAAATTGCTCCAAAAAGATGCCGGAGATACCGTTAAGATATAGTTAGAACAATACTCTACAACTTTGCCGAAGACACTACGGTGTTTAAATTGCGTATTTCGAAGTTATTCAACAATTTTAGTTAAAAAATCACGAAAAAACACGATATTTTTACGATTTTACATAAAAAAGTCATGTAATTTTACATTGTTTTTAGTGACTAAATTAATTAGCGATTACTCCTTTGTGTAACGAACATTTCGTCCATACATCGTTTTTGTGTAGGAATTCGTTTTCATTGACTAATTATCAAAAGTATGTCACGTTGATACTAAAAATCGCACAGAGTTACCAGCACGAATTAAAACAAAGTTACCCATGATTAAGACGTCATGCCATCGTATTCTAATGTCTTTTGATTTAAGTATCAGAAATGGTGCAGATGGTAAGGCTCGAGCTTGCGGATCAGAAGGTCCCAGGTTCAAGCTCAAATACATGATAAACTTTTTTTTTTTCTTTCTTTGTAGCAGTTAGGATGATGAATCTGCCATGTAAGTCATGGCAATCACCCAAAGAATAATGATCGGGACCTGTCAACTAAGCCCATTCCAGGACCAGCTATATATTTAGTTTATACTTGTTGACAATAAATCGTGTCGACGATATCAGCTGGGCGAAATATTGAGCATCAGTTTGAGAACGATCAATTTAGCTAAATACGATGATGGAACTGCTTCTGGATGCAACATTTTACAGACAACTGTGGGTGTTGTTATCTATCTACCCACAAATCAGCACAACTACACGATGAAGGGAAACTTCATTCTTACTATGCACTCTACGATTCCGAAACAATGCTATGATGCCAAATTGCAATGAGATGCAGTGCGTAGTTTCATCAACTTATAGCACGATCGAGACGCAAAAAAAATGCTATTCCAGGACTCGAACCTTGAATCTTCGAATCCACAATCTCATGCTTAACCAACTGCACCAAATTTAAACTGATGCAGATGAGACAAAGAAGTGTAATGACGTTTATATCATGGGTAACTTTGTTTTATTTTATGCTGGCAACTCTGTACTATTTTTAGTAACAACGTGACAAACTTTTGATAATTAGTCAATGAAAACGAATTTCTACACTAAAATGATGTATGGACGAAATGTTCGTAACACATAGGAGCAATAGCCCATGAAATTAGTCACCTAAAAACAATGTAAAATTACATGACTTTTACATGAAAAATCGTAAAAATATTGTATTTTTTCGTGATTTTTTAACAAAAATTGTTGAATAACTTTGAAATACGCAATTTAAACACTGTAGTGTCTTCGGCAAAGTTGTAGAGTATTGTTCTAACTATATTCTAACGGTATTTTCGGTACCTTTTTGGTGCAATTTCCTGGATATTGAAGTATATTTTCGTGAAAATGCTCGAAAAAACACAAAATCGATTTGATACACCTCTAAACCTTTATCAATTTGGCTCAATTTTGGACTGAAGCCTTGTTTTAGCATGTGAATTGATAATTTGATGTGACACGGGTAGGTCAAAAAAAGTGAACAGGTCTAATGCTCACATAAATAAACACTCTCAGCTGAGTTTTCTTGTGATTCGAGATAGTTTAACTGAATTAACTAATTGATTTATTTCATTCGATAATGATAATATTCACCAAATTCGAAGCGCATTAATTTTATGTTTCTGCAACCCCAATATTCACGGTAAAATTGAATGCGCATATGCCTACCAATACAATAGCAACTAAAATATTACTTTGAAATGATCGCTTTCTACTTACGAATGATGTATCCTGCTGAACTT
The DNA here is from genome assembly GCF_035046485.1 of Aedes albopictus. Classification (NCBI taxonomy): domain Eukaryota; kingdom Metazoa; phylum Arthropoda; class Insecta; order Diptera; family Culicidae; genus Aedes; species Aedes albopictus. The sequence continues at coordinate 372,083,051 of NC_085137.1, forward strand.
TTCGTGCCATCGAAGAGCTTCTCTGCATTTCGAGCCGTCATAGTTTTTGTTGAAAAAATAAACAACAATCATCATAACCTCTTTTCGAGAATAGAAAATTTTTCAACTAGGTTTTAAAACAGTTATACTGCTACTCTTAATGTGGTTTGCAAAATCTCTCCGAGAGTGGTCCATTTAGCCGGAAGATACTCTTAAAGAGGTTATCAAGGGGTTTTGATGCACAAATCAGTTTTATTGCAAGTTTTATAAAATTGGTCATGAAGATCTTTTATAGAGCCGAACAAAACTTAAAATGTTATGGGGCGGGGGGGTCTGGGGGTGTTATTGGGGAGAGAAAAAAGAGGTTGTAGGGACGATTCAGGGGGTCTCAAGGGGTTTCAGCGAGGTACCAGAAGATTTCGGGGGAGTTTTCGAGAGTCTGAGGGGGTTTTTGAAAGCATTGCAAAGAGTTTAATAGGGGTTTTGACGGGTTTTGGAGGCGTTATAGGTACATTTTTGGGGATTTCCGAGAGCGGGATTCAGAGGTGATACGGAGGAGTTTTCGGGAGTTTCGGAGCGTCTAACGTGTGTTACATGGGGTTCGAGAGGGTTTTAGGGGGGGATTTTGGTAGCATTTCAGGAAGTTTCAGAGAATTTTTGGCGGGATTCAGAGGCGTAACGGAGTGTCTCAGCAGCGTTACATGGGGGTCCTGGAATGCCTCGAAACGCCCCTGAAACCTTCGTTATCCCATTGAAACGTCCTTGAAATAATCATAATCAAAGTGAAATACATAAGCAACTCCTTTGGACGCCTCTAATAGACTTAAGAAATCCCGGAAACTTACTTAAAAACCCCTTGAAACGCCCCTGAAATGCTATCAAATGCCCCTTAAACCTCTAGAAACGTCCTTAAAATTTTCTTGAAACTCTCTGAAACGTTCTGAAATAATTTTTAAAATATCTTGACACGCCTCTGAAACACCCTTCAAAGGCTCCTGAGACCCCTCAAAGCCCCTTGAAACGTCCCTGAAACCTTCTGAATACTATTTAAATGCTCCTGAATTCCCCGTAATGCATCTAAAATGTCGACAAAACTTGACAGCATGCTCTAAAAGGGCTCCGAAAATCTCTTAAACAACCTTCTGAAACGCGCCCTGAAAAGAATCCCTTTCATTGAAATAAGGGGGTTTCCATGAAGTTCCCAGAGATGCCATAAAAGGGGCTGGGGGATTTGCCTCAAATTCCTAGAAGCAAGATCTGTTCTCGCAAATTAGATTCCCTCTTGAAATCCCAAACTTAATTTATGCACAAATTTCCCTCTTTTTATGTCATTTTTCAATTTATGCAACCCAGCCATGTGCATAAAAAGATGTTCCAGTGTATACAAAGATTGCAACCCATACTTCAAAATGCATAAGGGTATATTTGTATACCAGTGGAAATCCAAAAAAATACAAACAAATAGACTCGTATTGTTATGAGGTACATCATACACAATCGTGGAAGAATTGCGCCGATAGAGTGAAGAGAAACAAAGGTACAGCCTGTAGACTTTCAAGGTCCTCATTCCAGAATAGTTTGGATAGTCCCATGAATGTACCAGAAGCATTATAGTTATGCATTAAAGGCTCAATTTGCAGCATAGACGACAATCCACCCAAGTAATAGCAAAAAACATGATACAGTATGTAATGGAATATCTACACTAGATTTAAACTACATTGGACCAAGACTTCAAAGTGTATTGGGCCACGATTTTTTTGTGACAACTGTGTTACTTGGGTATTGTATTGCTCATTATATAACGAGGTCTAATGGTCTTCAATTTGACTGAATTTCTTAAACAAAGTGAACAGAAATGATGGTAGATTCCGTAGGTCCAAGAATAATCAGATCCAGACTAGTTTGGATGACCTAGATCATCCAGGCTTTGAAGCGTTTAAAGTACCACCGACTGTTTTGCGATTATTCAACATGTATAAATTTTAGTTTAGTATGCTGGATTTGTGACACAAACTGCGAAGTACTTTGGAGATTTTAGAATAGTTCTCTGGATGAAAACTTAAACAGTTTATTATGTGTATCACTACCCAATCACTATGCAAGTCAAGGATCAGTGAAAACTGATGATGATTAGCAAATCGATTAAATTTGAGAAAAAACATACAGCATCCGTTATCGTTATACTTGGAGATCACCACATCAGATGAAGTCGCAAATCGACTACGTTATGATTGACGGACGACACTTTTTCGACATTATCGATGTGGTGCTAACATCGATTTTGATCACTACCTGGTGATGGTAAATCTGCACTTAAAATTCTCCGTTATTACCTACATACGGCGACAGGGCCGGTACAACATAGATCGAATGAAGCAATCGGATGTCGCCTCAGCATACGCGCAGAATCTCGAGGTAGTGTTGCCATACGGGTGCGAAGCCTCTCTTGAGGTTTGCTGGAGTACAGTATGAACTGTCATCAACGGCGCAGTCGATTACACCATACGTGAAAAGAAGTCGACAGAACGAATGGTTCGACAATTAATGCAGTGTGGTTTTGGAGAAATGCAGCACGGGCGGTAATGCTGCAGCAACGAACCCGGCCGAACGTGGAACGTTACAAACAGAAGCGAAAGCAGCAGACCCGGATCTTTCGGGTAGAAAAGCGCCACTTGGAAGAAGCGGAGTGCAAAGAAATGAAATTGCTGTGTATTCGCAAGAAACACGGAAGTTCTACCAAAAGCTCAACGCTTCCCGCAGTGGCTTCGTGCTGTTAGCCGAAGCATGTAGGGATAAGGACGGGGACCTCTTCACGGACTTACGTGAGGTGACCGGAAGGCTGGAGCAACTCTTCATTGAGCACTTGAATGGCGTGAATCATAGGTACGGTAACAACGGTAACTGCGAAAATGACGCCAGTGCAGCAGACTACGAAAATGGCACAACTCCCACGCTGAGGGAAGTTAAGGATGCCATTCACCAGCTCAAAACCAACACAACAGCTGATAAACATGGCATCGCAGCTTAACTCATCAAGATGCGCCCGGAAAAGTTGGGAACCTGTTTACAACGGATGAAAGTTAGGATCTGGAAAACCAAACAGCTACCGGATGAGTGGAAGGATGGGGTAATCATTTGGAATTTGAGAACTTCAGAGCATCACCATTTTGAATGCCGCCTACAAGTAGCTATCCCAGATCCTCTTCTGACGTCTGTCACCTAAAACGAATGAGTTCGTGAGAATACCACGAATACCAGTGGGGTTTCCAGTTAGCCTTGCGGATAAAGCTATGGATCGCCAATCTGGAGACGGCCGGTTTGATTGCCGTTCCGGACAGGACAATTTTCTCGACTCCCTGGGCATAGAATATCATTGTACTTGCCTCAGAATACATATACATATTCATACAAGGGCAAGCAAAGAAAGCCTAAGTGCGTACGTAGAGAAATGAAGAAGAAGAAGAAAACACCACTTGACCATTTTTGTATACTCGAGACATTTTAATTAAATATTCAATTCTTTAGATGTGGCTGACGCCATACAGAACCTCATTAGTTCATCAGCTTGAAACCCCATCTCTTTGGTGAGAATCAAGGTCAACGCAACATCATGTGAGTGCGTGGTTCGAACCAAAGATTGAAAAAGAAAAACAAAATAAGCATGTTAACGAATTAAAAAAAAATGAACTTATTGTATTTTGTAAAAGTACAATATCAAACTAATTGCACTAACTAATCTCTCGATCTCCATCCGAAGAATGGGATAACATCGGAGCCTGAACCGCAGTGTCCTTCTTAGGCTCCTTCCAAATTCTCTTCCACACATGGGACCGAAGGACAAAGCACACTGCTGCTGTAACGTGATACCTACTCCACAAGCGTGAGATCGTGGTGCTGCTCCCCAGTCCCTTGTCCCTTGCGACGACGGCACAAGTATTAATGTCTGCATTTGTGACACACTTTTTTTTCGCCTACCGCATTCTTTACAACTACACATTCGCCGGAGTCGGGTCGGGGTTCCGTGGGACGACGGTAGAAGTGAGAGGTGTTAAGAGCCTTGGTTGCACACAGTTGTATGCAAGTGGTAAAAGCACACGGCGGGTTTGTAATGTGTGAACAATCTTTTTTGCTGTATGCATTTCTGCAACCTCACTAGGACTCGGTCTCATCCGGACGCGGAGAATTTATTCCCGGTGAAAATTGGATGGGATAGCGCAGGGATTGAACCAGGGTTACAAGCGAGGGGGTGTAAATGAAGAGAAATATTTCACTCACGTCGCTGCTCTGTGTGCATCGCTCTGGGCTGGTGTTTTCTATTGACAGCGTGAATTAGCACACCATCAAGTACAAGCCATCCAATGTTGTTGGAACGATGGTTGGGGTGTTCAGGATCTGCCCTCGTACGGAAACTCACGGGAGTGAGTAAAACTAATTGATCATTCCTAGCTGTGCAGCACTTTTCCATACGACATGCAAACATTTCCTTTCCTTTATTTCGTTCACTGTTGAAAGTACCTATAATTTTTTCTCACTTTTTCTCTGCAGCGAGCCTTTTGAAGAAGGGTGTAATATTTATGTCACACCACCACCACGTCGCGCGATGCAAAGTGTCGTTCTGGTGGAGAAAAAAAAAACGGGGATGAGTGTCTGAGGTGGAGAGCAAGACTACTGCTTCCTTTTTGGGCCTTCTGACAGGGGAGACGATAGACGTCGCTGGGGAGGCAGAAATTGTAAAGTGGGAATAATTAGTACACGACTCAAGTATTCGACGGATGGCTGCGAGCTAGGTTGACTGTGTTCTACCCGGCCTTCAAGTCTGAAAAATGTGAAAGCGGAGAGATTCAAAGTGTGAGTCTATGATTGGATAACGTTGAAGAATGAGTCGAACGGATTTGAAAGATTGGTCTTGATGAGCGTAATTTTGCAATTTCATCTACGCTTCGCTGGAAATTGCAGCAATTTGTAAACGACATTTTTTTCTAAGGAGGGTAATGGAACCATAAAATGCATTTATCACTTTCTCAATCGGTTCGAAATTATTGGCCTCACCCCATCTAATGTCCCAATACAGCAGAATAACGAATTCCTTCACCACTTGTATAAACAGAAAGAAGGGGTTGCGCATACCATTATTGCAATAATGTTGAAAATACACAAATTTTCACACTTGAGGCGCTGCAAGTAACACATCGGGGAAGACCACGGAATAAAAGAATGTGCAAACTGCATACACGCACCCCACCGTGAACTCGATATCTTTTCCCTGCACAGCACGGGAAGGTGAGGAACCGTTCCGGGATGTGCGACAAAACTAAATCCCCTAGCATGGAAGTAGGGGTTTGCTTTTTGGCATTGACGAAAATATGTTGACAATCGGTTTTTCGCATCTGCTTCCTTCCAACCTCATCATCTTGCACCATCTTGATTTCTGGCAAACTCAATCCTTGCAGGGTTGCTATCCTGCAGCACGGCCCGTCCATTGTATCCTTCCAGCAGTGACAACCTCCTGGATGGTGGGTTCGCCGTAGAGGAGCTCGTAATTTATCTTTCTCCGCTACACACCGTTCTCCTGCACCGCCAGCAGTTCTTCCTAGGGCATGGTCCAAGACTCAAAGCCCGACATAAACACAGGTGGCCTTGGTTCAGCAGCACCTAGCAGAAGTCAATAAATTCGTTAAAGTAGGAAAGCTCGAGGTGGGCTAGTCGGTGTGTTTGCTAGGCATGCGCAAGTCACCGGACGCTTGTTTCAGGTGTCTTGAACCTGGACACAAGTCGAGGTACTGTAAAGGAGCAAGCGATGTTGTGGAGGTCATAAGGTGTAAACTCCACAGGTGCTTAATTTGTTCCGAAAATTCTACGAACAGCAAGCACCTTTAAGAGAGCTTCAGCTGACAAGTCAGAGTGCAAGTAACGCAGCTAAACCTGAAACATGATGACTGGGTCATTCTTCATTACACGGTTTTGACAATTTGCGGGTCATTCTGACAGCTCTGTATAAGTAATACTGGAGAAGGCCATGTATTTTGTCCTTTTCCAGCTCACGTGATATCTATCAAAATGACCTGTGATCTGTAAAAAAATTCTTTCGTGCAATCGTGTCCCATCTACTAAAATGGCGACAAGTTGGTTGCGGCAACTACCGCCCCAAGTAACACAACTTGTTATATAAGAGTTTTAAATACAAGTTTCGAACATATTCTATTGTTTTATTCTTGCATTATTTACGTCGTATGGGATACTTATATATTCAAAACAGCGCAAAAAATGGCGGCTTATAGAACATCTTACAGGTCATATAAGATGTATAGGAATACTCTTATAGTACTAATAATTGATTTCCATTCAGATGACATGCAATAATAAAGTTATTTGTATGCAAAAGATACTTGAAAAATACCTGAATAATACAACTATATTCATTGGTTGAAACTTAGCTGCATCTAAGTAATATGACTTGTAAAATACTATTATATAACATAAAACATGCAAAGGTTCAAATCAGGAAATTAGATTGTGATACAACTTGCGAGAGCCTTGTTTACAACAAACTATTACTATAAATGTAATCATATAATGACAATATTGCTACGCAGCGACTGACAGAAAAGAAAATGAAAGTAACTCCAACAAGTTGGAAAACTTTTCTCAGGTTATAGGCAAAGACCATAAATGATATTTTCTAAAACAAATTATTGAAAATTTATGAATTGATTTATTTTCAGGAAGGGTAGTGTTATTTTGATTGCGAATCCGGATTTCTGGTACAATATTTGATTTTACTCATTCAAAATTCATGCGCCACTAAATTGTATTGAAATATGCAGATTGAATCAATCATATGATGTCGTATTTTTTTCTAAATGTTCATTTTTTTTTTTCCAAATTGTGGTGAGAACAATATGGCAGCTTCTCCATTTGGCTTACAGTGCCGTTCAAAAATGTTGCAATCTATATTTACTTTTTTCAATAACAGAGCTTTTGACTAACTACTGATTATTACTCAAGGTAAATTCGAGTATTTTTAAACTTGGAAAGCTGGTTCCTCAATAATTTCGAACGAGTGAGATAAGCGTGAATTTTGTACCAATTTTTTAATGTGTGTATTAACATATTTGTTCGGCAGTGTAATCGTCATGACGTCTCTTGAATAAGAACAGCTAGGCTCTACAAGTCAAGTGCTTCGATTTGAAACAGAAACAGAAAAAGCATTTATAATACGTCAAAATAACATCGTTTCAACATACTCTCACTCTAGCTCTAATATTGTTCCCTAAACATTATAACTACTCCTAAATAACTTATTTAATACTACACTTTTAATGGGGCTATACCTGTCAAAATGGCAAAATAATTGCAAATAGTAAACAATTGCGCTGCTGGTCGTGCGTCGGAGGTTTGTGTTTTCCGTGGAATTATTTATATGTGGTCGATGATTTACCCGACCATTCAGTTTTCCGAATAATCTGCGATAGCAGGGAGATTCATGACGTAGTGTATTTGGTGGTTTCGGTGAAATTCATGCCTGCTAGATGTCGAGTTTAGGTGCCAGAATTTATGTTGGACTAGCACCGGCTGCTGGATTCGGATTCTTTTACATAGGCCGGAATACAAGTTGCGTGGTCCTAATGGTATTCGACAAACCAGTTTTTAGATCAGTAGCCTGGACTTTCGGCCCTTTCGGATGTTGACCAGATTACTGTACGCTGACCCTATTTAGCACCACAAATAGGGGATTTGTATTCGGCAAACAATATGTGGGACTGGAAAATCGATGGCAGTCCAACCGCCCGAGCAGTGCCGATCGATTTTTTTTCCTAAATTCTACAAATATATTAGGTCAATTCTCTTGAACCACTAACTGGCCCCCATCAACCAGAGCCTCCCAGGAATGGTTGAAATAAACGCATACACTATTTGCATCTTGTTTCATTTTTAATCTTTAGTTGCCTTCTGTTGCTATGACGTGTTTGCTTTCATCTCTGATTGCCTAACTGATGTTTCTGTTCTATAATAGTTCTATAATGAATATTTCATACGTAACCCAAACAATCACACTTTTTGTTGATGTTTGTTTTCTGTGAGCATAATTACAGCTGGATATTAACACAAGATGTTTTCTGAATCGCTTATAATGCACTTAAAATACATCGTAGGAAATATTGATCTCCAAAGATGTTTTCTGTGTTGCTTGGGGCGCGATCACACTACTGAGCGCTGCCTACAAGATACTCTCAAATTTTATGCCGCCGTCTATCACCGATTGCAAGAAAGCTCGTGAGGCAATATCAGGCTGGATTAATGGGTGAACGCGCTACATCGGACCAGATGTTCGCCATCCACCAGGTGTTGCAGAAATGCCGCGAATACAACGTGCCCACACATCACTTGTTCATCGATTTCAAATCGGCATATGATACATTCGATCGAGAACAGCTATGGCAGATTATGCACGAATACGGATTCCCGGATAAACTGATACGATTAATCAAGGCGACGATGGATCGAGTGATGTGCGTAGTTCCAGTATCAGGGACACTCTCGAAAAAAATCTGCACAATGCTAGTAAATTTTAGCATCAACCCCTTCAGCGTATTTGTCTCACAACCGTTTCATTTCTTTAGTGTCCTGAGACCCTCTACCAGCCTTATTAGGATTCCAAAGAAACTTTGCCAAACATTTCTCTTCTTGCGAAATTAAAGGCAATTAAGTGATTTCCAAAGAGGCGAAATTTGAGTGTTTTTTCGTTATTAAACACTATTCATCCGTGATGATACCACTGAACATCCTCGGCTGTCGTGACAGCTCGCCAAAGTAGCTCAAACATCTACAGAACCCCCGTCTGCATTTTTGAAAAACAGCCGCGATTCTTGAGGCTATCATCCTTGTACACATTTGGTGTCAATATCGTTATGTGAGAAAACGATGCCCATAACTTGAACTTCCTACAAAATCTTGGAATTCCAAGCAGATTAATCCATGAACACAATTTCAATCTTCCGGGGACACTTCTTTATGGCATGGTTAACAACATCTGAGCACATCACACACAATGGTTTTGGAGATATTTACATTTTTCGCTGTTGTACTTGACCACGCAAAATTTTTAACGTGTTTGTGCAAAAAAAATTTCCTTCGCTTTTCTGGCATAACTTTTCACTAGTTGGAAGAAAATTAATAGAATTTTCACCATCGATAGAGGACTAGTTTATGATCAGACTGCTGTAAAAGAATGATGATTATGATCATTTAGAGCGACACAATAAATTATACTTTGCGTCCGGATTGGACAATGTAATTCTTTTCAAAATGCTTCCTGATATTCCTCCTGGAGCTTCTGCAGGGATTCATCCAGGATTTTCTCTTGGATTTCATCAAGATTTACAACAGGATTTTCTTCAGAAATTACTCCAGGAATTGATCCAGGAATTACCCTAGGAAGCTATCCAGGAATTATTCAAGGTATTCCTCCAGGCATTGTTCCAGAATTTCATCTATCCACCAAGAATACTCACAGGAATAACCCCAGGTTTTTCTTCAGGAATTCATCCAGAAATTGATCCAGGAATTCCTTTGGAAATTCGTACAGCAATTCCTCCAGGAATTTCTCCAAGAAGCCCTCCAGGAATCTGTTCAAGAAGTCCTTCAGGATTTTCTACCAGGGTTTCTTCCAGGAATTTCTCCTCCAGGGATTCCTCCAGAGATTTATCTAGCAATTATTTCACGGATTCCTCCAGAAATTCCACCATTAATTTACCAGGAAATCTTTCGGGGATTCCTGTAAAGATTGTTCCAGAGATTCCTCCAGGAATTTCTCCGATGAATCCTCGAGAAATTCCTTTGAGGATTTCTTCAGAAATTTCTCCGGAGATTCCTCCACAAATGTTTCCAGGGATAGTTCCACGAAATTATCCCAAGAATTCCTCCTGGGATTCCGCCAGAAATTTGGCCAGAAGTTTCTTCAGGCATTCCTCCGGAGGTTCCTCCAAAAATTGCTCCAGAGATTTCTCCAGAAATTCCTTCAGGTAATTTTTCAAGAATTCCCCCAGGGATTCTCCCAAGAATATCTTCAGAAATTTCTCTAAGGATTCGTTCAGGAATTTCTCAACAGAATCCTTCAGAAATTTCTCATGGAATTCCTTCCAGAATTCCTCTGGGAAATTATCCAGGAATTAATTCAGGGATTTTTCTGGATTACTTACAGGGTTTGCTCCAGGTGTTCTCCAAGGTACTTCTGCAGGAAATCCTCCAGGTATTTCTCCTGGGATTCCTCCAGGGATTCTTCCAGGGTTTCCTCCAAGTATTCCTGCAGGAATTCCTCCAAGGATACGTCCAATAATTTCTATTGGAATTCATCTAGGGGTTGCTTGGGGAATTGTTCCAATGGTCCTTTCCGGAATTCCTCTAGGGATTCCACCAGAAATGCCAAGGATGTCTCCAGGCAATCCTCCAGGAATTTCTTCAGGGATAACGCCAGGAATTTCTCCAGGGATTCCACCAGAAATTCTTCCAGAAGTTCCGCCTGGATTTCCTGCAGAGATTCCTGCAGGACTTCCTCCAGGTATTTTTTTTTCAGGGGTTCCTCCACGAATTTTTTCAGAGATTCTTTCTGAAAATTTTTCAGGAATTCCTCATGGAATTTATACAGGGATTCCTGCAGGAATTCCACTGGAAATGTCTCAAGGAATTTCTCTGGAGATTCTTCCAGGAATTCTTACAGGTAGGTCTCCAGGGCCCATATAGCCGAGGCGGTAAACGCACGGGTATTCAGCATGACCATGCTGAGGGTGACGGGTTCGATTCCCGGTCGGTCCAGGATCTTTTCGTAAAGGAAATTTCCTTGACTTCCTTGGGCATAGAGTATCTTCGTGCCTGCCACACGATATACACATGCAAAATGGTCATTGGCAGAGGAAGCTCTCAGTTAATAACTGTGGAAGTGCTCATAGAACACTAAGCTGAGAAGCAGGCTTAGTCCCAGTGAGGACGTTACGCCAAGAAGAAGAAGAAGAAGGTCTCCAGGGGTTCCTCCTGGCATTCCTTCTGAAGTTCCTCCAGGGATTTCTTTGGGGTTCCTCCAAGGATTTATCTAGCAATTCCCCAAGTTTTTCTCCAGGATTTCATTCACGGACTCTTCCAGGAATTACCCCCGGAATTCTCCTTCATGATTTCTACCCGTGTTTGCTCCAGGTATTCATTCAAGAATTTGGCGCCATTCACAAATTACGTAACGCTCTAGGGGGAGGGGGGAGGTATCGTCGAGCGGAACGGTCCATACAAAAAATTTCGGGGTTTCATACAAAAAATCGTTACGGAGGGGGGAGGGGGATCGAAAAATGCCGATTTTAGCGTTACGTAATAAATGGATGCTGCCTTTGTGCAGGAAATTCTCCAATCATTTCTTTTGGAATTTCTCTTGGAATTCCTCCAGAGTTCCCTCCAGGTATTCCTGCAGAAATTCCATCACGGATTCATCCAGGGGCTTTTCTAGGGATTCATCTGGGGATTGCTTCGGGAATTCTTCCAAAGGTCCCTCGGAATCTTGGATATCGGCTAACGGCAACTCATAATGGATTCCCAATCGGACATCAACATCAACATTCTCGTGCTCATTATTCTACCATGGGCAGGGTAGAAAAGTGAAAGCAGCGCAAAGGCAACCTGTTCGATACAGTAGAATTAGAATAGAATACATTTAGGCGCTGTACAAAGCTGTACATTAGGTTAAGTGGTTGAAAAATAAAACAACTCGTTTTTTAAATCCCAAGACTGCGTAGCCGTTAATCGAGAGAGTCAACCATACAGTCGTATTTCAATAGCAAAAAAAAAACAAAGTTGACCCGAAATTCTTACGTAGCTTTTCACAACGTTCATTGTTGCTTTAAGTAATCTGGTCAGTTTTTCAGGAATGCCAATGGACTATCAACCGGCGCAGACAGGTGACCCACTCTTTTGGGCCCAGCTTGATGGATTCAGCTGCGGCATCATCCAGTTTACCAGCTGCTTTGTTGATTTTAAGCTGATGAATGGCATCCCTGATTTCCCTCAGCGTGGAAGTTGGATCATTTCCGCCTTCTTTTGCACAGATTTGGCCGTATTCTTCGTTGTCTTGGTCTCCCGTGCATACATTCTCAATGTCTTTCATATGCTTATCAAAATACTGCTTCCACCTTTCAAGCACCTCACGTCCGTCCGTCAAGATACTCCCGTCCCTTTCCCTGCATATTTCGGCTCGCAACATGAAATCGTTGCGGAAAGCGTTGTGCTTCTGTTAGAATATTCGTATTTCTTGAGAACGGCACAGTTGTTCCATTTCTTCGCACGTTGCTTTTTCCAGATGGCGTTTATTTTTCTCCCGAAAAAGGCGGGTCTGCTGTTTGCACATCTGTTTGTAACGTTCCACGTTCTGCTGGCCTCCTTGCTGCAGCATCACTACATTCGGTTGATTCAGTTGCTCTAGGTTGTACCGTGGCGGTCGCCGGCATCACTAGGTAGTGGTCAGAGTCGATGTTGGCGGCACGATAGGTCCTGACGTCGATAATGTCGGAGAAGTGCCGTCCGTCAATCAGAACGTGGTCGATTTGAGATTCCGTCTGCTGTGGTGATCTCCAGGTGTAACGATAAGGGAGGCTATGTTGGAAAAAGGTGCTACGTATGGTCATATTTTTGGAGGCGACTCGGACGTTGACAAGCCGCCCCTAACATGGTGATCAGACGCTATTGTGAGCCGCTCCTCCTGAATAACAGACGCTTGAGGTATACGCTCAAAAAATTTTGCCTTCGTAAATATTGCTCTGGACCCATTGTGTTGTGTAGTTCTTGTAGTTTCCTGCATTATGCAGGAAAGAATCCCTTCTCAATTACGCCGCTTTTCCACCATGCAAAAAGTAATCAAGCATGACGATAAGGGGCATACGTAAACAAAAGAAAATGCACAACCTCTCTCACCAAGGAGCACACACTTATGAGGGGTTGTGCAACTAAACTGCATTCTCGCGCGCTTGGCATTCGTTCCCGTTGGTGTCGCGTAAAAATAGGCAAATGAAGCTCAAACACTTATTTACACGCACAGTTCCATTACCACCACTCTTCCCTCCGCGTCCCGTTACATCCATCATCATCACCACAGATTGCTGCCGTTTGAAAAGGATGCAGAAATGCATTTCTCAAACGGCGACGCGTAAATAGGTTCTTCCAAAACCAGCGCCGTTCTGCATCGACGCGACCGGGACCGGAACACGGGATGCAGCGAACGAGTGAGCGAGCGATTCGCCAATGTGCAGCCAAGGGAAATGTATACTTTAATTATTGCGCCTCGCCATGAATAGCGGAAAAGGGTGTGAAGTGAAGATCTTTTCACGCGAGGCTGCATTTAATTTTCCTGGCTCGTGAGGTGATGATGAGGAACACTTGAACGATTCACTTCAAGACAGCCAAGGCAGCGAATATCCCGATGATGATGACGGTGCGACGATGGTTATGAAATCTTACCGGGGATAAAGCATCAATGCCATTAAATGAATTAGAAAGGATTACCTGGGGTTGTTGTGGGGTTTCTGTAGGGTTACGGCTGTTGGTGTCCTCATACGCGCTGCATTTTAATTTATCGCGAGGGTTGAGCCGCGATTTGTATTGTATTATTCATTTTGATTTACATTGTGGGAGGTGAACCCACATAATGGTATAATAAATGGCATTCATTAAATTAGTTGCACGTTAAATAATAAGAAAAATAGATTGCCTCTGCATAAAAAACATCATCAACCAAGTCATCAACTGTTCAGGGCTGATGCCTTGCATTCTTACAACATGCCTTGCCCATCATATTCGTCCGACTTCAGAATCCGCCGTGGAGTTCAGGAAGCTCGTTGTTCGTGATTCGCTGTTAAACATCATTCACAACGCCACACCACTAAAGATTATCCTTGAAGGTATCTCCGTCGATCGTAGCACTACTTCCACGGTAAGCCACTCGTATGCTCTTTGTTTAAGACACATCCATCACCAGTCTGAGCGTTGCTGGTTCACGTTACAGTCGAGTGTACTGTAGTGTAGTGTAGTAGTGGCGACCTTCTTGTGTGATGTCTACAGAGTAATCATGGTCAAAACAAAGGGCGCGTAATCACCTCCAGAGCGTTCATTCGAGATGCTGCAGAGGATCGTGGAAATGTCGTTCCCGCGTCACGATATAAGGCCATGAGCTTCCATCCCCTATGGCCAAACCGGCCCGGTGATGAACGACGAGTTCATCGCAATAGCGAAGTCGCTTAACCTTTTGGAGCCGGCGGGTCAATATGACCCGGACGGTATCCCGATAGTAGTCATCAAGACAGCCATCGAGGCTAGCCCAGACATGTTCAGAATGACTATGTAGACGACCGAAATAGCGCCTCAGCGTCAGTTGGTCCGCCATTGAATGCGCCATTTACCTTCTAAGAGTCCCGGATAGCCTATGCCGGATACTGTAGAGCTACTTAGGGTATAGTGCCACCACTAGTGCTATCGGCATCATGGCCGCTAGCATCATGGCCGTCAGCACAGCATGCTACCTTGGTGGACTCCCCAAAGCGAGTCATCGATGTTAGCAAACCTTGAGGGTGCAATGTGCACTAGCCATTCGCTCCATTTCATGGCGCCAGAAATCATATCGTTTTTCTTGATCCTTGAACTCTTTGAAAAAGCTGCTACATTGAATTTTGTGCCGCCATTTTGGATTTTAGACCGCCCCATTCCCCATACCAAGTATACCCACATTGCATGGTTTTAGAGCCTAAAACACCATTTAACAGCCGCCATCCTGAATTTGTAGCCGCCATATTGGATTTCAGACCGCCATCTTGGATAACAGGTCACCATTATTGGACTACGGACATCTTCTCCGTACCTAATATACCCATATGGCATGGTTTTAAAGCCTTACACTCTATTAAATAGCCGGCATCTTGAATTTTGAGCTGCCATCTTGAATACTAGGTCGTCATCTTGATTTTGGGTTGACGTCGGGCTAAAATATAAACGACTCATAAGAAAGGGATCATTCTTCATAAATAATTCCAAAAGTCCCAGTGAAGAAACAGGGGTGTAAGCAGTAATAAATAACAAAATTTCCATAAACAAATAAAAAAATGCATAAATAAATCAAGAGTTTCCATAAAAAATTGATTTTTGAGCAATTAAAAACGTCAAAAATGCAATGAATAATTCAATTGTTGCAATAAAAAAAGCCAATTTTCCCACCAAAAAACTTCGCATTTTCCATAAATAAATTCGATTTTTCCATAATAAATTAGAAAATTCACAATAAAAAAATATCGAAAAAGCAATAAATAATTCAAAAAGTGCAATAAACAAGAAAATAAATTATCAATAAATGTCAAAAAACGAGCAATAAACGTAAATGCATTTTGAGCCAAAAAAATATGTAGACCATGCGGCGAAGCCGCATAGAGGATTGAGGAACTGAGGCGGCAGAAGGCCGCCGAAGTTTCCGATATCCGATGCACCGCAACTGCATCGGTTCGGTTCTAGGCAAACCACAGATCCAAGAATTTGCCCGGTATAATGCAAACATAGATGTTATCCCTTTTTTAGGTCCGACGAGCGATAGCGAGTTCGGACAGCAAGCAATTGCTCGGTAAATTGCAATCATAGTTACGGAAGCTTTTCAGTCGTTTCAGTCATATAAGTGCGATTCAGCATTTCACTGTCTCTGTCTCATACTTTCCTGCATTTGTTTTTCATGGGTAATTTCGACATTTTTTATTGCGTTTTTTGAATTTTTATTGCTATTTCGATATTTTTTTATTGTGAATTTTCTAATTTATTATGGAAAATTCGGATTTATTTATGAAATATTCGAAGTTATTTGGTGGGAAAAATGGCTTTTTTTACTGCAACAGTTGATTTATTCATTGCATTTTTGACGTTTTTAATTGCTCAAAAATCAATTATTTATGGAAACTTTTGATTTATTTATGCATTTTTTTATTTGTTTATGGAACTTTTGTTATTTATTACTGCTTGTACCCCTGTTTCTTCACTGGGACTTTTCGAATTATTTATGGGGAATTTTGTATTTATTATAGAACGTTTAATTGTCTGCCGTTGACGTCGTGGGATTTTTGGTCTTCAGTGTTGATTTCCACACAAAATTCATCGATCATGCTAAAGGGTACAAAAATCGGCGCGATTTGATGTGTCGCATGATGGGGATTGGTTCAGTTTTGTATGTATATTGACAGTTCCACCGGGGCTGATCCAGATCATGGCCATAACTCCGGAATGCCGCAACCGATCCGACCATTTTCAATAGCAAACAATGCGCAATGGTTCACAAAACTTCGTTCGATTTGTGCTAAAATCCGTAAAATTGGCCAATAGGAAGTGCCTTAAAAGTGAGTGATCTTTGTTGTACACAGACATACATATATACATACATACACACACATACAGACTTAGCGTCTGGGGATACCGGAGTACCTGTACAAGATTCTCGGAAGCTACTTTCAGAATCGTGTACTAGTCTACGACACGGAGGTGGGTCGGAAGTGCTTTCACATAACCTCAGGAGTCCCGCAAGGTTCCATCCTGGGTCCGGTGTTATGGAATGTCATGTACGACGAGGTGTTGAGGTTAGAGTATCCAGTGGGAGTGGTGATTGTCGGATTTGCCGACGACATGACGCTCGAGGTATACGGTGAAACGATCGAGGAGGTAAAGTTGACTACCAACCACTCGATCAAGGTTGTGCGGCGTGGATGCGGTCCAGGAAACTGGAGCTGGCTCACCCCAAGACAGAGGTGACGGTTGTTAACAACCTGAAGTCGGAGCAGCAGACGGAGATGAGTGTAGGAGAGTGTACTATCCTGTCAAAACGCTCCGTCAAACACTTGGGCGTGATGATCGACGATAAGCTTACCTTTGGTAGTCACGTCGATTATGCCTGAAAAAAGACCTCCATAGCTATTGCGACACTGTCCCGGATGATGTCCAATAGCTTTGCGGTGTACGCCAGTAAGCGCAACCTTCTGGCTAGTGTTGCTACGTCCATACTTAGGTATGGCGGCCTGGCGTGGGGCACTCCGCTAAGCACTAAATGCTACCGACGGAAGCTGGAAAGTACTTACAGGCTTATGTGCCTGAGGGTTGCGAGCGCATACCGTACCGTGTCACACGACGCTCTCTGCGTCATTACTGGTATGGTGCCTATCAGCATTCTTATCAGTGAGGACATGGAGTGCTTCGAAATGCGCGGCACAAGAGGCATACGCAGGACTGCCACGATGGCCTCTATGGTCAAATGGCAGCGCGCGTGGGCAGTTCCACCAAAGGAAGATGGACCCATAGCTTGATACCGAGGGTAGATAGTTGGATTAATATGCGCCATGGGAAGTTACATTCCACCTGACACAGGTCCTTACAGGTCATGGTTGCTTCCGACAGTATCTACACCGTTTCGGGCATGCGGATTCTCCCGAATGCCCAGTGTGCAATGGTTTAGAGGAAACGGCGGAACACGTTTTGTTCGTGTGCCCGCGTTTTCGCACAATGCGTGACCGCATGCTTGCCACATGCGGGGAGGACACAACTCCGGACAACTTGGTGCAGAGGATGTGTAAGGATGAGGTTAGCTGGAATGCCGTTTCAACGGCTATCACCCATATCGTCTGGGAGCTACAGAGGAGGTGGCGCGTGGACTCGGAGAATGGCTAGTCCAGATGCAGTACAAGAGGTGGTCCAGGGGTTCGGAGTCGACTTCGTAGGTCATACCGGTGCCCTGCGGTCGAGATCGACCCTTACAGCGATTAAGTGGCCGCGGAGAGGAAGTCCCGGTAGCGGTGCTGTCGTGACGTCGGTCTACTGGGTTGGATTCAAGCCCGCGGTTGGAAAGGGGTCCCCGGCAAGGGTCGGGGCAGGTGGAGACGCTGCTGTCAGCAACCTTCTGGTACAGCTGATAGGGCCTGAAGGGTAGTGATACCCTTGCCTTCAGCAGGTCAGATCTGGTTGCACGTGGGCATCAATTCTTGATGTCGGGATTGACCCTGCCCGCCTTCCGAGGACAAAGGGAGTGGCGAGGACCACTTGGGAAACTGGCTAAGCGCCAGCATGTTACCGTGATGGACTCTCCAGAGCGAGTCATCGATGTTCGTTGCTGCTAGGCTACGCAGCAATCCTTGAGGGTGCGATGTGCACTAGCCCCTCTCTGAAGCAATACCTTCTTGGTGGTTCCGGAGAGACGTAGGGTTTGGCGACCATAGGAATGTGTTTAGTGGGTACGAGGAGAGAGTAGTCCCGGCTTTTACTTTTGTTGTAGAAGACGGCCTCAGACCTACACTATCCTAACCTTCTGTTAGGGTGTCTGTTGAGCAGATTATCCCCCTATGGTTTAGAAGGAAAAAAATACAGACTTTTGCTTAATTCGTTGAACTTCCAAGCCTTTTTTCGAAAATTCGTTTTCCATTTTTTCCAATATTCTATTGATTTGATGAAGATGTGCTTTGCTTACATTAAAACATTTTTGTTGGGCAATTTTTACTTTTGTTTCATTTCAGAGAGCGAGTATGTAAGGACAGACTTGTTAGAATCCCAAAATGGCCGCCACAATGGCTGACTTGGCACCTACTCACGATTTCGAAAGCACAAATCTCTTCGTAAACAAAACCAGCGCACCTGAGCTTTTTATTTCAAGCTTTTTACAAGTGAGCAAGAACAGAATAATAAAATACACTGTTGTTTGAGGCTTGCTTTTTAAGATTTGTGCGTCTGAAGTTCTGATGTACTGCTGAAGCGGGATTTCAAGAAGTTTGTCCTTAAAAGCGCTTAAGCCTAGCCTTCAGAGGCCGGACCCAATGGAGTGTTTATTAATCTTCTTAGCAACGCCACTCCCAACGAATCTATCTATAATCCTCTATCCCCTTGAAAACGAAACGGTTGGTACAGTACGGCTGTTCCCGTTCCTTCTAACATCAAATTCATAAACTTACGATAATCAACTTATTCATAAGTGAATAATCTGATTGTCGTTAATTTTGGAATTATTTTCCAACCCATTTACTCTGCACAATGGACATGGCCGAATTAATATGTGTTTAACATCATCGCTTATATACTTGCATATATGATTGAAATATAATTGAATTGACTAGAATACACTAGAATAGACTAGAATAGACAACAATAGACTAGAATAGAGAGTAGAATAGACTAGAATAGACAAGAATAGACTAGAATATACTAGAATAGACTTGAATAGACTAGAATAGACTAGAATAGACTAGAATAGACTAGAATAGACTAGAATAGACTAGAATAGACTAGAATAGACTAGAATAGACTAGAATAGACTAGAATAGACTAGAATAGACTAGAATAGACTAGAATAGACTAGAATAGAATAGAATAGACTAGAATAGACTAGAATAGACTAGAATAGACTAGAATAGACTAGAATAGACTAGAATAGACTAGAATAGACTAGAATAGACTAGAATAGACTAGAATAGACTAGAATAGACTAGAATAGACTAGAATAGACTAGAATAGACTAGAATAGACTAGAATAGACTAGAATAGACTAGAATAGACTAGAATAGACTAGAATAGACTAGAATAGACTAGAATAGACTAGAATAGACTAGAATAGACTAGAATAGACTAGAATAGACTAGAATAGACTAGAATAGACTAGAATAGACTAGAATAGACTAGAATAGACTAGAATAGACTAGAATAGACTAGAATAGACTAGAATAGACTAGAATAGACTAGAATAGACTAGAATAGACTAGAATAGACTAGAATAGACTAGAATAGACTAGAATAGACTAGAATAGACTAGAATAGACTAGAATAGACTAGAATAGACTAGAATAGACTAGAATAGACTAGAATAGACTAGAATAGACTAGAATAGACTAGAATAGACTAGAATAGACTAGAATAGACTAGAATAGACTAGAATAGACTAGAATGGACTAGAATAGACTAGAATGGACTAGAATAGACTAGAATGGACTAGAATAGACTAGAATAGACTAGAATAGACTAGAATAGACTAGAATAGACTAGAATAGACTAGAATAGACTAGAATAGACTAGAATAGACTAGAATAGACTAGAATAGACTAGAATAGACTAGAATAGACTAGAATAGACTAGAATAGACTAGAATAGACTAGAATAGACTAGAATAGACTAGAATAGACTAGAATAGACTAGAATAGACTAGAATAGACTAGAATAGACTAGAATAGACTAGAATAGACTAGAATAGACTAGAATAGACTAGAATAGACTAGAATAGACTAGAATAGACTAGAATAGACTAGAATAGACTAGAATAGACTAGAATAGACTAGAATAGACTAGAATAGACTAGAATAGACTAGAATAGACTAGAATAGGCTAGAATAGACTAGAATAGATTAGAATAGACAAGAATACACAAGAATAGACTAGAATAGACTAGAATAGACTAGAATAGACTAGAATAGACTAGAATAGACTAGAATAGACTAGAATAGACTAGAATAGACTAGAATAGACTAGAATAGACTAGAATAGACTAGAATAGACTAGAATAGACTAGAATAGACTAGAATAGACTAGAATAGACTAGAATAGACGAGAATAGACTAGAATAGACTAGAATAGACTAAAATAGACTAGAATAGACTAGAACAGACCAGAACAGACCAGAATAGACTATAATAGACTAGCATAGTCTAGAACAGACTAGAATGGACTAGAATAAACAAGAATAGAACGGAATAGAATAGACTAGAATAGACAAGAATATAATAAACTAGAATAGACTAGAATATACTAGAGTAGGCTATAATAGACTAGAATAGACTACACACCAAGAAAATCTCATTTTTTATGTTGACACAATTCCTAAAGTTGACATAATCAACCATGACAAAAATCGAAGTGATTTAAAATTATGTCTAACATAATGAGAGAAGTAAACTTGAGCTGATTTGTCGATTTTATGAAAGCGATATTTATGAACCGATGCATTTATAGAGCTTATTCCTAACGTAGTGAGCGATCGCTAGTTACGCCTGTAGTTTCGATGCCCTTTACTCATTAGAGCTCTTGGGGTCCCTTGAACAGATTCTTAAGAACTGCTTGTCTGAGATTTTACTAGAAAACCAAATATCTAGCACATTGTTTATCAGATAAATCTTTTAAATCTTTGTGGGCTTCGTGGCCGT
This sequence comes from Aedes albopictus, assembly GCF_035046485.1. Classification (NCBI taxonomy): domain Eukaryota; kingdom Metazoa; phylum Arthropoda; class Insecta; order Diptera; family Culicidae; genus Aedes; species Aedes albopictus. The sequence continues at coordinate 372,104,248 of NC_085137.1, forward strand.
GCGGTTAGCGGCGGCAGTCGTCTAGGCGTATCGTAAGCCTCGCAGTGTGGGTTCGATTCCCGCTCCAGTCGGTGGAAACTTTTCGTCCAACGAAAAATTCATCACTGGGCCACTGGGTGTTCTGTGTGTTGTCCGTTGTCTAGTGCAATGTGTTCGTTCAGTCTGTGCAGCCTTTGGCTGAAGACGGTGTGAATTGTCTATTTTTTAACAACGAATGCTACTGTTTTATCAGTGGATTACATACTCACAATATTATTTATAATTTATAAAGATAGGTCAGTTCTCGATTCGATTTTGACGGAGGTCAAAAACCGTTTCAATCAAGCCACATTAGCGCCAGCCAACGTTGAACCGATAGAAAGCAAATTCCTTCAGTCTGCAGCGTTACTCCATTCCTTCTCATAAAATATCCAAACCCACACACAACGCCGCAGCATAAACTACCGTAGACTTCTTTCGCCCATTCTTTCACCTGCAAGCTTCCTTGCGCTCCGGGAGCAGCACCGACCGCCGGAGACCGGAGCTCAGCTCATCGACCAAAGGTGTTATGGAAGAGAACATCTACCCACCGTCGCGTCGTCAAGTCGTCCGTCTCGTCACCATCCTTGGCAAGCGTGGTGGTGGTGGTGGTGGTGGTGGTGGTAATGGTAGGAAATGCGGGTGCGGATGGGATGGAGGGTAAACAGAGTGCACAACATATCCAGACACCCTCTTCATTTCGTTATTTTTACCCATGCTTTGGCTTCACGGCATTCGAGGCAGGCCTCCGACTGAATTACCACGCCACCCGACGACGTCGATGACGACGACGACGACGTCGACTACGGAAGGGGGTGGTTGGCTGGCTGACTGCGGCTGGTTGTTGAGCACGAGCGGGGTGTTTTTCAATGCGTCTGGCCATGGTGGGTTCTACACAACATTCTCTCATGGGTTGTCAGTTCGGTCGACGGCGCTGCGAAAGTATCCTGAACTGCTACCGCACCTCTAACCCCATCCATCGTCGTCGTCTCGTCGACCCACCGCCGTAGCTTTTGTATGAGTCTGGTCTTTGAGTTGGGATCTCGTGTGGTTGTGTAAGTCTGTCGGGATCAATTGAACCAGGGGTTTTCACGTTGATAACGTAAGTGGTTCCAGCTACAGTGAAGCTTGCGATCGGTGGAATTTATTAACTTTTGTAGTAGCGGCAGGAGTTCGGGTGATTCAGATTCAGATGTATTTGATACACCAAACCAATGTCCCTGAGAGCCCATACAGCCGAAGATGTAAAGGCGTTTGTATTCAGCATGACCATGCTGAGGGTGACGGGTTCGATTCCCGGTCGGTCCAGAAACTTTTCATAAAGGAAAGTTCATTGACTACTTTGAGCTTAGATTATATTCGTACCTACCTGCCACACGGATATACACATGCAAAATTATCATTGGCAGAAGAAGCTCTTAGTAAATAGCTGTGAAAGGGCTCATAGAACACCAGGCTTAATACACTAGAGCGGTGTGCTGCTTCTGCCTCGTCGTGAGGGAGCAAAAGAACTCCGAGATAATAAAAAAACGAGCATGTGACTTGTAAACTTCTCAAACATGTATATGGTCAATCCAATGGAATGACTGAGCAAATGACTTGAATGTCTACTTGCATGCATGCTTTTAAATGCATCTCAGTTGAAGCAAGTGTTTAGGGCATTGTTCAACTAGTGCTGAATTAAATTCATCTCGCTTGACAGATGACTTGAAAAAAAAACTTCAATATGTTCAACTTTCGTTCAAGTCAAGTGAGTTGGTGGTGTTTAGGGCTCGTTCAAATATTACGACGTAACGCGAAATTTGACTATTTTGGACCCCCACCCTCCCCCACGTAACAAGTTTTGTATGGAAAATTTTAAAATTTTGTATGAAGCGTAACGCAGCGCTAGACCCCCTCCCTCCCCCCTTAGCGTTACGTAATATTTGAATGAACCCTTACACGTTCAATTTGCATTCAAGTGGATGCTTTCTATTGACTTAAATCAAGTCACTTGCACCATGTAAACCCGGCATAAGAGGGAAACGAAAATGGGACCAATCTTATACAATATTTTTACCTCCGACTTACCTGATTTGCCACAGGGATGTCAAAATTCGTTATTTGCAGATGACACAGGAATCTCAGCCAAGGGGCGAAGTTTGCGTGTCATTTGTAGTAGATTGCAAAAAAGTTTAAATATTTTTTCTTCTTATTTGCAAAAATGGAAGATTTCTCCAAATGCTTCCAAAACTCAACTTATCATATTCCCACATAAGCCAAGAGCTCTTTATTTGAAACCCTCAAATAGACATGTTTTCACTATGAGGGGAACTCCAATAAATTGGTCGGACGAAGTTAAGTATCTAGGGCTCTTACTAGATAAAAACTTAACTTTTAAAAACCACATAGAAAGTATTCAAACTAAGTGCAATAAATACATTAAGTGTTTATACCCACTTTTTAATAGAAAATCAAAACTTTGTCGCAAAAACAAATTTTTGATTTATAAACAAATTTTCAGACCGGCTATGTTGTACGCTGTCCCAATATGGTCGAGCTGTTGCAATACCAGAAAGAAGCAACTTCAGAGGATTCAAAATAAAATTTTGAAAATGATTCTGAAGTTGCCTCCCTGGTGTAGCACTAATGAGTTGCATCAAATTTCTAATATTGAAACATTGGAACAGATGTCAACTAAAATCATTGCCAACTTTCGTCAAAAATCGTTGCAGTCTTCTATTGCTACGATTAGCTCTTTGTATAATTAGTTTAAGTTAGGTTAGGGTTAGGATAAGAATGAAAAAAAAAATGTATTTCTGACACGCAGGTGAAAAATAAAGCCTGCAAAAAATCTTAACTGCTACAGCAAATGAAATGTAATATGTTATTAATTAGTATTGATAATAGCTTAAATTTATTTCACCAAATTAGGATGATAGTGTGTTATAATACATAGAACACCTAGATTAAGTTGAAGAATGTAAAATTTATTGAGATACTAATAAAGATTACTAAAAAAAAAAAAAAGAGGGAAACGAAAAATCAAACGATGATAAATTCGGGTAGAGGAGTGTGTTTTGAGTCTTGCGAGTCTCTATTTGTATGGGAGTGGCTGTATGTAGTGGCAAATTTCATTGAGCTGTATGTATTTTCCTCAGAAAATCGCTTCCTCACTTCCTCCCGAGTGAGTGGTGAGATTGATTAAGTTAATTTCAAGACATGCAAGTCATTCCAGATATTTTTGTGTTAGAAAATGATTGCTGCTTCATTAAGCCTGCGAAAATCTTGATAATACGGTCAATGGAGTCCAAAACATATAGGTATAAACATTATATTGGTTATCCTAAATTGCCAATGCTGCAAATATTTCAGCTTTGAACGAGAAAACTGCTCCGAGCTTGTCCATGATGATGATTACATGAATGACGACTTATTCAACCAATTATCTATAGTACATTGTTTCTTAAAGGCGACGCTAACTTGATTTTATCTGAATTCTAAGTCACTTCGAATGGTAGAGCCCTTATCTCAATAGTAAACACAAAATCCGACAGTTGAGTTCTTCTAGTTTTTGCCGTGGCGTCCCAACAGGATTCTGAACAGGAAGCCTAATTCTCAGGTCAAGAATATTAATATCACGAAAGGTTCCTGGACCAACCGTGAAACTAAACTGTCACCCTCAGCATAGTATTGCTGAACAACAGTGGTTCCTGAATTTTAGGACATGGAAGCATATAATAAATTTTCAATTGTAATTGTTGCATTCTTAATGCTGAAAACCACACTTTTCCTGAGATTTATACAAAACAAAGACCATTTTTACTAATTAATCATTTTAGTTTTATTTTTTAACAGCCAATGTCAATTTCTTCTAGATAGGTATATTTTCACACGCATTTATTGTTGATTTTGCACCTTATGCGACGCGACGGTATGAATCCATCGCGGGTGAAAGCAGTGCTGCAAAGTATAAGTATCAACCGACATTTCAAGCTGCAATTGAGTCAGGTAACCATAAAGTTTTCCATTTACCATCGGAATATCAATTGAATGGCCTCTGATCATTCAATTGACGTCCGCCGTCCGCTCTAGTATCAGTCAAGGCAAGGCACATAACATTCAATTGAGCCCTAGCTAGGAAGCATAAATTGGTGGTGTTGTAGGTTCTAAGCTTTTACCATTGTTGAGGACGTCAAACCCGGCATAAACCCAACATTGGCCTGTTTTTATTTTGGCCACTAGACTCAACCTAGACCCAATAGATGTTCGATGTTGATCCAACAGTCCAACAGCTCGGTAAAAATTGACCCGGTATTCGTTAATTTTGCGTTTCGTATCCAGCTAGACATTTGATTGACAATTCTTCAATTTGCAAGAATTCGCTTCTCATTTGATTGGTGCTCTGATTGAAAGAAATCGTTTTAAACATGACTTCTTACTTACTTTCAGTCCTGGGCACCCATGGCGGTGCAGAGGGCCGAATTGTAAGGGTTCCATCCTGGGCGATTGCCAGCCTTCGCCTTGACCTGTGGACAGGTCAAATTTCTGTCGACTTCCTTGATTTCGTTATTGAGGCTACGCCGCCATGAGCCTCTGGGTCTGCCTCTGCTGCGATGTCCTGCTGGTTTCCAATCTAACGCTTGCTTGCATTTCGTTTCCGCCCCTGCGTTGGAGATCCAATTGTGAGGCCACCAAGCACGAATTATATACCGCAGGCATCTATTGATGAATACCTGCAGCCGTTGCATGTTTTCCAGTGATACACACCAGGTTTCACTGGCGTATAGCAGGAACATCTGTGTATGAGTTAAAAATTCGGATTTTGGTGCGTCGACTGATCTGGTTGTTTTTCAATACATTACTTAAACTAGCAAAAACAGTCCTCGCCTTCTTGATCCGTGCACCTATGCCGATCTTGGTGCCGCCATTGGCCGCCATTTGGCTACCAAGATATTGTAAGCTTTCAACATTCTCCACTGATTGCCTAGCTACCGTAAAGCTGGAAGTCCGTGTTTACATCCAACGATTTGGTCTTGTTGACGTTGATGATAAGATCTGCCGCTGAGGAGCGATTGGCAAGATCATCGAGCTTACTCTGCATATCAGAGCGCCGTTGAGCTAGGATAGCAACGTCATCAGCCAATTCGAAGTCATTCAGGTGCTCCATGGTAATGGGCTGCCACAGCAATCCACGATTTGGTTCACAGTCAATCGCACTTACCAGGACCTCGTCGATTACGTTGAGGAACAGTAGCGGTGATAGAATACATCCTTGCCTCACTCCAGCAACTACCCGGATGTTTCAATGAGGCCGATGATTTTCTCAGGGAGACCCTTGAGCCTGAGGGCTTCCCACATGTTTCCGTGATTGTGTCGATCGAAAACGTTTTCGTAATCAAATCAATGAACACCAGGTAGAGAGACTCTTGGAATTCATTGATTTGCTCCAGAATGATACTGAGCGTGACAATATGGTCCACACAGGATCGTCCGGCACGGAATCCTGCTTGCTGCCGTCGGAGAGTTGCGTCAATCTTCTTCTGTATCCGGTTAAGGATCACTTTGCAAAGGACTTTGAGAACAATACATAGAAACATGATGCCCCACCAATTATCGCATACAGTCAGGTCACCCTTTTTGGGACCTTTACTTAGACGCCTTGCATCCAGTCGGCCGGAAATGTCGTGGTTTCCCTTATGTTGCAGAATATTTGGGGCTGTCCATAAACCACGTGGTCATTTTTTTGGGACTTCTCAATGGTAATTATTGAATACATCTCGATATGAATTTTGGGAGAAATTCCTGAGAAAGCTCCTGCAGAATAATCAGCAAGAATTCCTGGAGATGTCCAAGAAAAAGTGCCTCAAGAAATCTTTAGAAATATTTCTGAAACAATTACAAAAGGAATGCACGAAAAAAATTTAAGGAATGTTATACAAGCAAAAAAAATAGTTCTGGAGGAAGCCCAGGAGGAACACCAGCAGAAATTCTTGAAAGAATTGAAGCGGTAATCCGCAGATGAATTAGCAGGAATTCCTGAAAATATGCTTAGAAAAATGCCTGCATAAATTACTGGACAAAACCACGAAGAAAGTTTGGGAGCAATTTTTCTAGAAATTCCCACAGAAATTTCTTGATGCATCTCTAAATGAGTTCCTGAAGCAGTTCCTGGGAGAGGTCTAACAGGGTTACAAGCAAGAATTTCTGGAGGAAAACCAGTAGAAGTTTCTGAAGAAATCCCAAGAGAAAAAATGGATGTTTCACAGAAGCAATGCCAGGATAAAAAAACATATAGGGAAGGTTGAAGTAGAAAAGTAAAGTAGAGTAGTCTGGAATTCTTACCGAAATCCCCGGTACAATTTCTGGAGGGATTCCCGGAGAAATTCTTGGAGGAATACTAGCAGAAACTCCTGGAGCAAGAAATTCTGGAGTAATATCATCACGAATTTCTGAAGTGTTTCCAAAACCAATTCTTGGGAGGAACCCAAGAAGATTTTATAATAAAATCCCTGGAAGAATGCCTCGAGAAAATTTTGGAGAAATTTTTAGAAGATCCGTAGCTGTAATTCCTGAAGCAATCTGAAGCAGCAGGAAATCTACAGCATAAATTCCTGGAACGATCCCTTCAGGAGGCATACCTGGAGACATACCTGAAGGCATGTCTGGAAAGAAAAAGACAATTTTGTATTTTCCATATTGGAAAGAGATTTACTTAAAGCAGTGATTTCTACCGTAGCGTTACATGTTTGGGGATGGGATAATATTTATTGATCATAACCACAGGCAACGTTGACGTTTGTTTCGTCCCAGAGGCCTTTCAGCCCAAATAGCCGTAGCAGTCCGTGCGTGGATATTCAGCATGGCCATGCTGAGGGTGACAGACTGACAGGTTCAATTCTCGGTCGGTTATCATTTATTAATCATTATCTGTGTGCAATAATATTTGCTTTTGCAACACTTAATGATTTTCTTTAATGTACCCAATGAATTCAAACGCAATTCATACTCCTGTGCGTTCACAGAAGCGTTTAGTATTCTGACACATTTTACAAAATTGATACCAATACATAAGAACACACTTCGCTAAGAGATGCAAGACCAGATTTAGTTTCATCAATTGTGAATTTTGGGCAGATGATCGGCGAAACATAAAAAAACTTGTCCTGTCTAGGATGTTGGGGTCTATGACCCAGACAGTCGAGCGGAACGTTCACTACCCTATCTCGAGGCGGAAATCCTATCATCTTAGGAGGGTTAAGTACAAGCGCGTTTGAATCCCAAGATGGTCACCACAATGGCTGACTTTTGCATCAATCCACGATTTAAGACGCACGAATTTCATAAATGCCTAAACAGGATTTTCCAAATTTTAAGTTAATAACAATTATTCCATCGTTAAGTTTACATCTTGAGATTTGTGCATTTGATGTTCTAGTGCAATATAGAATTGAGAATATATATGCATATACATATACATATATGCATAATATATAAAATTACAAGTATAGGTGCAAGAGTTAGAAAACTTTTGTATTTGCATCGTGTTCCGTCACCCGCATCGATTGGAACCCCCTAAACGAGAGCATATCGGACGACTGGCGCTCGGGCAGTGCAGTGCAATACGGTGTGATGGTGATGGTGGTGCGCAATTCCTACGGCAGTCTCCGTAGAAGGTGCGATATTTTTGCGCATCTGTTGTACCTACCCTACACCAGACCCATATCTCTCTCTCTTGGCATTGACGTAACAGGAAGTGGGATTGTGCAGTGTTGTGTTGACGTGATTAGCTGTTGTCTGTTTGAAAGAGGTTCTGATGGGCATTTTTCTATGGAAATGGTTGGTTTTCTTCGGGAAGATCTATTGAGCTGGTTTTGAAACGGATATAATAGTGTGAAGAGTAGTATTTATCGATGATTGTTATCCTTTTATTGCAACTTCGTTTAATTAGCCCCTCTCGTGTGCTACCGTCACTGTGTGGAAACCGAAGGCAGCTCTCGCCTGGTAAACCGTAAGGCTCTCTCTCGTGGTTAGTCTGGTTTTGCTGGTGATCCGTGTTACAAATAGCATCCACTAATGTTACGTCCGTGTTTTCCCGAAAGATAGAAAATAGTGCTCTAAATCACCATGTGAGTGCAATACATTCAGTGCAATCGTCCACCTAATCGTCAAATCCAACCAGATATATGAAACAATTGAGCAGTGAAGGCTTCAGCAACGAAATTAGTTCAAACTTTTCCATCCGTAAACCGAGTTAGCGGTGAAAAAACGTTTCACTCCCATCGTTGAGGAGCACACTCTCGTCCTTCGCATTCCGCACTCTCACCCGCTCGTAATGAAAACCCACCATCAGCAGCTGTGATGGAGTGAACAACAGAGTCTGCCTCTGGTATCAGGAAGGAAGGAAGCTTGTGAACATAAACTTTAAAAAATCGGGAAAAATTCGAGAGTTTAAGCTTTTTCGTGAGCAAGTGAGAGTAGAAAAACCACCCACTCTGCTCGCAAACCGTGGTGGTCGTTCAGTGCTGTGTTATCAAAGGCAACGTGAGGTGTTGGGCGAGTTCCATTCGCTCTCGGGCTCTCTCGAGTCCTTTCACACCTCCGCGTGTCCGCCTCGTCTTCTGGTCTTCCACATTGCATATTAGGATCTGTTTGTGTCCGTGAATACGCAAAACTCGATCTAGCCCCATTGTTTGGATGTGTGAAAGTGAAATATCAACAGAACCTTGCTCACGGCTCCCCTTCTAACCGTTTCGCGGGCAGAAGTGAAAATCTGCTCTTTCTCACTTACTGCAAAGGACCACACCAGAAGCAGCGACGCCAGCGGCAACGGCGACGACGACGTGACTAGTGTTAGTGAACCACCCAGTCAAGCTCCCCTACCCCTGCTAGTGCAAGGCTCTTTTGTGTGAAGGCATTTCTGTGGCTAGTCGGTGATATTATTGTTATTGTTGTGTAGTGATTATGTGTGCATTTATTGATGTTTGAAGAAAAAATCTCAGCTGAAAAGGAAAACCATAACAACCCTAGCGCGCGTCGTCCGGAAGCAGCGCCGTGTGAATCCACCGCACCGAGCGAGGGAGGGGGGCTCGGTTGACATACTTGCCCCGATTGTTATTGGCGGGGAATTGGCTGGACTGGAACGTGCCGGGAAATCGAATCGAAACCGTTCGCGGATGAAAGTGGCTACGGATTAGAGTGGAAGAAAACAGAAGAACGGGGCACCATTTGCCTATCGGAGCAAACTTGGTGGAACAAGACTCACGGTCTACTGGAATCACTGGAGCAAATCCAATTAAGGTGCAGTATTTTGCTTTAATTCAAATTCCTTCTCCCGCTTCGATGTGTTCGTTTGTTTTCAAGATTTTCTGCCTTGTGAGTTCTGGTTTACGGGTTACGCGAGGGAATAATCGCACTATGAAATTAGCGCTAATTTGCACGTTATGATATCGAGAGAATTGTCAAACAATCTTTGGAAAAGAAACCGTTTTTCATTAATTGGTGACAAGGTCCTTGTCAAATTTTTAATATGCAGGCCAGGTAGCGAGTCACCATTCAGTGACATGTGCACTACTTTCGAGTCAGTCACCATGAAATCCCATGTTTCAAGATGTTTAACCTGTTGTAATTGTAATTTAGCTTTATTATTAACGATAACCGTTTAGTGTATACACTTTGAATCGGGTCAAGGAAAATTATAGTAGAAACTTGATACATTGGAAGGTAATAAAATTTAAACTACATTAACAAAAAATATTCAAAATTATACAAAACTAAACTATTCCACTAAAAAGTCCCCATTTTCAACTATGTATAATGTGTTTTTTTTTCGAATGATGATTTGGTCAGCGAGTTGAATTATTTATTAAGAAAATTCTTAGCAGATATACTTTTAGATTTCATTCTCAAATTTGGGTATGTACATAGTGTACAAATCAAATTTAAGATAAAACCTTTTTTTTTATTTTTATTTACGTGTATTTAGACGTTTGCTAATACCGTTGTTCGGGGTGACATTGGGCCTAGAGGGTAACATTGGTCCATCGATCCCACGGATTCAATATAAGTCAGAGAATCTGACGATGGATGCGGACTATCTTAGAATTATGTAGTCTAGTAGTCTTGCACACAATATGCATTCCCATTGTATTCTAAACGTGTGGAATAGTGGCCCAATGTTACCCCACTTTGGCCCAATGACACCCCGCACGACTCACTGCACTCAGGTCAAGATAAAACTGAATCAACAATATTACTCCATAACTCACGGTTCGTGACTGTTAATCACCAACCTCTGTTACGCCCAATGCTCGCAAGATTTCTTGCCACCTGATCCGCCCCCCTTTCACGCTGGCCTCGAGTACTCCTTGTACCATCCGGATCTCTTGCGAATAAAACTTTTGCAGGGTTGTTGTCCGGCATTATCACAACATACCCTGTTCATCATATCCTTTGCTTTTGCCACCTTCCGGATGCTAGGTTTTCCACAAAAGGCAGCGAGCTCGTGGTTCATCCTTCGCCGCCACATACCGTTCCTGAAGGTCGAACACTTTGAGTGCTTGCATGCCCTCTTCGAGCATAATCAAGGTCTTGTACCCGTAGAGAACCACCGGTCTTATCAGCGTCTTTTACATACGGCATTTGGTGCGGGGTAAATGTGGCCCAGTTATTATTCGTTGAAAACGAATGTTGGAATTCTTGGCTATGCAGTCTCCAAACTCCTTGGAACGACAACGGGTTTAATTCGTCCCTACGTTTCGGCAATGTTTATTGCCATCTTCAGGCAATAAACATTGCCGAAACGTAGGGACGAATTAAACCCGTTGTCGTTCCATGGAGTTTGGAGACTGCATAGCCAAGAATTCCAACATCTAGTGCATCCAAACAGTCGAACACTCAAACCTCCAGTTGAAAACAAATGTGTAAGTTTAAAATAGCTTCTAAATATACCCTAGAATCATGCATGACCATGTTAACAGACCCCCTTTTTAAAGAGATCTCAGGAATCTTGTCATAATATTGTAACATTTTCTGCATTTGTCTATACATGATTCCTGCATGGATTCCAAGCGCTGAAACAAATTCCTATTTCTTTCCCCTATTTAATTGTTTCTGAAATCCTTTCATCAAGACTTGTAAGCAAGTACCCACAGTAATTTTCATGGAAATCTGTCCAGAAATTCATTTAATAAATTTTATAATATTTTTTCTCGAATTCCTTTGAGAGTATTCCACAAAATGTCCTCTCGTATTTCGCCAAAAGTGGTGTTTAAAAAAAATCATGGATGTCCGTTTAATATTATTCTTAAAACTAAAACTAAACTGAGAATTTTTCAGGCTGTTTTTTTGTCAATCTAAAAAGTCCTAATAAATTCTTTCCAAAAACCTGTATTTTACACAAGCATTAATGGATTCCTTTCCAAATCCTTTCCAGGTCATCATTATCATAATGAAACATATTTTACAGAGGGGGTTTGAGTGACCCAAGCAACACACATGTTATATAAAAGTTACGACGGCGCAAGTTTTGGTTGTATAGAAGTTTATTTCACGTTATTTCAACACAATGTTAGAATTACGTAAAATAAACTTCTATACAACCAAAACTTGCGCTGTCGTAACTCTATTAAAACATGTGTGTTGCTTGGGGAATCCTGGCTAGAGTCATAATGGATATCAAACTATGAAGGCGTACTTAATTTGAAGAGATTAACTGTTATTCAATGCTGTCATCCGTTTCTTAGTTTTAGAAAGAGTTGACAAGTTTTTGTCATGTAATCGCCAAACTCCTTTTTTTTCTTAGCGTAACGTTTTTGCATAAGTCAGGAGGGCAAAGCATGCTTCTCAGCTCTGTGTTTCCTAAGCATTTTCACAATTATCAACTGAGAGCTTCATCTGGCAATGACTTTTCGCATTTGTATATCCCTTTCGTGACGAACCAGCACAAATGTGCTGTTGAGCGATAACATGTTTGCATACTTTTTCATCTTTTAAGATTTTGTTTTAAATAATGTAAACTTTTTCCATAATTCAGCCATTACTTATACTTCTATAGGTGTAAACAAACTTTTGTTTTCGTTGCCTGTGAGATTCACCACAACAAGGTACACAAAAAGTGGAGGAATGCCGTAAAACATGAAAAAGTTTTATCTGTAAAGAGTAGTTCTTTCAAATGAGGAAAAATAATTGTTGATTTGTTGGGAAATTTTATATTCTGGAGAGTCAAAGTTGAGCCATTTGTATGAAGATTTCACATTTTTGTGGTCCGTCCCGGAAGGGATATCATGTGGCAGGGTACATTATGCCCAAGGAAGTCAAGCAAATTTCCATTACGGGAAGCATTTGAACTAACTGGAAAAAGAACTCGCCATCATCAAGAATTTCGGAATTAATCTCAATAGGATTTACTATAAGAACTTTTGAGAAAATTCTTGAATTCACTTGACATGGTTTCCGCAACAATTTCATTGGGATTCCCTGTAGAAGTTCCTGGAAGAATCGCTGAATGAATTCAAATCGGAATGCATTCCTATGCAGGAGAATAAAGAGGAATCCATACCCTCATAGGTATTATTGAAAAAATATCCTGGATAAATCCCTGAAAGAGTTCCAAAGGGGTCTTCTGTGGGTGAAAACCTGAAGAAATATATAAAAGAGAACCTGCAGGAATTCTAAAAAGATTCCCTGAAGAAAACCCTAGATCAATTTATGATCAAATCCCTTAAGAAACTGCCGGAGGAATTTATGAAGGAATCCATGAAAGATATATAGAAGAATCCTTCAAGAAATTCCAAAAGAGATTCATTGGAAAAAAAATGTGAAAGGAATCTAAAATCCATTTCTGAAATATTCCCAAGAAGAATTTTTGAAGCAATCTGAACAATTGAAAGAATCCCTAGTGAAAATCTTGAAGGAATCCTTAGTGGTAATCCTGAAGCCGCAAAAATCTCTGTAGGAATTCCCGGAGATATCTCAGGAAGAGTATCCAAAATCCAAGGTAAGATTATCAAAGAAATCCTCAGGAGGAGTTTCTAAAGAAATTCCTGACGAAATTTTAAAAATTATCTGGGAAAAACACTGGAACAATCACAGGAGGAATTTCTGACGAATCCCGAGAGAAATTCCTGAAGCTTTCCCTAGAGGAATTCCAGACGGAACCCCAGATGCAATTTTGGTCGGAATTCAAGGAGGAATACCCGAAAGAATACCAGATGGAATTTCCGAAAAATAATCTAGAAGGAATCTCAGAAGGCATTCCCAAGTAACATGGTTTAATCAAATAGGCTAGAAGAGATTCTTAGAACCGTCATAAAACCAAAATCGAAGGTATAAGGTTTTATGACGGTTATAAAAACCTCTTCAAGACTAATTAGCCATAAAAATGTTACTTGGGATTGTTTCCCGGGTGTAATTTCTGAAGTAATCCCAACAGATTTTGTATACCAATATAGTTTCCGAAAGCAATCCCTGGTTTAATTTTTGAAATGATTTCTTCAGGAATTCTTCAAAGAATCCTTGGAAGAAATTCCGGAAGGAATGGTTGGAGGGATTTCAGAAGGAATCGTAGAAAGAATTCCGGAAAATAACGCAGGATGAATTGGAAAAAAAAACTTTAGAGACGAATGCCCCTTCAGGGTAAAGTCTCTCTAAGCTAAAAAAAAAATGGAAAGAATTCCACCAGAAATTTTTGATGGAATCCTGGGGGAATTGCTGGAAGAATCTCAGGAAGCGTTCTTAACAGAATTCCAGTCATAAACCCCATTAGGAACTCCGGAATGATTTCCTGCTAGAATTTCTGGGAGACTTTTGGCGGAATTTATGAAGTAATCCCGGAAGGAATTGTCAAAGGAATCATAAGAGGAATTACTAAAGAAATCCAGGAGGCAATTCTTGAAGAAATCCCGAGAGAAATTTCTGAAGGAGAAAAGCAATCTCAGGATGATTTTCGGAAGGAATCCAAGGAGGACTGCCGGAAAGAATCTCAGCGGGAACTCCGGAGGAAATCTCTAGATTGGATGCCCAACTGGTAACAGGTAATGATATAATCTCGAAATGTGTTGTTGGTGATAGAACAGAAGCAAAATATGTTGCGTGCTTTTCAACTCGTGAAAAATCGAAACTGTTGATGGTTCTTCTACAGCTATGTAGCTATGTTTACCGACTCGAAGTTACCCCTCAAAAATTGCAACGCAAGGCCTAAAAATTTCCAAACTCGTGGTTTACGATCTTTATCCTATTCTGATCAAGTTAGGACAAACGTATGTCGCATTTGGTGGATTGTCGCAACAAACACAGGTAGTGACATTGTTATTATTGTTGCGCGATGATTGAAAAATGATAACACTGGTCTAGAGGGAATTTCGGAAGGAATTCGGGGAACCCCAGGAATCCGAAAGATACCCCAAATTGAATCCCAGGAGGAATTCCTGAGGAAATTCCAAGAAAGATATTTGAAGGAACTGGAATTCAGGAAAGGATCTCTGCTAGATTTTCCAAACGAATTTGTAAAAAAAAATCCAACAGCAATTCCACATTGATTGATTGATTGATTTGTCTTTATTTAAGAGACTTTCAGCCAATTCCACATGGACTAATTCTGGAGCTCGATTTGAATAGGTCGTATGTGCTTTCGTCGATATAATACTCGATCAGTTGGATTAGCTTCTTATAGCGAAAACTGTTGAAATTTAATAAAATTAATACATACAACCGATTCCTTACAAAACAGGCTTTAGGTTTTATCATTAAAAGCCACCGAAAAATCATCCATATTGCTACTAGTACTAAAATAAACTGATCGAATTTTATATCGACGAAAGCACATACGACCTATTCAAATCGAGCTCCAGAATTGGAAAAAAAAATGTAGAGGAATCCCTAGTGGAATTTTGGAAGGAATAATTGAAAAAAAAATTGTATAAGTTCCAAAAGCACCTGGAGGAATAGCAGTTGATATTTTTGGAGCAAATTCTTTAGGAATTCCGGGAGACATTCAAAGAAAAACACTGAAACAAGTACTGCAGAAACTTCTAGAGCCTGAAAGAATTCCCGGAGAAATCGCTGAAGGAATGGATGGATGGATGTTTCTGCAAGTAATCATTAAAGATTACTTTGATACATCTCAGCAGGAGTCTCTGTACACATTTATGAAGTATTGGTTGTAGCAATTCCTAAATCATTTTATGGAGAAAGCTATAAAATATCCACAAATGGAACCCCTGTTGGAGTTCACGGAAGAATCCCTGAAAGAATTCCAGGCGGAATTCCTCAAGAAATCCGTGGGAGAATATATACTCAAACACAACGCTAGTTCGAACTGAATACTTGTGAAAAATTATGAATTTCGAGTCTGCTGGCATGGCGCTAGCAGCATTTGATGTTCTAGAAACTTTTTGTCACCTCTCAACCAATTTCGGAGTATCCGTATATTTGGTTCTTGAATTTTCTTATCCTTGGTATGTTGATTTGTGTTTCATAAATAAATTCCACAAAGCTTGAGGCATCCGACCACGCTTGTGCTTGATCGCTTCAATTTGGTTTAGGTTCATTCAGTTTTCTTCTGGAACTGGTTTGAGATGCCCTTGTGAGTCAAGCTTCAAATATTATTCCAGGTTGCTGTTCAAAAAATGTGGTATTCATATTGCTATAGGTCTACTAGTAATTTATTTATAGGTACTAGTTATATTTATGAGTTATTCAAATGCAGTCAATTTCTGCAATGCCAGCTAATGAACATATTCTGATGATTTCAGAAGACCCATCAGCATACTAATTCACTTTGAATAGATTAGAAAACTTTTCCTGTAAACTAAGCCTAATTAGAATGAGTTTCCATCTTAGTATACACACATCTTCTCCTACAATAACAGAGTCTTTCTCACCTACCTGCATTTCTACGAACATGTTTTTCCAATGTGGATTACATTTTGCTCCATCCCGGGTGTAGGGCTTCTCAATTTTACTTTTCACAACTTTACATGAATGACGCTTTGTGGTTTTCACCCTTCGTCTACACTGCACGCATGCATTTTCTCCATTGCTTTTTTGCATTTACGCTCACCTGGTTATTGGACTGTGAGGGGAGCTTTATTCGCGAAAGAATTTAACACTTGAGAATGCACATAGCATGACACCTAGTCCTGAGAGTTAGTAACAGGGACACATCACAGTAGCGGGAAGAGACGAATATACGCTCATAAGATTCGCTCTTCGCAAGAAGTGTGGCGAGTATTTTTCAATATTCGTCTTCTTCTTCTTGGCGTAACGTTCAAACTGAGACGAAGCCTGTTCCTTAGCTTAGTTTTCTATGTACACTTCCACAGTTATTAACTGAGAGTTTGGTTATATATGTCAACCAAGGGCTGGAAATCTCCTTAATAAAGCCAATTATAATTATAACTATAAAATATAACCAACTTTACTTATTCAATGGGTAATGAGCTTGATGCATCTTTCCTGTCCACTACTGTAACCTTGATACGAATTGAATAAATTTGAGGACCATGTTTTGAAACCAACCGTTTAATACCAAAACTACCAGAACCCCCAATTGTCCGAATGTATAAATAGATTTACCTCCCAAGCTCCAACAAGTACAGCTTGTTGGAGCTTGAGAGGTAAATCAGGAGGTATGTGAAAACATATTTCAGAATCGACATAAATCATTGTTTTTTTTATTTTATCTGTATTAACGAGATTTTTAGCCCTAGGCTAGTTCATCTCGGGACCCACGCTTTACTTCCCTTCCGAAGGAAGGACCCACATTTTGTGAGTATGTCGGGAGTGGGATTCGATCCCAGGTCCTCGGCGTGATAGTTAAGTGTTCTAACAATCACACCAGGTCCGCTCCCCATAAATCATAGTTGAGCCACTTTCAAGAATGTTTTACATGTGAGTTCATTTTATCCCATGTTCCCATACTCCCTAACTGGACACTCTTCGGTTCTGTTTCATCATTGGCATCACAAACTGCATTATCACCAATTGCAACTAGAACCAGAACTTCGGAATTATCATATTTAAGGTCGGATTGTTTTGCATCTGGTGCTTTTCTTTCGAGTGTGACCCCCTTGTTTCTGAAGCGGACGGAGATCAGAGAAAGTTTTCCTTCGGTGATTTGAATTCTTCTCCCCGAGGGTGGCTACATAGATGGACTGCTTTTTCCCCCAGAGCAGTTCATACATTTTAGTCAAAGGGCTACAAAAAAAATGGAAAAAGTTGCACCCAGCCCGGATGAATGTTTTCATCAAACCGACCCTTTGGTTGGTCTTTGAGGGAACAAGAAGAGCATTCCTAAGAAAAAGCATCTCTTTTCATGGTGTGCAATCGTCATCAGGAGATCATCAAAATAAATAGTTTTTCTCTGCTTTGAGACCGGGTTGGAGTACAGTTCTGCCATGGGATGAGCCAACCAAAGTGGAGACATGATAGAGAGTTGCAGGGTGTGACCAATCTGCATACAGAACACAGAAGGAAAAAACAAATCTACACCACTCGCTAGTTATGCTCCGAAAACTAACCGAAACCCAAGGACTTAGTTTAGAAATGGAAGATAGAAAAACGAGGACGAGAGATCATCATTAAGATAAAACTTTTGCTTGCAATGAGTGCTTGACTATCTGGTATAAATATGGCCAAGTCAGACGACTGGTGTCCAGCGTGTGAGTGCTGATAGTTTTCAATTTGGAACAGAGGAGTAGGTGCATATTAGTTGTTTTTGGAAATGGCAATATCCTGCTTTGATATTGGCCATAGCGTCGCTGCTTGGAGGCTTTTGAAGTTGAAATTAATTTAAACTTTATGGCAGTTCATTTTATGGTTTAAATAGAAGACTGGTAGTTTTCGGGTGGTGTCAGTGCCCTCAACTGTTATCTTCAAGTGTGATTCTTTCCCGGAAATAATAATATGATAATGATTAGAGCGCTTACCAAATTTGATTCTCTCAGCGTCGCATGGTATTGCAAGCTCGTTTCTTTTGTTCTATCAAGTAAGCCTGGCGAAGGCTAGTGCGCCGCGATAACAAAATGCAAAGTAACACCCAAGTAATCAATAAGGGCTTTCACAGCAATAAATTTAATGAAAATCAGTTGTGTATGCACCTTGGGTACTGTTTAAATGCAGGTTTTTTTTTTGCCCAATATGCCCAATATCTCCCAGACTATTAAAAATGGAAACAAAATATGTGTAGATTTCCACACTTCTTCTCCAGCTGCCTTTTCTATCTCTTTCCATTTTTTTTTCTTTTTCTCATTCTTCCCTTGAAAAAGAGATAATTTAGGTAAATTCGGTGTACTTACAGATTATTTTAGCTTGAAGACCAATTCGATAGCATTGGAAAAATTTAAATATATTTCTAGTAATTTTAAAGGTGTTTTTTTTTTGTTAAGGAGAGGGAAGTAACCAAATGATCAACGAAAACATTGTAGACTTAACCTACCTTGACGAGAAAATTACTCGAAAATGATTCCGTAGATTTATTTGTTACTCAAAACTTGTAAAAATAATAACTTTGTTGGTAATGGGATGTTGGATAAGACTATTATAATCGATTTAATTTGAGTTTATATCATTTGCACTGTAGGTGCAAGGTGCTATCACATGCTAAATATGAGATATATATTACTATTTTTTTCATGACAGTGTATCAGTCAACGTCTGTATTCTTGAACTAGAAAACAAAAACGAGAATATTTGATTTTTAACATGTGATAATATAAGCCTTTTTGGGGTCTCCAGTTAGCCTAGTGGTTAAGGCTATGGATCGCCAATCCGGAGACGGCGGGTTCGATTCCCGTTCTAGTCGGGGAATTTTTCTCGACTCCCTGGGCATAGTGTATCATTGTACTTGCCTCACAATATAAAAATTCATGCAATGGCAGGCAAACGAAGTCCTTCAATTAATAACTGTGGAAATACTCTAAGAACACTAAGTTGAAGCGAGGCAGGCCAAGTCCCAGTGGGGACGTAGAGCCAGAAAGAAGAAGAAGAAGAATATAATTGAAGGCTTATGGGTATCAATAAACTGCGCGCCCAATGGTCATAAGACAAAATGACTAAACTAGTAAAAAAATTAACTTTATTGCAATGAAAATTCAGGCCATACTAAATCACATACTAGAGGAAATAAGCACATAAATGTGATGATATTTTAGAGAAAATGATTTTTTTTATCAGATTTGAAATTTAGCGACCTGTGTACTTTTCAAATTTTAGTTATCGTCAGCTTCAGATGCCGTCTTGTAAAGGTTAGTCACCAAAATGGGAACATTTTTAAATAACTTTCCAGAAAACTAGCCTGTTGGAGATCACGGAACGTTGAAACATAGATTGCCCAACGTCAAATGGGCGAAAATGAGGTTTGAAGTTGAAAAATACTTTCGCATTTTTCCTGCCGCATACTGTATATTCATTGCCGTATACACCGGCGAAGAAAAAGTTTCAAAGAGCCACACGCTGAGCCATCGTTCATCACTATCACTTATGCTCCCACTTGCTTTAGAAACATGTAAGCCAATAAAGGCATGAGTTGAAAAGCGTCGGTCAAACAAGAACAAATTTTGCTTCATTCGGTAAACACCACTTCACTTTTCAAGCACTGGCCGTCTATGGTAGAATTTTCTTGCAGTGCTGTCATAGTAAAAAACGAGCTTGTTACTGAAGGTTTTAAAATTTCAGCGCCCCTGGGAAATTAATTCACGATTGCGTCTAATAAATAATTACTTACTGAAAACCTTTCCATGCATTATAATTTAACGAATATTTTCTGCAAATATCATGGAGGGGATATTCTTGCTGGAATTCATTTTATGATTTCAACAAAAATCTTCTTAAAGATTATTAAAAATTCTTCAGGATTAACTCCAGGGACACCGCCTGAAATTCCTTGTTCCGGATTCTTTCTGGATTTATCAAAAAAATGCTGGAATGCTGACAGAAAGAAGGTACTTTTATTTATTTATTTTCGCTAGAATTCATGTAAATATTCCTCTTACTATCCATTCAGAATGCATCCTATGCCCATGCATTTCGTTTGGAACATTTCTCCAATGATGCTTCAATGATTGCTTTCAGGAATTCCCCAGGAATTTTCCTTGTGACTTTTTCAGGAGTTTCTCAAGATTTTGTTCGAAAGATTCAGCTTCAAAAATTTACTAAGCAATTCCTTAAGGGGTTCTATACAGAATTGCAACATAATTTCATTCTTGTATTCCTTCATTTATGTCTTCAAATATGTCTGAAGGAAATCGTCCAGGAATGTTGTCATTTTTTTTTCGGGAGTTTATCTCGGGATTTCTACGGAAAAAAATTCTGGAAATTTCTCAACGAATTCTTTCAGGAGTTTCTCCAGAAATTCCTTCAAACGTTTCTTTAAAATAGGCAGTTCCAGGAGTTATTTTGACTCGGAGATTCTTTCAGAAATTCCTCTACGGATTTTTCAGCAATCGCTCCAGGAATTTCACAAGCATTTTTTCCTTGGAATTACTTGCAGAGTTCCTACAAGTCTTCCTTTTTTCTGAAAATTAAAGAGTACCTTGAGGTGTTTCTTCAGATATTCTCCTAAGTATTATTCTAGGCATATCCAGAAATTGCTCCAGAGATGACTTCAGAATTGTTTGCTTTTGCCCTGGAATTGCCCCAGAAAATTTTCAACGCCGAGGATCTAGGAAGGGCACCTTCGAATGAATTTAAAAATCAAATAGGAACTACGTATACAATTTTCATTACGCTCATTAAATTTACCTCACTCGTCGTTGTGTATCCGTCAATCTATATTTTCACGTTGGTAAAAATTCGTATTTTTTTATAGAAGACTGCGTTTCTAATTAGAACTGATCAATACCGGTGAACGACCGCTCAGGCTTAAATTTTACATTTGTCTACCCGCTCCTATCACTCAGTGTCTCATTTTGTCATTTTGTTCGGCCTTGGTATCAAAGGCTTCCTTTTCTCACTTTGATCGCACTTGCCAGACTCCGTTTTTATTCTTGGCTAGTCGAATTGTGAGAGATCGGGTTAAAGCAATTTTCCACTAATCATGCTCTGCGTCGATCCAGAAGATGTCTTGAGGCTGAAATGGCTCTGAAATGCCGTGAAACGCCTCTCAAACCCTTTAATACCCTTAAAAGGTTTCTAAGACCCCCAAAATTGCCCTTAAAGCCCCTTGAAACGTTTCTGAAACCCCTCTAAATACTATTGCAATATCCCTGAATTCCCTGTTATCCCACTAAAACGTCAACAAAACCTGACAGAACACCCTTAAAAGACCGAATGATCATTCGGTGATTTTCATCTCGTTGCGCGAGAACAGGTCTAGCTCCTCAACATTTGACGTAAGACTAAGGGGGTTTTCAAAATGTTACAGAGTTCCAGAGAGTCTAAAAAAGGTTGAGCCAAGGGGCTTCAGGGGCATTTGAGGGGGTTGTTCCAGGGGATTTCAGGAGCCTTTTAAGGGCGTTCTGTCAGGTTTTGTTGGCGATTCAATGGGATTACGGGGAATTCAGGTTCATTTCAATAGTATTAACCCGCAAACACCCGGGACGATCTACTTTTGGCAGAAATGCAATATCTTCTTTGTTTTAAAACATTTTACCCCGAATTTTTTTTTATAGTCAAGGGGAATAGTTGTGCTAAGAAATGCATGGTACCTCCCCCCTTTGCACCCTCCCCCCTTTTGCGGGGAGGCGAAAATACGTGGCTTTTTTGTATTTTTTATAAATTCTACATGTTTTTGCTCAAATTTCATCGTTTTGCTAATCATCAATACTTTTCACTGGTCCTAGACATGCAAAGTATTACTACCCATGATAGTCTGTTGAAGTTTTGATCCCAGAGCTATTCTAAGGCCTCCAAAGTACTCTGAAGTTTGTGACACAAATCTGACATTCTCAACAAAATTTTATACACGATGAATGATTACAGAACATTGTCTACGGTACTCAAAAAGCCTCAAAGCACCCCTAGAAAATTCATGGTACATGAATTGGGTGATCTAGGTCATCCAAACTACTCTGGAATTCATTTTCTTAAGATCTAAAACATCTACCATCGTTTGTGTGCACTCTGTTCAAGAAATTTAGTCACGTTGATGTCCATTACACCTTACAATGCTATGAACAACTTGATATTGTGGTAGTTGGACATTCCGTGAAATATAAATGGCCTCCAATACACTTTGAAGTTTGGCTTACGATATCTACATACTGTCTCTTGCTTTAGTTGTGAAAATTTTTCGTGGAATGTAGTCTATAATGCTGATGGAACCTCAGTGCACATCTATAATGCTTTTGGTACATTCATGGGATATTTCAGGCTTTCCAAACTATTCTGGAATTAGGAACTTCAAGGTCTACAGGCTCTACGCTTGTTTTCCTTCACTCTATCGGCATTATTCTTTCACGATTGTGTCTGTTGCACCTCATGATATTACGAGTATCTGTATTTGTTGCTATTTGGGTGTCCACTGGCATACAAATGGACCCAATGTATTTTGAAGTATGGGTCGCAATATCTGTAAATCTTAGGATATTTCTATTGTAGCGAATGCTTGCGAAATATAATCTACGCTACTCTTAGAACCTCAGAGTGCAATTCTGATAACTTAGCAACATTCACTTGGTGATCTAGGTCATCCAAACTATTCTGGAATTAAGACCTTCAAGCTCTATAAGCTCTACTCTTGTATCTCTTTACTTTATTCTTCAACGATTACCTCTGTTGTATCTAATAATGTTTTGAGTATTTCTTTGTGTTGCTTGTGCATCCACTGACATACAAATGATCTTTTTATGGTATTTGAAAGTGTCGGAAATTGTTCAAGCATTCCTCTAGGCGTTCCTCGGAAATTCCTCCAGGAGTTTCTCAGGAATTCATCGTGATGTTCTCCGAGAACATCTACGAGTTCCTAGGGAATGCCTCAGGACTTTCCGTGAAATTCTTTAGGAGTTTTCCAGCAGTTACTCGAAAATTTATTCAGGAGCTATGCTGGAATTCCTTCAGGAGTTCATCAGGAATTACTTCAAGAACTTTTCGAAAAATCCTGCAGGAGTTCCTCGGGAATTTTTCCAGAAATTCTACGTGGATTCCTCCAAGAAGTTTTCCAGGGATTCCTCCAGGAATTTTCTTAGGAATTAATCCAGGGATTCCTCCAGCGATTTCTCTAGAAATTCTTCCAGGGATTCCTTCGAGAATTCCTCTATGGACTCATCAAGGAGTTCAGTCAGGGATTTCTCCAGAGCTCCTTCAGGAATTTATCTAAGATTTCCTCCAACAACTAATCCAGGGATTTCTTCAGGATTCAAGGGATTCTTCCAGAAATTCTTCCAGGGATTCCTCCAGAGTTTCCTCCAGGAATTCTTCTAGGCAATACTCCAAAAAATTCTCCTGAGAATTTCTCCGGGTAATCTTCCCGGGTAATTTCTCCAGAAATTCCTTTAGGAATACCTCCAGGAATTTCTTCATGAATAACTGCTAATTTATATATGAATTTATCAAGGGATTCCTTCAGAAATTCCTCCACGGTGTCCTCCAGAAATTCTTCCAGGAGTTCCTCCAGAAATACCTTCAGGAATTTCTCCACAAAATTATCCCAGTATACTTCCAGCAATTCCAACAAGGATTCTTTCCGGAATTCCTCACAGGGATTCCTCCTTAAATTATTTCAGGAATTCCATCAGTCACTCCTCCAGGGATTCCTCCAGGAATTCTTCCTGGATATACTCCAGGATATATTCCGAAAATTCTTCAAGCAAATACTCCAGGAGTTCTTTCAGGAATTACTCCAGGAATGACTCAACGAATTCCTTCTGGAATTACTACAGGAAATAGCCTAGGAATTATTCCGGGAAACACCCCAGGAATTTCTTCAAGAAATATTCTGGGAATTCTTCCAGGAATTACTACAGGAATTTCTCCAGAAATTCCTTCAATGCCAGTTTTTGCGGGAAATACCTCACATGAATTCAGAATTACTCGCATGAATAACTCCATAAATTCTTACAGGAAATAATTCATGAAATCCTCCAGAAATTCCTCCAGAAATTAAAAATTGAACAAAATAAATTCTAAATTTCCTCGCAGTTCAAGAAAATCCCTGAGAAATTCCTCTAAGAATTTCCCTGTGAAACTCTTCAAAACTTCCTTCACAAATTACTACATGAATTCTTGCAGAAAGTACTCCAGGAATTCGTCCAGGGTATTCTCCAGAAATTTCATCAAGAAATTCTTGAAGAAATTCTTGGAAGTATTCTTGTAAGAATTCTTGGAGGAATTCCTGAAAAAATCTTCAAGGAATCCCTGGAGAAATTCCTAGAGAGATTCTTGGAGGATTTCCTGAAGGAATTCTTGGAGGAATTCTCGGGGATATTCCAATAGGCATTTCTGAAGGTATTTATTGAAAAACCCTGGAGGTTTTCAAAGAGAAATTTATAAAGGAATCCTTGGCCAAATTGCAGGACGGATTCCTGGAGGAATTTTGACATAAATATTGGAGCAGGTCTTGGAGAAATTTTTATTAGAGTTCCTGTTGGACTTCTTGAAAAAAAATCTGGAAGAATTCCTTGAAGGAATTCTCGGTGGAATCCCTGGAGTTGTTCCGGGAGTATTTTCTTGAGGAATTTCTGGAGGTTTTCTGAAGAATCTTGGAGGTAGTCATAAGGGAATTTCTGGAGGATTTTTTAATTTCTGGAGAATTTTTTAAAATTTTTGAAGGAATTTATTGAAAAATCCCTGGAGGAATTTCTGGCGAAATTCCTGAAGGGATTATTGGCAGATATATTAGAGGGTTCTCTGGTAAAATTCTTAGGGAAGGTACAGTATGAGTTTTTGGAATTCCTGGAGGGATTCTTGGAAGAATTCTAGACAGATGTCTTGGAGGAGTTTCTGGATGAATTCTTTGAGAAAATCCTTCTGAAGGAATTTCCGGAGAAATTTCTTGGGGAATTGCTGGAGAAAACTCTGGAGGAGCCCCTGGAGAAATTTCTGGAAGAATCCCTTGAATCCTGAAGAAATCCCTGGGTTAGTTGCTGGAGGAAATCTTGGAAGAACTTCTGAGGGAGCTATGGAGGAATTCCTGGATAAATCCATGGAGGAATCCATGCAGGAATCCCTGGGGGAATCACTAGAAGAACTTCTAGAGAAACCGCTGGAGGAATTCCTGAAAAATTTCCTGGAGGAACTTTTGGGAAAACTTCCTTGGTGAGTTTTTAGGGAACACATGAAGAAATCCTTGGGAGACTCCCGTGGAATCCTCGGGGAAAATTAACATTTCTTAAACTTTTAATTTCTGGCGGAATTCTCGAGGTACTCCTGAAGGATTTTTCGAAAAGTTTTTGAAGTAATTCCTGAGGAACTCCTGAAGGAATTCCAGCATAGCTCCTGAATAAATTTTCGAGAAACTGCTGGGAAACTTCTGAAGAATTTCACGGGAAGTCCTGAGACACTCTGTAACATCTTAGGGGATTGCGCATTCCTATCACGCATTTAGAACACGGAAAATCACATTTCCTCACATTTATTTATCTTCTTTTTTCTTATATTCTTCATCTCCCTATGCTAACTTCCCTAATCGTATATTCCCTAACGTTTCGTGCACCATCTTCCGCCTCCATGAAGCAACAGCGTACCCAGTCCTGCCGACGTTCTTCTTTCCGCTG
Organism: Aedes albopictus; assembly: GCF_035046485.1. Classification (NCBI taxonomy): domain Eukaryota; kingdom Metazoa; phylum Arthropoda; class Insecta; order Diptera; family Culicidae; genus Aedes; species Aedes albopictus. The sequence continues at coordinate 372,129,894 of NC_085137.1, forward strand.
CCTCGGTGTCGCCGGAAATGCCACGAGTCTTGTTCCCGAACCCATCTATCTGCCGGGAATATGGTCTAGGGTAACGGTCGAATTTTGGACCCCCTAATCCGCACTAAACTCTTCATGCTGTAAGTGATTTGACTACATCCTCGACCACATCTAGCTTGCTTCCCGAGCCGGCTACTACTGCCAACCCGTAGAAAAGTTCTCGAACCGGACCTCGCTTCGACCGACGATACGATTTCTGCTACGCTACACAAGAATGAGATAATTGCTCACCAGAGAACCGACGCTAGTCTCATCTTTCTACTTCTCTCATCGGCGTGCGTGGTGTGCTTCACCCGAAAGCTCTCTGGCCACATCTCAATCGTACGTCTTGTTCGCCAAAGTCGGCGATAGAACTAGTGATCATCGTTGTCGCGTTGTCGTGTAGATGACGGAGTATGTGTAGCCAAACTGTCGCCTGTACTGAACTGAGGTATATGTGGATTTGGTTGATGATGGATAGAATCGACGGGTCTGTTGCAGGGGCTCTCAACACGTGGTGCACGAATCATTTCATTCTCCATGCTCGAAATCTAGGACTTTTTTCTAATTCACATTTCAAACGTAACAACTCGTAGAGATATTCTCGGAGAACATCACGATGAATTCCTGAGGGACTCCTGGAGGAATTTCCGAGGAACGCCTAGAGGAATTCTTGGGTAATTTCCGACACTTCCAAATACCATAAAGAACATTTGTATGCCAGTGGATGCACAAGCAACACAAATACGCAACAAATTATGAGATACATCAGAGGTAATCGTGGAAGAAGTACATCGATAAAATAAAGATATACAAGAGTAGAGCTTGTAGAGCTTGAAGGTCTTAATTCCAGAATAGTTTGGATGACCTAGATCACCAAGTGAACGTTGCTAAGTTATCAGAATTGCACTCTGAGGTTCTAAGAGTAGCGTAGATTATATTTCGCAAGCATTCGCTACAATAGAAATATCCTAAGATTTACAGATATTGCGACCCATACTTCAAAATACATTGGGTCCATTTGTATGCCAGTGGACACCCAAATAGCAACAAATACAGATACTCGTAATATCATGAGGTGCAACAGACACAATCGTGAAAGAATAATGCCGATAGAGTGAAGGAAAACAAGCGTAGAGCCTGTAGACCTTGAAGTTCCTAATTCCAGAATAGTTTGGAAAGCCTGAAATATCCCATGAATGTACCAAAAGCATTATAGATGTGCACTGAGGTTCCATCAGCATTATAGACTACATTCCACGAAAAATTTTCACAACTAAAGCAAGAGACAGTATGTAGATATCGTAAGCCAAACTTCAAAGTGTATTGGAGGCCATTTGTATTTCACGGAATGTCCAACTACCACAATATCAAGTTGTTCATAGCATTGTAAGGTGTAATGGACATCAACGTGACTAAATATCTTGAACAGAGTGCACACAAACGATGGTAGATGTTTTAGATCTTAAGAAAATGAATTCCAGAGTAGTTTGGATGACCTAGATCACCCAATTCATGTACCATGAATTTTCTAGGGGTGCTTTGAGGCTTTTTGAGTACCGTAGACAATGTTCTGTAATCATTCATCGTGTATAAAATTTGGTTGAGAATGTCAGATTTGTGTCACAAACTTCAGAGTACTTTGGAGGCCTTAGAATAGCTCTGGGATCAAAACTTCAACAGACTATGATGGGTAGTAATACTTTGCATGTCTAGGACCAGTGAAAACTATTGATGATTAGCAAAACGATGAAATTTGAGCAAAAACATGTAGAATTTATAAAAAATACAAAAAAAAGCCACGTTTTTTCGCCTCCCCGCAAAAGGGGGGAGGGTGCAAATGGGGGAGGTACCATGCATTTCTTAGCACAACTATTCCCCTTGACTATAAAAAAAAATTCGGGGTAAAATGTTTTAAAACAAAGAAGATATTGCATTTCTGCCAAAAGTAGATCGTCCCGGGTGTTTGCGGGTTAAGGGGGTTTTAGAGACGTTTCAAGGAGCTGTAAAAGCAATTCAGGGGATCTCAAGAGCCTTTAAAGGGTGTAAAAGGGTTGGATGGGGCGTTTCACAGCATTTCAGAATCATTTTTCAGAGAGTTTCAGAGGATTTCAGGAATATTTTAAGGGCACTCCTAGAGGCTTTAGAGGCGTTTGATAGCATTTCAGGAGCGTTTCAATAGGTTTTTGGGTGTGTGTATAATGGGGTTTCTGGAGCCTATTAAAGGCGTCAAAAGGGGTTGCAGAGGCATTTCAAATTGATTATGATGATTTCAACGGCGTTTCAATGGGATCACGGTTTTAGGGGCGTTTCAATGCATTTCAGGTCAGGTCATGGCTTAAAGAACACCCTTAAATCAAAGGGTATTTCAGGGGCGTTTCAAAAGATATTGTGATGAAGTCTCTGAAAATACTCTGAACCTTCCTGAAATGACTCCAAAATCTTCCTAAAACTCCCTCGGACCCCATGTAAGGCACCCGAGACTTTCTGAAACCCCCAAAAACGCCGGCCTTACGGCTCTGAAACTCGTCGAAAATCCTGAAAAACTCCCTGAAATGCCATTGAAATCCCCTAAGACCCTCTCAACCGCAACCCTCCGATATTCACGAAATTGCCTCTGAATCCCGCCAAAATGCGCTGAAACTTCCTGAAATGGCTCCAAAATTCTCTAGAAATCTCCTTGGACGCCGTGTAACGCACCTGAGACGCTCTGAAACCCTTGAAAAATCCTCCGTTACACTTCCGTAACGCCTTTGAATCCCGTCGAAAATGCTTTGAAACTTCCTGAAATGCCTTCAAAATCCTCTTGAAACCCCCTCGGACCCCATATAACGCACATGAGAAACCCCATTAATACCCAATCGTACCCCATGTAACGCACGTGAGACTTTTGGGAATCCCTGTAAACGTATCTGTTACGCCTCCAAAAGCCGTTGAAAATCCTCTGAAACTCTTTGCAATACTTCCGAAAACCCTCTCAATCCCATACCCCCTTGAGATCTCTTGGTACCCCACTGAAACCACTTAAGACCCTCTGAAACACCACTGGAGCCTACTCTTGCTCTTCCCTATAAACTATACCTGACTGCCGGAGGTTTCAGAGGTGGTTTCGGGGGTTTCTGAGCCTCTCAGGTGCGTTACATGGGGTCCGAAGGGGTTTAAGGGGGATTTTAGCGGCATTTAATGAAGTTGCAGAGCATTTTCGGTGGGATTCGGAGGCGTTAGAGAAGCGTTACGGAGGTGTTTTCGGGGGGTTCGGAACCTCTCAGGTGCGTTACATGGGGTCAAAGGGGTCTAAGGGGGATTTTAGAGGCATTTCATAAAGTTTCAGAGCATTCTCAGCGGGATTCAAAGGCGTTACGGAAGCGTTGCAGAGGAGTTTAGGAGGTTTTGGACCATCTCAGGTGCGTTACATGGGGTCCGAGGGGGTTTCAGGGGGATCTAGGAAGCATTTCAGAAAACCTTTAGGAAAGCCCTTAAAATGTCCCTGAAGCACCCTGAAACTTTCTTATGTTACTCTGAAATTACTCTGAAATACATACATTGCAATGCTCCTCCAACCCTTTAACAGCCTTCAACGGCTCCTGAGATCCCTTGAATTGCCCTTAAATCCCTTGAAGCTTCTCTGAAAGCTCCTTAATACTACTGAAATTCCCTTGAATTTCCCGTGATCCCATTAAAACACCAACAAATCTTGACGGAACGCCATTAAAAGGCTCCTCAAACCCCTCAAACAATCCCTTAAAACACCCCTGAAAATAGAAGTTCCAGTGTATTGTGTTCTTCTGTAGTATTCTAATCGGACGAACAAAGAGTCCCTTCCTGTACGAACGACTCAGCTTCAGCAAAAGTCCAGTGTCGCTTCACCGTAGAAGGGTATTTGATTCTCCATTGAGGTCGAGAAATTATACGCAGCATATGGACTACAAGATGTTATTTCTCTTAATGCGAGTACAGAAGTAATTCCAGATATATAAAGATTATTTTTATGAAATCAATGGACAATATGAAGAAAATGTTTAATCTAGTCTCTAAGTAGGTTAACGTGCCTGCAGCTTATAGTCCAAACACAACTACAAAAACGAGAATTTCTCCATTGATCCTTCCCCGGTTTCCTTTAGAGATTTGTCCTGGGATTTCTTATGAAGGTTGTTTTTGCCAGATATTGCTTTTAGATTCTTCCTGGGTTATCTCACAGGATTTCTTTAGGGATTTTTTCCGGAACTTCAACGAGGACTATTTTCATTGGTTTTCCCGGGGTATGTTTCATGATTCCATCCAGCATTTCTTTTAAGTTTCCATCAAAATGGATTTCTTTTGGTTTTTATTTCCGAGATTCATTTTGAAATTTCTCTCACAATTTCTTCAGGATTCTACATAGAAATCATTAGTGTTTTTCAAGTACTCTTCTCGGTATTCCTTCATTGATTGCTCCATTGATTTCTCCCAAGATCCCGTCCCCCAGGTGACACTGAAAGGAGGATTGGCTTTGTATACCGCATTAAATTTTAAAACAAATACACTGGAACCTCTTTTTATGCACATGACTGGGACTGCATAAATTAAAAAAAAAGGCATAAAAAGAGGGAAATTTTTGCATAAATTAAGTTTGGGCTTTAATTTGAGAATCTAGTTCGTGAGAACAGGTCTTGCTCTTGGACAGTTGAGGTGGAGCTAAAGAAGTTTCCAGAAATTTCCCAAAGAGCCCAAAAAGGGGGTTTCAAGGGGCTTCAGGGGCGTTTTAAGGGGTTGTTTCGGGGGATTAGAGGAGCCTTTTGAGGGTGTTATGTCAAGATTTTTTGGTGTTTTCATGGGATTACGCGGAGTTCTGGGGTATTTCAATAGTATTAAGTGGCTTTCAGGGGCGTTCCAAGGGGATTTAGGGGATCTCAGGAGCCTTTAAAGGGCGTTGCAAGATGTTTAGGGGGCGTTTCAAGGTATTTCAGAGTCTGCTCTGAAACTTCCTGAAATGCATCAAAGATCCTTAAAGCCCCCGGGGACCCCATGTAACGCACTTGAGAGGCTTCGAAACCCCTGAAAACTTCTCGTAACGCTTTCGTAACGCCTCCTTATTATGCGGAGGCTTCGAAATCCCTGAAAACTCCTCGTAACGCTTTCGTACACAGTAAAACCGCTCAGCACTAAAATGTGTAAGCCCTACTCATAAGTGCATAATTTCCAGACCACACAAAAATGTGTTACAGTTACACATTCTCAAAAACAGCTCGTACACTCGTCTAGATGCGAAATGTCGATATTTTTTTTGTTTTCCAAGGTCACTAGTAAACCTAGCTAGATTGCTGTACACGGATTCAACGATTTTGCGGACACAGGAGCTGATTTTGTGAATGTGCAAGGGTTACACATTTTTGGTGTAGTCTGGAAATTATGCACTTTTGTGCTGAGTGGCGTTAGCATGTAACGCCTCCTTATTATGCAGAAAATGCTCTGAAACGTCCTGAAATGCCTTCAAAATCCCCCTTAAATCCCCTCGGACCCCATGTAACGCACCTGAGAAGCTCCGATCCCCCCGAAAACTCCTCCGTAACGCTTTCGTAACGCCTCCTTATTATACAGAAAATGCTCTGAAACGTCCTGGAATGCCTTCAAAACCCCCCTTAAATCCCCTCGGACCTCATGTAACGCACTTGAGAAGCTCCGATCACCCCGAAAACTCCTCCGTAACGCCTCTGAATCACGCCGGAAATGGTCTAAAACATTCTGAAATGCCTCAAAAAATCCTCCTAAATCAAAACCCCTAAAAACGCCCCCGTAACGCCTCTGAAACCAGTCTAAAATGCTCTGAGACTTCCTGAAATGACTCCGAAACCAACTCGGACCCCATGTAACGCACATGAGTCCTTCGGAAACTCCCAAAACCGATCCTGTAACCTTCCTTTGCTCTCCTCTGTAAACACCCCTTGGCCGCCTTTGCAATAGTTCCCGTCATTATTAAATATTCTTAGGGGCTGTCCATTAATTACGTAAGGGAATTTTACCGATTTTCCAACACCCCCTCCCCCCCTTGTAAGATTTTTTGTATGAGAACCCAAAAATTTTTGTATGACGCGTAAGATTTCTCAAACCCCTCCTCCCCCCATAAACCCTTACGTAATTAATGGACAGCCCCTTATGCACAATATTGGTTCTGAGTAGCTTTCCCTCTTTTTATGCAGGGCATAAAAAAGGTGCATAAATTAAAAGTACATAAAATAACATGCATAAAAAAGGTTTTAGTGTAGTACAAGTTTCTTTCGATTGCTGATGGTGCACAACCTATTCATATTTCATTGATTAAATTATGTATGCTTTTCTTCCGAAACCCTCTAGCGTAACAGCATGATCCTTAATGCCTGTAAGAATCAATTACAAATCCATCATACAGCAGATTAAAAATGCTGTTCAGCACTGCTAACATATTGACTTCCCAACCAACCCAATCAACGAAACCAGCCCAGAAAGACAGCCCAGCAGCGAAAGGGATGGGAGTGTGCGATTGGCACTTTGATGAAACACACGTTTTATCTCTCAGTTGCTGATCCTGTTGCTAGCACATGCTTCCCTGGGCCTGCTTTTCCCAATCTTCAGCACATAAATCCATCGATCGGATCACCACCATTGGCTCTGTTTCTGGTGCAGCAAGTCATCATCCCACCCAGCCCTACATTGATGCAGCAATTTGTTTGAAATAAGATGCTTTTCTCGACTACTGCTGGTCCTGTGTATACCGAGCCACATGTGATACACACTTTGTACAGCACTAGGATAGAAGTAATATCCGAACGGGTTCTCCGATGAGCAGACAACATGGAACGACAAAAAAAAATATCCTCTCTATAACTGGGATGAAGGATGTTCCCTTATTCTGCAGGAAAGATGAATTGGGCGAAACAGGAAACCACTTGGTTAGGAGTTTTTGTGCGCCTTTGCACGGGGCAATACCGATTCGTACTTTGTGGACAACAGGGATGGTCGACTTTTTAGAGTCAGTGGCATGGCAAGACATTTATTTGTGATCCCGAACTTCTGGAGCAACCCACATGTGCTTCGGCAATCCAAATTTATAACGAAATTAAAACAGTTGAGCAAAGAACCCTAAAGTAACTGTGTACGTAGCTAAACACTACGAATAATACATTCTTGGGCTATCAAAACAAAATGTACATCCCTTCACGTTATTTCCCATTTTTCATCTCGGTTGCATCCTTTTGGAACCGCTCACTCCCGAAAAAAAAAATCGAAAAACAATCACGTACACCGATGATGGAGGAATCTTTCACTTTTCAATATTCTGGCAACCGACATGACATACATCGCCTCTCAACCTGCACCTCCCAGGTCTAGGCAGTGGGAGCCAGAGTTCCGGAAGGTTGAAGTATTTGACGTTGACGTTATAGGGATGAAGGCGGGCATCAACAACAGCAGCAGCAGCAGCAGCAGCAGTAGGTATTAGGTAATTGAAGGATGGAAAGCGACACAAGCATCACCCGGGGAAGGGTACGGATGATTGAAGCCAAGAACCATAAAACAAATCGATTAATCCTTCTGAAACTGACAGTTTTCCGAACTCGTCAGGATTGAAAGTTTTCCAACCGGCTGGCAGGCATGAACAGTCAGTCGTGGTGGTATATGTAGGCTTCGAGAAAACGTGAGGTGAAAAGGGGGTGGAGATCGGATTTCACTGGCACACGTTGCCATCCTACGACGACGATTGATTGAACTCGATTCCGAGACAAGATGGTTTATGGAGAAGGATGGTTCCGGGGCAGTAAATTTCACCGATGTTTGAAATACTGGGTAACTAATTGATTTATGATGGAGCGGGAGAACGAGGTTGGCATATATTATTTTGAAAATCTGTTATGGATTGATAAGTAAGCACAAATAAGTATATTTATGATCCCTTTTCTCTTTTCATCCTGCAGATCAATAGCACACAGTTCTTACCATATCATTAGTGGCTAAGTAAACATGACGGTGAAAATGTTTTCCACTGTGCTATGTGTACTGTTCTTAGGAATTTCATCAATCGATGCTGAGGCTGTTACGGAGGAACTTCCACCAGGTGAGTTTCCTTAGAATTATTCCATTCTTTACTCTGATAGAATATGTCGGAAAGAAAAATTATTGGGTCAATACAACTCAGCACACACTGTCCTAATAAAGTTTGTTATTGTCAGTATAGTATGGCAGACGGTTGAATACATCCATAAAATATTTAAAATGTACCATAAACAATACAAAATTGCTCCATAGAAAAATGAGCCATGTAGGTACCAATAAAAAAATCAAATTCTGCATAGATAGACAGAAATGTACCATTAAACAGCTGAAATTATACCGGTAAACCAACAAATTTTCTGACTGAAGTTGACAGGTTGTACCATTAAATTATGACATGATGCTCCATAATCTCATAAGAATGTTCCATAAACAATTAAAAATGTACGTTTAGTTTATACATGGGTACTCCATAGATATATCAGTTTTGCTCCATAAAAAAATAAAATTACTCCATAGACAAACAGAATTGCACCATAAACATTATCATATTCCACTACCTGGGTGGTGGAACATATGAGTTTAATCTTCAACTTATAAAGTGAACTGTGACTTGAGTTATTCTAATAATCGGAAAATATTTCAACATAAAGGCAACAACAAAAGCATCACTTGACGTACCACACATCTATGAAGCAAGACTGAAAAGATGAAAAAAACTAGGTGTTTTGGCCGGGAAAACGCTTGTTGTTCAAACTCGCTATCGCTCGTCGAACTTAAAAAAGGGATAACACCTCGGGTTGCATTATACCGGGCAAATTCTTGGATTTGTGGCTTGCCTAGAACCGAATCGACACAGTTACGGCGAATGGGATATCAGAAACATCGGCGGCCTTCTGCCGCCTCAGTTTCTCAATCCTCTATGCGGCTTCGCCGCATGACTCAACAATCCTCGTTAGATAAATATGCTGAGAAAATCATCATTTTGCAACTCTTTGTATAACTTCTTTCCTGCAATTGTTGATTCACCTATTGCATTTTAAACGCTTTTTTTTTCAATCATTTATAGAAAATTTTGATTTATTCATGCATTTAAAGATTTTTATGTGATTTTTGTTGATTGACATTGCTTCCACTCTTATTTAATTGTTTTTTTTTATGAAAAACAATCACTTTTCATGTGCCGTTAATATTGAAATAGTAAGTGTACACTCATAGCTGGGCTGCAAAACGGTGAGTCGATAAGGAGAGCGTCCAATAGAGCTCTGGTCTTCACAAGTTCCTACCTCATGCTTCCACGGGTCAAACGATGACAAAGACCGCCAGCTAAGAGTTGTGTGCTTAGCTGGTAGTGCAGCCTGGGCACTGTTGTCCTTCTGACTTCAGCTAGATTGAGGAGGTACGATCCGAGTGTCTGTTCACCAAGGAGCTGCGGCTCAAACAGCGTCTGTTCTGGCATCCAGCGGCTGAGTAAGGAACGCTGCACCACGCCCAGCTAGATCCAAGGTGGTAGCCCCATCAGCGTGGTCGTCCCAGTGTTGGTTGGGACGTTAAACAGAACTGGCACGTTGGCCCTTCGGCGAGACAGGAGTGTTGGCGTAGGCCCAATAAGCCACCCGTAAAAATCCCCATTGCGAATAACATAGGAGAAAATACGACTCGATACAATCGGCAAAGACCCACGCGACGAAATAAGGACTACGATTGGAAACTTGGAACATGGAATTGCAAGTCACTAGGTTTCGCAGGATGTGACAGGATAATCTACGACGAACTACATCCCCGCAACTTTGACATCGTGGCGTTGCAGGAACTTTGTTGGACTGGACAGAAAGTGTGGAAAAGCGGGCATCGAGCGGCTACCTTCTACCAAAGCTGTGGCACCACCAATGAACTGGGAACAGGATTTATAGTGTTGGGCAAGATGCGACAACGTGTGATCGGGTGGCAGCCGATCAACGCAAGGATGTGCATGTTAAGAGTTAAGGGCCGTTTCTTCAACTACAGCATCATCAACGTCCACTGCCCACACGAAGGGAGACCCGATGACTAGAAAGAAGCGTTCTACGCGCAGTTAGAGCAAACATACGATGGTTGCTCGCCGCGTGACGTGAAAATCGCTGTCGGCGACATGAACGCTCAGGTAGGAAGGGAGGAAATGTACCGACCGGTAAACGGGCGAAACAGCCTGCACGCCGTATCGAATGTTACCGGCCAGCGATGCGTAAACTTTGCAGCCTCCCGTGGTATGGTAGTCCGAAGCACCGTCTTCCCCCGCAAAGATATCCACAAAGCCACCTGGAGATCACCCGACCATCAAACAGAAAACCAAATCGACCACGTTCTAATCGACGGTAAATTCCATCTCGGATATAACCAATGTCCGCACATACCGCAGGGCGAATATATATTCGGATCACTACTTAGTCGCTGTATGCATGCGCTCAAAACTTTCGACAGTTATCACCACGCGTCGAAGTCGAACGCCGCGGCTCAACATCGAGCAACTTCGAAACGTAGAAGTGGCTCAAGACTACGCGCAGCAGTTAGCAGTGGCCCTACCAACGGAAGAGCAGCTTGGCGCACTTGAAGATGGCTGGAGGGACATCCGATCCGCCATAGGTAGTACCTCGGCTACAGCACTAGGCTTCGCGACTCCGAATCACAGAAACGACTGGTACGACGGCGAATGTGAACAGTTGAAAAACGAGAAGAATGCAGCATGGGCGAGAATGTTGCAACACCGTACGAGAGCGAATGAGGCACGTTACAAACAAGCGCGGAACAGGCAGAACTCAGTCTTCCGGATGAAGAAGCGCCAGCAGGAAGAACGAGATCGCGAAGCGATGGAAGAGCTGTCCGCGCTAAGGACACACGAAAGTTCTACGAGAAGCTGAACCGCTCGCGCAGAGGCTTTGTGCCACAAGCCGACATGTGCCGAGATAATCACGGGAATATTCTCACGAGCGAGCGTGAGGTGGTCGAGAGGTGGCGGCAGCATTACGATGAGCACCTCAATGGCGACGTTGCAAGTACCGAAGGTGGCGTGGTAACCGATCTAGGAGTATGTGCACAGGACGAAAGACTTCCGGCCCCTGACCTTCAAGAGATTGAGGAGGAGGTTGGCCGGTTGAAAAACAACAAAGCCGCTGGAGCAGATCAACTACGAAGCGAGCTTCTAAAATACGGTGGAGAAGCACTGGTGAGAGCACTACACTGGGTCATTACCAGGATTTGGGAGGAGGAAGTATTACCGGAGGAATGGATGGAAGGTATCGTGTGTCCCATCTACAAAAAGGGCGACAAGTTGGATTGCGGGAACTACCGCGCGATCACACTACTGAGCGCTGCCTACAAGATACTCTTTCAAATTTTATGCCGCCGTCTATCACCGATTGCAAGAGAGTTCGTGGGGCAATATCAGGCTGGATTTATGGGTGAACGCGCTACAACGGACCAGATGTTCGCCATCCGCCAGGTGTTGCAGAAATGCCGCGAATACAACGTGCCCACACATCACTTGTTCATCGATTTCAAATCGGCGTATGATACAATCGATCGAGAACAGCTATGGCAGGTTATGCACGAATACGGATTCCCGGATAAACTGATACGGTTGATCAAGGCGACGATGGATCGAGTGATGTGCGTAGTTCGAGTATCAGGGACACTCTCGAGTCCCTTCGAATCTCGCAGAGGGTTACGGCAAGGTGATGGTCTTTCGTGCTTGCTGTTCAACATTGCTTTGGAGGGTGTAATAAGAAGAGCGGGGATAAACACTAGTGGGACGATTATCACGAAGTCCGTTCAGCTGCTTGGTTTCGCCGATGATATTGATATTATTGCTCGTAAATTTGAGACGATGGCGGAAACGTACATCCGACTAAAGAGTGAAGCCAGGCGAATCGGATTAGTCATTAATGTGTCGAAGACAAAGTACATGATGGCAAAGGGCTCCAGGGAGGAATCACCGCGCCCGCCACCCCGAATTCATATCGACGGTGATGAAATCGAGGCGGTTGAAGAATTCGTGTACTTGGGCTCACTGGTGACCGCCGACAACGACATCAGCAGAGAAATTCAGAGGCGCATTGTGGCAGGAAATCGTTCGTACTTGGGACTCCGCAGAACTCTACGATCGAATAAAGTTCGCCGTAACACGAAGTTAACCATCTACAAAACGCTGATTAGACCGGTCGTCCTCTATGGGCACGAAACATGGACCCTACGTGCAGAGGACCAACGCGCCCTTGGAGTTTTCGAACGGAAGGTGTTGCGTACTATCTACGGCGGAGTGCAGATGGAAGACGGGACTTGGAGAAGGCGAATGAACCACGAGCTGCATCAGCTGCTGAGAGAACCAACCATCGTCCATACCGCGAAAATCGGGAGGCTACGGTGGGCGGGTCACGTCATCAGGATGTCGGATAGCAACCCGACTAAAATGGTTCTCGAGAGTCATCCGACCGGTACAAGAAGACGTGGAGCGCAGCGAGCTAGGTGGGTCGACCAAGTGGAGGACGATCTGCGGACCCTACGCAGAGTGCGGAACTGGAGACAAACAGCCATGGACCGAGTGGAGTGGAGGCGGCTACTATGTACAGCAGAGGCCACCCCGGCCTTAGCCTGACCGGTAAGGTAAATACACTCATTGCACAATTATGGGTCACACACAATTATTAGTCACTTTCCACTTCAATAGATAAATACTAATGAATTGCAAGCTTTTGTTAGCTATTATTATTTTTCGCACATAAGTTGATTTGTTTTGTGTCACTATACGTATCGCACACGGGTTTGTACATCAAAACATACATATTTTCAATATTTTTTTGTTCGGCGCAAAACTAGCTGTCAAAGTAACGCTTTGATTGTGAATATCGGACAGTGCGTGTGCTGCTTTCGTAAGCTCTGTTAAAGCGAGCTTCAGTGTTTTTCATGTGCGAAATGGTATAGTCACCAGAACAAAGGTATAATTAACGTTCTAAATGTAGAAATTCATGTGACTGCAGCTAATTAAAGCTTATTTCTGGCAAAATTTAAGTGACTCATTATTGTGCCAAGGAACACCGAAAATCACACAATTATGGGTCACTTATTGTGCAGCATAATATTGACAGTTCTGCGTACATGGACATTGCATACTTTTAGGCGTTTATCGGTAGTTGTGTTGGAGATTTTTTACTGTTTGCTCTAAGAAAACTAGGATGGGATCCTATCCTCTTCCGTCGTATGAGTCCCGGTGCTTGCTTATCAACTTAGAAACTCTTAAGAAAAGAAGGGAAATTGCATGTATAGCTTTTATAAACGATCTTATCTCACAACGCACTCAATCGGAAGATTTATTAGCGAGCCTAAATTTTTATGCTCCATTTCGCTCTTTAAGATCACGTAACATATTTCAGCTCAAATCGCTACGAACTTCATATGCAATAAACGGACCAATGAGCTCATTAATGAATATCTATAACAAATACTGCGAAATAATCGATTTAACTATGTCAAGACCACTGCTAAGGAAAGTCCTAAATGGTAGATCTAATGACACATAAAATTTTATATAAGTATCAATATCTGTAAATTTATACATTAAGCTTGTAGTCTACAATGATTGACGAAATAAATAAATAAATTTTGACCCAATTTTGAAAAATTAATTCCAAATCGTGAAAACACGCTTCGTTAAGAGGTTTGATACCAGTTTTAGATTCTACTATAGTTGATCTATCGAGAATAAGTGATCATTCATTGAAAAAATAGACAAAACATTATTTTTGAGCCGATTTCTATTAAGTGACCCATAATAGGCAAGAAATTGACCCATAATTGTTACACAGCCAATTTTGACCCATTATTGTGGTTTTCATTTTTCACCAACATTTTAGTAATTTTCACCGCCTAAAGTGAGTTTTACAAGCAGATTTTTATTTAAAACATTAAAAAGGGGTTTCAATGATGAGAGTATAAAATAAAAATTATAATCTCTCGCTTTTGCTTGATGTTAAATGCGCTTCTTTTGCTCCGTTCTAAAATGACATGCTATTTGTAAAAACAGTGTGAAAATTTTCTGTAATTAGTTGTGCGTAGTGATAAATCTGTCTCCTGTCGTCGGGTCACATCAAATTGTCGATCGAAATCTCAGAAAGCTGGAAAAAAGTTAATAACTATTGCCGAGGCTGAAATTGTCTACAATGGATGATATGTGCAGAAAGTGCTCCACAACTATCGATATACATGATCTCTTCACTGTTTGTGAAGGAAAGTGTGCTGCAAAGTTCCACGCATCTTGTGTCGGTGTCTGTGAAGACAGTTTATGTGCTCTATCCAATAATATTATTTGGATGTGTAATGATTGCATTAGCGAATTTCGTCATGCTAGGGATCGCATGCCAATCACGAAGCCTGAGACGACCAGCCAATCTCGATCGCAGCTGAGTTGATAGAAATAAAATCTCAAATTGCGACAATAAACAGTGCCATGGCTAAATTAATTCCTGTACCGGCATATAATTCAATACACCGACACTCAACTCCAGATCGTGCTCCAGATACATCACCAAATTCGACAATCAGTGCGCATGTGTGTACCTCCTATTGTGCAGCCAGGCACAGTACCGAAGACTCTTTTTCACTGCTGCTAACAAACATTGATAGATGCGTCACAGAGAAAGAGATTGCCAGCTTGGTATCGGAATCGCTTGGTGCTCCTGAACCCGAAATGTGTGAATGTTACGAAATTAGTACCAAATTGGAAAAATTGTGAAGATTTAGATTACATTTCCTTCAAAGTGATTTTGCATGATCGATGGAAAACTTTAGCAATGAGTTCGTCTACATGGCCAAAGAGTGTAAAAATTCTAGAATTTATTCACAGAAACAAAGATACTTGGAAACCGACATCATTAAGAAATGTTACTGTGTAATTGCATTTAGATCGTATACGAATTAACCGTTGATACTGAAGAAAATGTGATTGAACTCATGTAGATAATCAAGTTATTCATATCGTACCGTTTGCAACTAGTTTTCGATTATTTTGTTAGTATTTAAGATGTGAAAATTTAGGTGATATTAGTTGAAAAGAATAATTTGTTGGAATCGTTGAATGCATTGCTACACGTTTTGAAGTACTGTTTGTTTGTACTAGTTTTAGATATTAGATAAGAAACTGTCTGTACAGTCCAACTGAAGACAAAAGAATAAATAAGTAATGAAAGTGTTATTTTTGTATGAAAAACGATTCATATTATGAAATGGTTGTTCCTTGAGTGACCCATAAATGTGCAATGAGTGTACATGGACCTCGCGGGATAGAACTTGTTTTTCTTGGAGCATATTTACATTTTTATCAAACATTTTTGCATTCCTATGGAGGAGCAATGGGGTCAACATGTATAGTGAAATAAGATAATGTTTATGGTGCAATTTTATTTTTCTATGGTGCAAACTGACGTTTCTGTGGAGCAAAACTAATATATCTATGAAGTATCTATGCATAAACTATGGGTACATTCTTGGTTGTTTATGGAACACCATGTCATAATTTATTGGTACAATCTGTCAACTTCAGTCAGCAAATTTGCTGGTTTACCGGTACAATTTCAGCTGTTTAATGGTAAATTTCTGTCTATCTATGGAGAGTTTGATTTATTTTATTGGTACATGGCTTCTTTTTCTATGGAGCACTTTTTCATTTTCCCAGAAGGCTTCTTGTATCATTATAGGGTCTTGTAGCATTTGGGCAGGTGTATTTATTTTGTGCACTTGCCGCTATAACTAATAACCAATCAATTTCAAACCGATTGATTTGAAATTTTGTATAGAGTTAGGCACGTACAGTATCTAACTCTGTACAAAAATTCAAATCAATCGGTTTGAAATTGACTTAGTTATAGCGGCAAGTGCCCAAAAGAGGTACACCTGCTTAAATGGTACAATACCCAAGTAGCAGAAGGCTTTTGCCGTATAGTATATTTTATCGAGTTGAGACTTTAAGTCTGTCAACCAAATTATCGTTGATCGTAAGTATGTATCTCCGATTGTCTGAAGGCTATATTCTGAAAATCAAATTGCGGTGATTTAGTTCAACTCGAACAATAACGGTTTCCGTTCTAGAAATGCATTATATCCAATAAGCATTTCGGGTTTCGAACCCATTACTGTGGAACTTCTCATAGAACACTAAGCTGAGAAGTGGGCTTTGTCCCGGTGGCGACGTTACGCCAAAAAGAAGGAGTAGAAATGAAATCAAGCCTAACTTTGCCAAACACCGTCTGTAACACATGTAAACAAAGAAGACATTTTCACTCGAGGCGCTAAATTTCGTTAAGAAGTACTTGTATGCTCCACCTTTGGGGATGATTTGTGAAAAAATACCCGGACTTTTTACGATTCTGAAATTCTCAATGTATGAGTTGCTATGGGAACAGACAGGGCTGGATCTAAGATAGGCAGAAGGGGCAGGTTCCTGGGCCCCCACATTTTAGGGACCCCCACAAAACCATTTTTGCTTGCTTCATATCAACTTTATTTTTCATTTTGCTCAAACATTGTTCAAAAAACAACTTCCGAGGGGCCTCCGCATCTGCTCCGGCCCCGGCCCCCACAATTCTTAATCCGGGCCTGGGAACAGCGAACTTCCCCTTCGATTTTCTTCGTTCGTGAATTTTGTTAGATCCGGTGTTTGGTAAAGTTAGGCTTGAAATATGGGTAACTGTGCGCTAGTGAAACCTGGTGTGTATCACAGGAGATCACGTAACGGTTGCAGGTCTTTACCACCTGCGGTAGAATTCGTCCATAATGGCATCAGAACTAGATCACCAATACCAAGCACCATTTGGGAGCTAGAGTAAAAGTGTGTTGATTATACTCTATGCAAGAGCAGGAACAAAATCAGCAAGCCGTATTGGGCAAGCATATTGGTCTAGAATTTATGACAGAAGTCTCTTTCAAGATCAACAAAGTTCAAATAACAAAAACTGCTCTCCTGGGAAGCTTAGTAGACTAACCAAAGCAGCTATGGATGGTGAACATCTTAAAAGTTTCGGGTGAACTGTTCAGTTAATTCGAATCTCGTCATGGACTGCGACAAGATGACGGATTCGCATGCCTATTCTCCAACATGCGACGAGCCGGGCTCAACAGGCGGGGTACGATTTTCACAAATTTGTGTGCTTTTTAGATGACATAGACAGCATCGCCAGAACATTTGAAAATGTGGCAGAACAGTACACCCACAAGAAACGCGAAGCAGCAAAGGTCGAACTGTTGGTGAATGCCTCAAAAAACAAAGTACATGCTGGCAGACGGAACGGAACATGACCGGGTACGTCTAGGTAGTAATGTGACGATATTACGGGGATACCTTTTAGATGGTGAAGGAATTCGTCTACCTCGGATCCCTATCATCGCCTATAGCCTCCTCTCCTCTTCTTGGCGTAACGTCCTCACTGGGACAAAGCCTGCTTCTCAGCTTAGTGTTCTATGAGCACTTCCACAGTTTTTAACTGAGACCTTCCTCTGCCAATGACCATTTTGCATGTGTATATCGTGTGGCAGGCACGAAGATACTCTATGCCCAAGGAAGTCAAGGAGATTTCCTTTACGAAAAGATCCTGGACCGACCGGGAATCGAACCCGTCACCCTCAGCATGGTCATGCTGAATACCCGTGCGTTTACCGCCTCGGCTATATGGGCCCTATAGCCATGAAATGCGAAAGCGCATCATTAGTGGAAGTCGTGCCTACTACGGGCTCCACAAGAAGCTGCGGTCTAAAAAAATTAACTCACGCACCAAATCTACCATTACAAAACGCTAAGGACGATATTTGGCGATGTAGGATAATGGTGTGTGGCGGAGAAGGATAAACCACGAGCTCGCTGAACTTTACAGCGAAACCAGTATCCAGATGGTGACCAAAGCCGGAAGGATATGGTGGGCAGGGCATATTGCAAGAATTCCGGACAATAAGCCTGCAAGGTTGGTGTTCGTGACTGATATAGTTGATACAAGAGAGCACGATGGATGGGACAGGAGCGTGACTTGACGAGCAGCGGGTGCACAGAGGTCCAATTTTTCGACAATCTGACAGAAACTCAATTTTTGAACATAACTTTAGCCCTCCTTTCCCTAGTAAAAATTCCGTATTTCATTGCTGATTGGTTTTATTTTATGGGTGAACGCGCTACAACGGATCAAATGTTCGCCATCCGCCAGGTGTTGCAGAAACGCCGCGAATACAACGTGCACACACATCACTTGTTCAACGATTTCCAATCGGCGTATGATACAATCGATCGAGAACAGCTATGGAAGATTATGCACGAATACGGATTCCCGGATAAACTGATACGATTAATCAAGGCGACGATGGATCAAGTGATGTGCGTAGTTCGAGTATCAGGGACACTCTCGAGTCCCTTCGAATCTCGCAGAGGGTTACGGCAAGGTGATGGTCTTTCGTGCTTGCTGTTCAACATTGCGCTAGAAGGTGTGAAACAGGGAAAAACACGAGTGGAACGATTTTCACGAGGTCCGTTCAGCTGCTTGGTTTCGCTGATGATATTGATATTATAGCTCGCAAGTTCGATTCCCGGTCGGTCCAGGATCTTTTCGTAAAAGGAAATTTCCTTGACTTCCTTGGGCATAGAGTATCTTCGTGCCTGCCACACGATATACGCATGTAAAATGGTCATTGGCAGAGGAAGGTCTCAGTTAAAAACTGTGGAAGTGCTCATAGAACACTAAGCTGAGAAGCAGGCTTTGTCCCAGTGAGGACGTTACGCCAAGAAGAGAGAGAGAGAGAGTTCGCAAATTTGAGACGATGGCGGAAACGTACATCCAACTAAAGAGTGAAGCCAGGCGAATCGGAATAGTCATTAATGTGTCGAAGACAGAGTACATAATGGCAAAGGGCTCCAGGGAGAAATCACCGCGCCCGCCACCCCGAATTTATATCGACGGTGATGAAATCGTGGCTGTTGAAGAATTCGTGTACTTGGGCTCACCGGTGACCGCCGACAACGACACCAGCAGAAAAATTCAGAGGCGTATTGTGGCAGGAAATCGAGCATATTTTGGACTCCGTAGAACTCTACGATCGAATAAAGTTCGCCGTTACACGAAGTTAACTATTTACAAAACGCTGATTAGACCGGTCGTCCTCTATGGGCACGAAACTTGGACCCTACGTGCAGAGGACCAACGCGCCCTTGGAGATTTCGAACGAAAGGTGTTGCGTATCATCGACGGCGGAGTGCAGATGGAAGACGGGACTTGGAGAAGGCGAATGAACCACGAGCTACATCAGCTGCTGAGAGAACCAACCATCGTCCATACCGCCAAAATTGGGAGGCTACGGTGGGCGGATCACGTCATCAGGATGTCGGTCGGATAGCAACCCGACTAAAATGGTTCTCGAGAGTCATCCGCCTGGTACAAGAAGACGTGGAGCGCAGCGAACTAGGTGGGTCGACCAAGTAGAGGACGATTTGCGGACCCTACGCAGAGTGCGGAACTGGAGACAAACAGCCATGGACCGAGTGGAATGGAGACGGCTACTATGTACAGCAGAGGCCACCCCGGCCTTAGCCTGATCGGTAAGGTAAGTAAGGTGAAGATATGTGAAAGTCACACCTCATGAAAAGTCCACGATTGTCCAAGAAGAGGGGGGTAGGGGTCTATCAAATGTCCACATGGACAACATTGATTCAGAAATTGAAAAACAAAGTGTCATCAACGATACGAATCAAGTCGTAACATTGATGAAATTCCAAAACAGTCCACTTTAAGCTTGACTTCACGATTTTATTTATGTTAATTAAGTTTATTTATTTAGTAAATCTTAAAATCAAATGCGCTGTTAGATAAGATCTTCAGTACATGTATACTGTATAGCAGTGGTCACAAAACTGCGGCCATCAAGAAGGTTTTGTGTGCGGCCCGCGAGCTTATTCTAAAATGAATTATAATGTGGCCCTCTGAAAGGTTCCATAATGATAACATAAAATTTCGAAATACTTCAATACTTGAATGAGCGTAAATAAATGCTGAATTACTGCATAAGTATTTCATCAAGAAGTTTCCAACAGAAGTGTTTTAAAAGTAAGAATTGGGAAGTCCTCAAAAGTTTGGTAACTCATACATTTTCTCAAAATAATGAGTTCATCATTATCATCTGTGTATAGCTATGAATTTTCTCAGATCTCAAATTTCAACTGATTTCTGAAAGCTTTCCCAACCGTAGGAGATTTCATTAATCCGACATGATTATTGATATTTTTCTTATGTCTTGAATTTGGTTCAACAAGTATTCAAAACTTCAAAACTGTTATCCTGTATTATCGTAGAGTTAAGAATGTCATGTTGAAGAAGAGTGAATTAAAGTTATTTATAGCATGTAGCATAAGGAAAAGCAGTGTTTACCATCAAATTATACATTTCCTGAAATAACGTGAATTAAAACTCAAAAAATGTGAAAAACAGTACTGCAACCAGGGATGGCATTTCGCACTGAAAATGTGCACAGTGCAGCTTATTTTCATATTAAAACCGCGCACACTTGCACTCACACTGAGGAGTATGCCATCCCTGACTGCAACAAAATTGTACTTATCTGTATGCCCAAGCAACACACTTGGTTACAAAACAGCTACGCAGCGCATGTACGGGTTGCACAGAAGTCACTTTGACTTACTGCGCAACTCTATGCGCTGCCGTGACTGTTTTGTAACCATGGGTGTTTCTTGGGTGTGATACCGCATATGAAGAACCTCGAAGACTATACCTGAAAAAGAAGAACCTACCTGTGCCTGAAAAATTCCGCTGGAAGAAAATACTTACCTGTGCTGTGGCCGCTCTTGCTGATTCTATCATCTGGTTCAAAAGCACTAAATGGCTGTTCACATCTCCTAACACAGCTTTGAGGCGAATACATTTTCTCACAAATAACAAATTTAGGTCAACTTTAACAGGACCTCTACCATGAATTGTGGAGTCCTGGCAGGACTCGTCAAGAATAGTTTGTATAATTCCACGAAAAAAACATTTTTTTTTTACGTCGACAAGAAATTTCTTGTATCTGAAAAAAATCCTCCCAGCATTTCCAAAACAATACTCCAAGGAAGTTTTATCGGAAATTCTTCCAAAAACCCTTAAATGCCATTAAGAGACATTCAGAGAAAAACAACAGAAAAATCTCAGTATTATAAAAGGTTTTCAAAATAGAGGCTTTTGTCAACCTTGCAAGAAATTCCAAAGCTGCGGTTGGAAACTTTATTCGAAAAATTGTCAATATTGGCTCCAAGTACTTTTCGAGGAATTTCTTTAAGAATGACAAAGATCAAGGCTAGCCATATTAAAACAACACAACTTATCTATTGGCTCTTTTAGACAACTTTTAATAAATTAGCCTAATTTATTTTCTCAACATTATAATTATGTACAAAGATTTACAACATCTAAATACCACTAGTTTACAGCATTTTTGAGCTCGGTAAACTGATGATCGTTTTTGGTGTAGAATCATGCCCTGAGTTCAAAAACGCTAAGGAAAAAAATTACAGTAGAGCGAAATTTTTACGACTTTCCATACAAGGTTGATGATTTGAAATCGATTTTTGTTCTATTTTTAAGCAAAGTCGCTCACTTCACACATCTCATTCTCCGTAATCAATGCTCCGATTGAGCTGAATTTTTTACTGTTACTCACCCACATATGATATGTCAAATAAACGTTGAGAAAGAATTTTTAAATTGTTTTTTTTCTTATTGAAAAAAATACATTTCTTCATAAATTTTGGAAATTTTGCTAAAATTTAAGGAGATCGTCCCTAAAACTCGCCAATATCTTGATTTTCATCCATCTGACGCAAAACCTGCATTCAGATGATCGAATGGTATTATATTCAGCTTTTAATTTATGGAAAAAGATTTAAAATTGGCTGAACAAAACGCAAGATATTTGAATTTGATTAAATTTCATATTTTAAAAAGTTCTAAAACTCAATATTGAGCTAAAACTTAAAAACTGTTCTACTTTTAAATTTTTTGAAGCACGGTTTCGAAATCAGCGCTAAATTGTGCTTCAAAAATTTTGGTCGTTGACAGAAGTTCACGACTTTCGTTTTATTTTGTAAACTAGTGTAATTGGACATTAACATAACTAACTATTGGACATTAACATAAATAACTAAGATATAACTCATTTTGGTATCATAATGGTCAATTTTTCCGAACTGGCACATTATGCAACTGAAATGAGTTTCATAATAAAAAATAGTTGTATAATGTTCATAATGCAACTCATTTGAGTTGCATTATGAACATTATGCAACTCAAATGAGTTGCATTATGAAAAAAATCATTGCATAAAATTATGTATGAAACTCGATTTTTTCAGCACTCTTCGTATTTATCCAACTCGGCAAGCCTCGTTGGATAAATGTACGACTCGTGCTGAAAAAATCAACTTTTTGCAACTCGTTGCATAAATAACTATTTTTTTTTGCTTGGAGGTTCTAGTTGACACTCGAAGTACCGACATACTTTTGTTGAAAAATAAAGACGAATGATGCAATACATAAAAAAAGATTGCCAAAAGCTACTAACAACACGTAGCAATTGCTTGTAAAACATAAGAATACATTATCAGGATTAGGACACAATCCATAATCCTATAATCCAGCTTGCACAGAAACTATTCTACCAAAATCAGGAAATACGAAGTTTCTCAAGCTTTCCCAATCATCGCCGTATTTTCTAATCTTAATTTCAAATTATCATAACAATGTGTCACTAATTATACCCCAGCAGGATACAGGAGAGGAGCCGCCCAGCAGAAAACTTCATTCCGTGCAATTAACGCAGCCACCAGTCCTTACTTGTCAAGCTCACTCGCTCAAGATCCGCGTCTTGAATGTCAAATTAAAAATAATTCGTCTCATTTGCTGGGCCTTTCATTGCGTGTCGTCTATGGCAGCCTTCGCGAGACATTGGCCATCACAACAGTCAGTCAGCAGCGCGCGCGGCTGAGATGAGTCCCTTCTCTTGGTGGAGGCTTTGACAGCCTTGGTGTATGAATAATAGATAATTTAACTCAATTATAATTGACGTGGAGCGAAGACCGCCCACCGACGATGACGACGAAGACGGGTAGAGGGTTCTAACAGAAATGCTTTCTTTTATTCCTAGAACACGGCAGTGCGAAAAAAAAATGCTAGAGGAATTGTGCGAGGCATAGAAGGAACGGACGATAAAATTGCACTAGCGGAAGATTTCGTCCCCATGGTTATCCACGTTGTGTCATCACACACTTGGCGAGATGTACCTTCGTCGTATAGCTCTGCGGCGGACCTGCGTTTAGAGTAATGTGGGGTGCATGGTACATTGGTACATACATTTGAACATTTTGATTGGTTCATGGTACAATTCATGAATGTGTTGAGACATAATATTATTCGACTGACTTAAACCCTACACTTTGTTCTTAAATCGTTGATTTTCCGCAAAATTTTTGGCAGCTATTAAAAATTATTTTTTGCAACTTGACACAATAATATTGCAATTTATACTTGCCGTTTAAGTGTCACTACGGCCTACTTTTCCTCACTATGAATAGCAGTTGCATTATGATTCATAATGCAACTCATTTGGGTTGCATTATGAATCATAATGCAATTGTTTGGCCAACCACCTATGTTTCCACGTCAAGCGCTTGAAAAACTGTGACGGTTATAGCACAGCTTGCTTGAATCAAGTTTTTCGTCTAGCTTGATGGAGCACGTGGGTGATCCCGTTCAACCATCAATAAGCATGATGATACTGATGGAAGTGATCGAATTACAGTCATTATTTTTTCTCATTGCAAAAAATGTTGTATGCAACTCGTTGCAAAACTCGATTTTTACAGCACTCGTCATATTTATCCAACTCGGCAAGCCTCGTTGGATAAATGTACGACTCGTGCTGTAAAAATCATCATTTTTCAACTCGTTGCATAAACAACTATAAAACTAGCTGTCCCGGCATACTTTGTTTTGTCAAGATGTGGTGGTTTGACAACTATTGAGGTCATGTAACTATGCATGAGATACTTGTTGTGTTTAAGGGTCCAAAGGACGACTTGCGATCCACGTACTAACATGAACACTCTGCCATATAATCGTTTCCCGAATACATATCAACATCCTAGCATGAACTGGTGTAGATGCAGTGATATACAGGGGATACTTAAAATAACTGGGACAGGTAAAATTTTCACTTTTCAAAAAAATGTTCAACTCGCTGTAACTTTTCGAAAAGGGTATCAAACATTCTCAATTTTTTGCTGTATCTTCATCATCTAGTTGTGGATCAGTGGTTTAAAATTGGAAAAGATCGGCCATTCTACACGAAGTTATAAAGATTCTAGAAAAAGTATAATTATCCGAAAGCCAACTTTGAGCTGTTATATCTTCGGATTAAATGAACCGAATGCAATGAAATTTTGATTATTTATGACTAATATAATGAACTTTGAAAACAGTTGACTTAATTTGAAATTATTAATAAGAAAAAAGTTATAGCGATTTCATTTGTTCTATGTCTTTTTTAGTAAATGTATCTATTTTTCACATGCATCCCATTACTTTTTCAATTTAATGTCGGCTATTTGGTTGCTTTCTTATGAAACATAAATATATTCAAGTCAATTAGAGGGAATTTAAATGAACTGTAATTATTATCTCGAATTTTGAAACGATGATGAATTTTCGGATAAATTGGTGTTATGTTAGAAAAATTATCTAATCGTTATAATTTTCTTTCGTGTAAAGAATTTTAAGTTCGGTCAAAAGTTTTTAATAGCTCATTATATAAGTCATAAATGATCAAAATTTCATTGCATTCGGTTCATTGAATCCGAAGATATAACAGCTCAAAGTTGGCTGTCAGATAATTATACCTTTTTCTAAAACCTTTATAACTTCGTGTAGAATAGCTCGATCTTTTCCAAATTTTGACCACTGATACACAACTAGTTGATGAACTTACAGCAATATTTGAGAATATTTGATGCCCTTTTCGAAAAGTTACAGCTAGTTGAACATTTTTTTGAAAAGTGAAAATTTTATCTGTTCCAGTTATTTTGAGTATCCCCTGTATACGGTGATTTCAATCAACAATTCCTACTCCTTCTCTCCATTAGGCTGCAATTAAACGTAGCTGACGTTATTCTTGCATAAAATGCAAGATCACCAACACTTACATACTGAGATGCCAATGAGTTCCAAGCAGCTATCTTATGAATGAATGTAACTGGTCTGGAGAACTGGAGAAGCATCTATCTACAGGCACCAGCAGATCAAATACACAAACAATCAGAAGATAATAAAAAGATAATAAGGTTGATGTCCAAAACCTTTATCCAATATAGGTTGATTTTTTACCCCACATTTCCCTACATCCACCAGATGGAAACGAGGTGTGATAATTTTCATTCTGCCTATAAACCCATACTTCACAACTTGTGGTGAGTATGTGTCGAAGCTTTTGTGAGGACTCATCTTTTGTGAAAATATTAATTTTGAAAGCGAGGCCAACAGCATTATGTTGGAGCCGCCTTCGCAAAGGGAAGCAGCATCAGAAGGGCCTATCAGGCCCAAACTGCTCTGCAGACCAACCAAGCCGTGGTAGTGTGACAAAAAAGCAGCTCTCTACACTGAACTACAAATCAACCCAAATTTAAGTTGTTCTGACGCAATCCCGGTCTTCCGTGGAATAACTCAAATTTGCGTTAAACAGCGAAAGTGGTGAGTGAGTAGTTCTCGTTTGAGAGTGGCAAAAAAATTAACCCAGTGGTAAGTTATTTTCACCCAACGGAGGCCTCAAATGACGCAAATTTGGGTTAATTCAAGAAAACCCAAATTTGGCTTCTTCCACGGAAGAGCAGCGGATGCGTCGGTGCTTCTCTCTTTGTTTTCGACAACATTGCGGTGGGGCGAGGGAGAAAACAACCCAACTTTGAGTTAAAACTTTAAGCAGTTTAGCCAAATTTGAGTTTTTAAAACTTATTCTTTGGGTTATAATATTTTTCCGTGTACAGTCTACATTTCCATCATTATCCATTATGTCAGGCCCAACACTGACCTCTTTTAAGTTATTCAACCGCAACGTTCCACTCTCGCCCGCTGTGTATCTGTTCATTTATTCCTGCCATGCTTTGAAGTTTTTTCGTATCGTAAAACCTATCTTTGAAATTCAGGACGCTCGGCGCAACTTTACCGTTGCTGCACATCCAACGAAATTGACGGGATAACGGCACGGAGAAAATTTTTGGCGAAAATATCAAAGTTATATAAATTCAGCAGCGGCATACGTAACTCGAAAACAAAATGCCCGATTTCGTCAAAGTGAGACAGAAACATGAAGAAGTTGAAATTTTTGATTCATACAATTTGAACGGGAATTGTGAAACTGGGCGACAAGGTGTTCAGAAGATTCATGCATTTCACATGGTGTACATTTTCTTCTCCATCTTCTTCTTTTTCTTGTTTTTTCTTCCTTCTGCTCTTCTTCTTCTTCTTGGCGTAACGTACCACTGGAACGAAATTTGCTTCTGAGCACTTCATCATCATCTCATTTATTTGCTCAACATCACATTTTAGACAAGACATAATCAACAATAGTATGCCACAATACCCGGTTTGTAGCTGCAACTGTCCATCCTCGGTCGCGCCCAGTGCTCGTAAAGTTACGCTCCACCTGGTCCAGGGTTGATATCCGGCATTCTTGCAACATGCCCTGCACCTTGCCCTGCACATCGTATCCTTCCAGGTTTGGCCACCTTCTGGATGCTGGGTTCGACGTAAAGTGCAGCAAGCTCGTGGTTCATCCTTCTTCGCCACACACCGTTCTCCTCCACATCACCGAAGATCGTCCTTAGCACGCGTCGCTCGAAAACTCCGAGTGCTTGCAGGTCCTCCTTGAGCATGGTCTATGTCTCGTGTCCATAGAGGACCATCGATCTTATTAGCGGTTTGTACATGGTGCACACTAGTATGGTACAAATATCAAATCCTCGCTCCAGTCGACTTTTTAGATCCCATTTAGGTCCCACATGAACTGTGCAAAATTTCAGCGCAATCGGTAAAACTATAATTTAGCGCAAGCGGTTCAAAGTTTTCATAGGATTTACTATGGGAAAAGTTACACTTTCAGATAAAAAATCCCAGAGGTCGTCCCTTGTCTCCTTAATTCAAATCGATCAATGTTTCTTGTAGAAAAATCAATTATGAAACTTTCCTTCGAAGACCGCAAATCAATTGGATGCTTGTGGAAAAAGTTAATGATTTATTACCGATTAGTGATCCAATGAACGGCTTTTTGTTTTGTTTTATCAGCAGCACTGCTGCTGCCGTTGTTGCATGGGGTGGCGGGAGGCATCACCACCCCCAGAAACAGCAGCAGCCAAGGCAGCAGCTACAGTGCTGCTAATAAAACAAAACAAAAAGCCGTTCATTGGTTCACTAATCGGTAATAAATCAATAACTTTTTCCACAAGCATCCAATTGATTTGCGGTCTTCGAAGGAAAGTTTCATAATTGATTTTTCTACAAGAAACATTGATCGATTTGAATTAAGGAGACAAAGGACGACCTCTGGGATTTTTTATCCGAAAGTGTAACTTTTCCCATAGTAAATCCTATGAAAACTTTGAACCACTTGCGCTAAATTATAGTTTCACCGATTGCGCTGAAATTTTGTACAGTTCATATGGGACCTAAATGGGATCTAAAAAGTCGACTGGAGCGAGGATTTATTTTTTCCATACAAGCGTGTACCATACTAGTGCACACGTCGCGAATCTTTTTAGACCGCAGTTTCTTCTGGAGCCCGTAGTAGGCCCGACTTCCGCTGATGATGCGCCTCCGCAATTCACGACTCACATTGTTATCAGCCGTCAGTAAGGATCTGAGGTAGACTAATTCCTCCACCACCTCGAAGGTATCCCCTTCTATCGTAACATTACTACCCAAACGGATCCGACCGTGTTCGGTTCCGCCTACCAGCTGAGGCATTCACATCTAGTCCGACTTTTGCTGCTTCGCGTTTCAGGCGAGTGTACAGCGCTGCAACTGTTCCAAATATTTTGGCAATAATGTCCATTTCGTACGCAAAGTATACAAATTGACCTGATTTTGTGAAAATCGTTCCCCGGCTCGTCCCATTACACCTTCGAGAGCGATGTTGAAGAGTAGGCATGAGAGTCCGTTACCTTGTTGAAGGCCCCGGCGAGATTCGAATGAACTGGATAGTTCACCCGAAACCCTTATGCAATTTTGCACATCGTCCATCGTTGCTTTATCTCAGTGGTGTTCAGAGCTTTTCACAAATACGACTCACAGAAATGTAATCGGGCGAGTATCGAACGTAATATAGGATGTACAATGGCAGATGCAAACCGAATATTAGGGTAGTGGAGGTATTTTGGCCCGGGCAGGTATTTTGGCCCACCTTGGAGAGTTTTATTACATTTATTATAACATGAAAAGTATTCAACTATGTAGTGACCTTCAATTTGGATATCAGTGAAATATGCTGTTCAAAAAAAAAAATATAGAAAATGTTTTTACTTACAATGAAAGGCACGGAAAAGCACCAAAAACAAGGAACCTGATAGATGCATCTCTCCTAGTGCTGTCATGGTAAAATCAGAGCTGGTTACTCAATGATTCAACATTTCAGCGCCCTCTATACTGATCAGCTTCCAAGGAAATAATTATACTATTGTGTCTAATTAAGAACTATTTCGACCCCTCCGAAAACTCGCGAAAACTCTTATTTCGCGAAATGTTAATAGAACTATCGCGGAAGAGAGAATCTTGCTGAAGTTTACTTTTTTCAAGAATTAATCTTAAACTTTCTAGAAATTTCTCCAAGATTGTCTCCACAAACACTGCCAGACATTCCTTTAGGGATTCTTTGTGAATTTATCAAAACAAATCTGAAATGTTTTAAATAATTTAAGCAAGGATTCCTCTTAACATTCCTCTTAGAATCCCTACCATATGCATCCCTGGCGTTGGATTTCTTTGAAAATTTCTCCTGCGATTCTCTAGTCTCTAGAGACTCTTTCAGGATTCTTTCAGAAATTACTTCAGAAATTCTTTAAGGAACTGTGAAGACACAGCATATCTTAAAATTCACGAATAAATTTTCCCATGTCTCACATTTGCAAAATAAATTAATTGGTTGTTCGTTTGAAAATTTTTCTAAACTGAGATGCTGTCAACTTGTTTTCATGCTTACCAATAACAAATGTCCAGACTATCTATACAATAAACTTAGTCAATTTCGAAGTGAAAGATCCAAAAAATTCGTCATTCATAGACACCGTACTGCTAAATATAGTAAAAGCTTTTTCGTACGAGGTGTTTCTTATTGGAATACTTTGCCAAATGAATTAACTCTTCTATCATCGGGGGCAGTTTTTAAGAGGAAATGTATCGAACACTTTCATAAAAATATGTATTGTAGTTGTATAAATGTTAGTTTATTAAAATGAATTGAAAACAGTGGCACTTTTTCTATCTAAATTCAACAATTGTAACGATTTAAAAGACGTTTGTCTTATGTTACTGAATAAATAAGAATTAATAAGAATAAATAAAATAAAAAAAAAAGAAACTAAACAATATCTTTAAGGTATCCTACAGGACATTCATTCAAGGGTTGATAGATAAGTTTATGCTTGTATTCCTTCGTGTATTTCTTCTAACATTTCTGAAGAAATTCCTCCCAAAATATTGTCAAAATTCTTCCAGGAGATTTTTTTGGCATTTCTCCGAATACCCTTCCTGAAGTTTCTCTTGAAAATCTTCTATTAATTGCTCCATGAAGTTTTCCAGGTATTCCTCCAAACGCAACTTCGGAAGATGCAATTGCAGGGAGTTTCTTACGAAAATTGCTGAAGTTGCTTCAGCAAGTATTCCTCTAGGCATTGCTTTAGATTTATTTGAACCATCCTTCAGAGATTCTTTCAGATTTTTTTTCAAAGATTCTCTCAACAATTTCGTTCATAAAATACTCTAGAATCTAATCCATAGCATTACTCAAGAAATTGTTAGAAAAAGTTTCTATGAATACTTACAAAGGGGTTTTCCAGGTCATACCAAAATTATTCTAAGTTTTGTTTTCATTTTATTTATTTCTGCATTGGTTCTCCAAAAAAATCCTCCAGATTTTCTTTCATTGTTCCTGCAGGATATCTTTCAGAAATTCCCCCAGGTAGTAGTTTGAGGGTTATTGCCCAACAAACATTTTTGCTATACAACAGCTGAAAAAACTGATTTCAACATTTTTGGCTGAATAAGCTGTTATTCAGCTGTCATTGTTTCTTGGGTATGTTCTCCAGAAGTTCTTCCATGGTTTCCTTTAGAACATCATCAAGGAATCCCTCAGAAATTTATTGAGGGAAGAAAAGAAGAAGCACCTTTGTCTCCGATTTCTACAGATTTTTTTTTAAAAAAGATGGCTTCAGGAAATCCTCTACTGATTTTTCCAGGAGCCCTTCCAGAAGTTTTCCACGATTTTTTTTTCTTGAAATTACTTGCAGCCTTCTCTTATAAGTCTCTCATATATTTTTCTCTAGAATAAAGGGGGTATCTTAAGGCGTTTCTTTAAATATTCTCCTACATGGAGAGAGAAAACTATCCAAAAGTGAGTTCTTCCCACCCAACTTCGGGTTTGCGTGCGTCAGGCCAATTTTGAGTTGATGGAATCAATGTTCATTTTGGGTTGTTCCCGCTTGCTTCCATGTGAAAGAAATACCTAATTTTAAGTTTTTTTTTCACCCATGATTCACTCAAATTTGAGTACTGTGCCAGAAACTGTATGAACTCTTGCAGGAATCTCTGGAGGAGTTCCTGCCTAAATTACTGTAAGTAATAGTACAAGTATCTCTGGAGGAATTCCTGTAGGATTTTCTTGATAAATCATAGAAGATTTTTTTGGCCACATTCATGTCGGAATTTTTAAAGAAATCCCTAGAGCAAATCCTGAACAAATTTCTGGCGGACTTGAGGAATGTATTGAAGAATCTTTGAAACAATTTTTAAAGAATTCCTTGTGGAATATTCTGAAATAATACTGGAATAAAAATCCAATGATTTTTTTTAAACGAATCTCTGAAGTAATTCCTGATGAAGTTTCAAAAGGAACCCATAGAAATCTACCTAAAAGAATTCCTGAAAAAACTTTTGGAGATGTTCATGTCGGAATATCGGAAATTCATGAGGAATTTATGAATTAATTTTGGAGGAAAGCCATAGAAGATTTTCCTGGACTTGAGTTTCTTGAACAAGCTAATGGGAAAATCTCATGAGGATTTTTTGGCGGAATTTCCTGGGAAGTTTCTGAAAGTATCTCTGGTACAATTTCCGATGGCATCTTTGTAAGAATTTCTGAAGAAGTCTGCAGAAAATTTTCTAAAAAAAATCCTTGGGAAAACTTTGGAGGATCATTGATTTTCTCAAATAATCACTAAATGGATTTCTTAAGGAATGATTTTTTGAACTAATTCCTGTGCAAAATCTATGGTGAATTTTTTCTAAGAAAACCCATGGAAACTTTTCTAGAGGAATTGTTGAAGAAATTTTAAGATGATCCTCTAATGAAAATTCCGGAGAATTAAAGAGCAGATTCTGAAGCGATACAATAAATACGTTCCAAGGAACTATCAAAAGCAATTCGTGAAAAACTTTCCGGGAGGAATTACTGTAACTTTTTCATAAGGAATCCATGTAGAAATATCAGAAGGAATCCATTCCAGGAGGGTTTTTTTTTTATCTGTATTAACGAGATTTTTAGCCCTAGGCTAGTTCATATCGGAACCCACGCTTTACTTCCCTTCCGAAGGAAGAACTCAAATTTTGCGAGTTTGTCGGGAGTGGGGTTCGATCCCAGGTCCTCGATTAGATAGTCAAGTGCTCTAACCATCACACCAAGTCCACTCCACTAGAAGAATTTTATTAAAAAAAAATAAAAATAAAAATGCTGAATTATTTTTTGGGATATTCTCTAAAAAAAAATGGAGAAAATTCAAAAGGAGACTAAGAATTTTCCATAGCAGTCAATGGAATGATTCCTGAAGGATTTCTGAGAAAAATCTTAGAAGGAATTCATCACAGAATTTCTTAGAAAAACTTTAGAAGATTTTCTGAAGGAATCGCTGGAGTTAGAAAAAAAAAATACCTGGACGATTTTTGACGAATTTCTATAGATTTTTTTTTCATTTCTTTTTATTCGTGAATTTAAACTTAGGCTAATTCTTCTCACATATTTCAAAAGGTATCTATAAGAAACGAAAGAAATCTCTGGAGAAAAATTTCCGAGTGGATATTTGTTATTTTTTTTTAATAAGGCTGATACAAATTTAATTTTGACTTTTTGTCTCCCCCCCCCCCCTTCAAAAATTTTTGGCTGAAATTTGCATTTTGAGGGAGCAGATAAAAAAATATTTACAGTGTATCAAACAATTGTCCGTACAGCAATTTTTTGGTCTAAATAATTTTTCATTCAAATTATTATAACTTTTTTATACGCCAATCAAAGACGCTAAAATTTTGACCAATTATAACCCATATATTAAAGTTCCATTGATAAAATTTTGAGCGAGATCGAATAAGTTTTCTGAAAGTTGTAGAACTTTTAGTAAAACTTATAAAATTTTTGAATAAATTTTTAAAACATTATATCTCAATATGTACTTGATGAAACTTTTTCAATATTTTTCGTGTTACAGCTTATACCTAAGGCTTTCATATGCAGCTTCGTTTAAGGTGTTATATTCACTGCAAAAAATATGAAAAATCTGTATATGTTCAGAGTGTCATTTGGAAATTTGTCATATTTTGATCAATAGAAGTGCCAAGTGTTTTCAACTTTTTTCAACTTTCTGAATGATATATTTTTATACAGGACCTACTAAACTACATATGAAGAGTAGGTCCTATGGATTTTCCGTTCAGTTAATGCACTTTTATTGGTGGAAAACGTTTGGCAGATAATATGTGCAAAATATGGTAAATTTTAAAACATCGTCAACTACATACGCACATTTTTCATATTTTTTGTAGTGAATATAAAACCCCAAACATGGCTGCCTATGAAAGCCTTAGGTTCAAGATGTAACACAAAAAAAAATGAAAAAAATTCATTGAGTACATATTGAGATATAATGTTTTAAAAATGTGTTCAAAAATCTTATAAGTTTTACTGAAAGTTCTATAACTTTCAGAAAAATTATTCGATCTTGCTGAAAATTTTACTAATGGAGCTTTAATATATGATTCATGATTGCTCGAGATTTCAGCGTTTCTGATTGACGCATTAAAAAGTTATTAACATTTGAATGAAAAATTATTTCGACAAAAAAATTGCTGTACGGACAATTGTTTGATACACTGTATGAAAATATCGGGTCTTGCCAAATATTCTTTAACAAATCCGATGAGTTTTAAATATTTTTCGGATTAAATGCTTTATTATTTTTATCCCCCCCCCTGACCAGCCAAAGAGTGTTGGGACAAAAAGTGAAATAAATATTTGTAACGGCCTAAACTAATCTTTCATAAATTAAACTTTTTCACATGACCATAGGCGACTCTTTTTTTGCTAAAAGGCTAAAGA
This sequence comes from Aedes albopictus, assembly GCF_035046485.1. Classification (NCBI taxonomy): domain Eukaryota; kingdom Metazoa; phylum Arthropoda; class Insecta; order Diptera; family Culicidae; genus Aedes; species Aedes albopictus. The sequence goes on from NC_085137.1 coordinate 372,163,580, forward strand.
AAAGAAAAAAAAAATAGAAAAAATACCATCTGTTGTCGTCTTCTACGTAAACGTCAAGCGACTAGACACGTGGCGATCGCTTAGCGTATCAAGGTGAAAGCTCTCTGTATTAGTGTTCGTGAATTGTCAGAATAGAAGATGGTGTGTGTATGTTTTTGTAACCCCACACAATCAGTAACAAACACCACCGCATGAAGGTTAAACTTCCCTCCGTAGATAGCGCTGCGGTATTGTTCCCCCGAGCGTCAGCGGAGTCGGCATTCTTGATATTATTATCCTTTGGCTAATGTCAAGCTGTGGGTCGTTTCTGCATCATAGAGCGACCTTATGAAATTCATTCAAAACGTTATGAATTATTTGAAAGCCATTTCATAAGTTGGGCCTTATGATAAATTTAGGTTTATTTGATTGAGTGTATTCCTGTCATTCAATGCATGAACAAAAACTATTCTTGAACAGCCAGCATTTTCATCTAGCGACAGAAAATAGCATAATATCATTAAAAGTGGTCAGTAGGCCGTGTCGATTTTTGCAAAATTGCGAATACACAATCCCGAATAGTCACAAATGGTTGCAAATGGACCCAAATGAAGCCCTGCAAAATTTAAAAATTCTAAAAAATCGGTAAGCTAGTCCGCAATCGACTTGAAGTTTTATATGGGAATTTTAATTTTTCAGTATGGGGAAATCCAACTTTTCAAACTTTTTAAGAAAAAGGCACATTAAAGCAACTCTAAAAATCCGCTCCCCCCTGAAGATTTATTGCATGTATTAGGGAACATTTTGTTAGAAGACAACTTTTTAGTTGCACTTAAGATAAGGGCGTTATTAAATTTCAAAACAATGGACATTTTATTCGCATGATTTCTAGCTTCTTTAATTGGCATCACTGCACGTTTTGCGTGTTGAAGAGGGTGGTAACAGCCATCTGCGGCGTCACCACCCGTCGCTGGATGGAGACGCAAGTACCTGATAAAAATGAGATAGTTACGATTGTAAATATTCTTGCGATATTGCTTTATAAAAACTTGGGATCTTCGGCAAAGTTGTTGGCATGGTCAAAAGCTGTCCAGTGATAAACTGAATCATTGGCAAATCCATCGCTGGGCGGCGCTAGTGTGCATACAAACTGCATGCAAAAGTATTAACGTATATGCGTGTATCTCAATAACGTGATAATTTAACTGTGTGGTGTCTTCGACAAAGTTGTTGGCTGGGCCATGGGCTATCCATTGACGAACCAAGTAAGTAGGAATTCAACCGATAGGTGGCGCTAGTGTGCATACAAACTGGATGCAAAAGTACAAACGTATATGTGTGTATCTCAATAACGTGATAATTTGAGTATGTGGTGTCTTCGACAAATTTGTTGGCTAGACCACGGGCTATCCAGTGACGAACGCAATACAGTCTTGACTCCTACTACACGGTTAGTTCGGGGATGCAGTAGGAATCCGTGTTGTAGGAATCCCAGAGCTTATGGGATTTCGCCTAATTGGGGGTGTGAGCGAATATATCAGGAGTATTACAAGATAGCACCATACTTTCCTTGGCAAAGTTGTAGTACTAGAATAGATCTACTACACAATGCGAACTAACATCCAATTAGTTGGCAATTTGGCCAATAGAGGCGCTATGTAGAAGTGGTTGCTTATGTTCACTCGCTAGTAGAAGCACTCATAAGTTATCGCTTGCGATATCTCAAGATCTACTTGATTTGGAACAATGCTGTCTTCGGCAAAGTTGTTCAGTAGGTCAAGAACAATCTGGTGGTTAACCAATTAGTTTGTGATTTCGTCGCTAGGTGCTGCTAGTTGTCAAGTAAAGTTTCAAACTTCTCTAGTTCGCGATCAGATAGAAAAGTGCCGTCTTCGTCAGAGTTTTTCGGGAAGTAAAAACCTATCTGGTGATTCAATATTAAGTTGGCGATTTCGTTGCTAGGTGGCGCTAGTTGTTAAGTAAAATTTTAAACTTCTTTAGCTCGCGATCCAGAGCAGATAGAAGAGAGTCGTCTTCAGCAAAGTTCTTCAGGAAGTCAAGAACAATCGTGTGATATAACAATTAGTTGGTGATTTCGCCACTAGGTGGCACTAGTTGTCAAGTAAAGTTTCAAACTCCGCTATCTCGGGATCCAAAGCAGATCGAAAAGTATCGTCTTCGACAAAGTTCTTCAAGAAGTCAAGAGCTATCTAATGACTTAACATTTAGTTTGTAATTTCGCCGCTAGGTGACGCTAGTTGTCAAGTAAAGTTTCAAACTTCTATAGCTCGCGATCCAGATCAGTTAGAAAAGTGCCGTCTTCGCCAGAGTTTTTCGGGAAGTAAAAACCTATCTGGTGATGAGATGACATGAGATAGAGTTTTAAACATGACAATTAGCGCCACCTAACGGCATATTCACAAATCAGAAGATGACTTTTGACTACCTAAAGAACTTTGCCGAAGACGACACTTTTCTATCTGCTCTGGATCGCGAGCTAGAGAAGTTTGAAAATTTACTTGACAACTAGCGCCACCTAGCGGCGAAATCACAAACTTATAGCTCAATCACTAGATAGCTCTTGACTTCTAGAAGAACTTTGTCGAAGACGACCCTGTTTTATCAGATCTGGATCGCGAGCTAGAGAAGTTTAAAATTTTACTTGACAAAGAGCGCTACCTAGCGGCGAAATCACCAACTTAATGTTGAATCACAAGATTGTTCTTGACTTCCTGGACATAGACCTGTGCGCCGCCGCGCCACGCCGCCGCCGCCGACATTATTTGTCCCACGCCGACGCCGACCAAGGTATCGGCGGCGCGCCATACGCCGCTGTTTGTCACGCCGCCGATTTTCATTTTTCGCGCCGGTGATCAGTTCACGAACAAAATTAAGTTTACATAAAGTTGAGATAAAAAAAATCTCACGATCATTATCATAAATGATTGACTAGGGTAAATGTACCAATAGTGGTGCTATTAGTAGCTCCTTGTAGAAAAATAATTGAATAAAATTGATAATACCACAAAATAAAAAGTCTGAAAACGTTAATCGGTAGTTTTTCACTTAAATTTGCTAGGAAAAAAGTAAAAATCATTGTTTATTTCAGTTTTTGCTAATAAATCACTTGCACCAACTATAGGTACACGGTTCCTATTATGGAGGTAAAATTTAACATTGGTTCCTATAGTGGCGCATCCCATTGAATTCTTATGGGACCCACCACTATAGGAACACTACCACCACTGTAGGTGCAAAGGAGCAAAAAATTTAAGGAAAATAATTGTTTAAAACAGGTTTTTCGGCTAGTCCTGAACACAAAACTGAATTAATGCTATTAATTAGTTATGATGCATCTATGAAAAATGTCATTTGCAAGCTTTTTGTTCGAAATAGTGCTAAATTGGCACTACCACCACTATTGGTACTACCTCCACTAAGGGAGCTTTTACCCTACAATAATTAATCTTAGAACTTTTGTTTTCATTTTTCTTTAGATTGTATTAATTATTCGTCATTCACATCTCTCCAGAAGTTTCTTCAGAGATTTTTCCAAAAGATTCAGTGATGCCTCCTGGAGATCATCCTGGGAAATCCAGAAAATCCTTCAGGGACGCTTCCAGAAGTTTTATCATTGATTTTGTTTTTCCGTTGGTCTCTCAGGAAGATCTCGGCAGGGAAACATCCAGGAGTTCCTTCAGAAATTCTTTCGGGAGGATTCAGGGATACATCGGAGATTCATCCAGAAAATCCTTCAGGAATTTTCATAGGACGTCCTTCAGATATTAGTCTGAGAGTTTCTTCATGGATTTCTTAAGTTTCGGAAGTTCTTTCAAGAATTCATACAGGAATTTCTTCAGGAACTAGTTCAGGAGTTTCCTCAGAGATTTCTTCAGGATATCTTTCAGAAATTCCTCTAGAATTCTAACAAGGAACTTCTCTTGACGTTCTGTAAGGCTTGCTCAAGAAGATTCCTCTTGAATTTGTTCAAGAATCCCCCCTGAAATTCCTTCGGGGTATCCTCTTGAAATTATTTCGGGATGCCTCATGAAAATTTTTCAGAGATTCTTCCAGGAGTTCTTTTAAGGATTGCTCCAGAAGTTCCGTCGGGATCTCTCCAGGAGTTCGTTAAGGGATCTCCCCAATAGCTCCAGGAGGATTCAGGGATGCCTCCGGGTGTTCATTAGGAATTCCTTCAGAAGTTCCCTAAGCTATTTTAACAGGAGTAAGTTCAGGAATCCTTCCAGAAGTCCCTTCAAATATTCTTCAGGAGGATTCATAAATGCCACCTGGAGATCCATCAAGAATCCCGTGAGAAGTTTCTTCAGAAGTCTTTAGAAATAAGTCCAGCCGTTCTTGGAGGGATTCTTTCTGAAATTCCTTTAGAAATTCCTACAGAAATTACTCCAGGAGTTCCATCAGAGATTCCTCCAGAAGTGACAAGGATTCTTGCAGATGTTTCTTCAGAGATTCCTCCTGAATTTCTTCAGGGATTCCTACAGAAGTTCCTTCAGAAATCTCTACAGAAGTTCCTTCAGAGAATCTTATAGAAAGATCCAAGGATTTTTTTTCCTCCCCTGTTGGGGGAATTAAGCCACTGCGTCCAATAAGATGAACTTTTGTGGCTTAAGATCAAAGGATACCACTAGGAGAATTCAAGGATTCCCCCAAAAAATTATTCAAGGATTTTTATAGAGTAAAAGCTCTAGACCTTGCCCACCCCCCAAAATTCTGCTCTGATCTTCGTCACTTCATACATAAAAATGGAGTTTATATGGAGGGGGCAAAGACTTAAGCAGTAGCGAGGTCTAATGCTATCACCCTTCCAAGATTCGTTCAGAATATCCTTAGGGGATTCCTCGAGAAGTTCCTTTAGGGATTCTTCCAGAAGTTAATCCTGGGATCGCTCCTGGGGTTCTTTTAGATTGTAGATTGAGATCGCGAATTTTTTCCAGGAAGACTCACGGATGCCTTCAGGAGTTACATAAGAGATTTCTCCAGAACCTCATTCAGGAATTCCTTCAGAGAATCTTGAAGGAGTTCCTTCAATAATTTCCTTACGATTATAATCAGCCATATCTCAACGATATTCTTGAGGGATCTTTCATGGAGTTTCTACAAGAATTTCTCAAGGATTTCCTTCTGAAATTCTTCCAAGTTTTTTTAGGGAATACCTTCCGAAAATCCTTCCCCCTACCCGGAAATATCCGCTAAAAATTCTTCAAAGATTCCGCCTGGAAATCCTTTAGATATTCCTATCGGAATTCCTTCGTGTATTCCCCTGGAATCCCTGCAGGGATACTTGTAATTTCTTTGGAAATGCCTCCTAGATTTCCTTCAGAGGTTCCCTTGGACTTGCTTCAATGATTACTCCTGAAAATTCTCCGGGAATTCCTCCTGGAATTTCTTCGTGAATTTTTCCTGGATTTTCTTTGATGATTTCTCTTAGAATTCCTTCGGAGATTTCTCCTGATATTACTTCGAGGATTTCTCATACAATTCCTCTAGGGATTTCTCTTGGACTTCATTTAGGGATTCCTCCTGGACTTCTTTCAGAGATTCCTTCTGGATTTTTTTCCGAAGATTCCGCCTAGAATTCATTCTGAAATTCCTCCTGGAATACCTTCGGGATTCCTGCATCCTTCATGGATTCCTGCTAAAATTATCTCTGGAGTTTCTCCTAATATTCTAGCGTGGTTTTCTTCTGAAACCTCTTCGGGGTTTCCTCTTGGAATTTCTTTGATGATGTCTGTAAGATTTCCTACGGAGATTCCTCCTGAATTTTCTTCAGGGATTCCTCATGAAATTCCTTTAGGATGCTCCTGGACTTCCTATGGAGATTCTTCTTGAAAATCCTTCGTGTATACCTTTTGGAAATCCTTCAGAGATTCCTCCCAGATTTCCTTCAGCAGTTCTACCTGGGATTCCTGCGTGGATTTCTCATTCATTCGTGGAGTCCTCCTAGAATTCCTTAAGGAATTTCTTCTGGAATTCTTTTGGGGATTCCTCTTGGAATTCCTTCGGTGATTCTTCCTAGAATTTCTTAAGGATTTTTTCCTGGAACTCTTTCAGAGATTTCTTCCGCATACTTTTCGTTGATTTATCCTAGAAATCCTTCGGGGATTCTTTCTCAAATTTGCTTGGAAAATCTCCCTGGATTTTGTTAGGCTTCCTGCTGAAATTTCTCTGGGATTTGTGCTGGAATTCTGTCGGGGTTTCCTCTTGGAATTTCAGAGGGAACTCCCGTTGGAATTACTCCTCATATAACTCCAACGAGGACTCCTGCATATTTTTCGATGATTTCTTCTCGAATTCCTTCAAAAGTTCTTTCTGGAATTCTTTTGGGGATGCCTGCTGGGCTTCCTTCATGAAATCCTTCTGGGATTTTTGCGGGGATTACTCTACTAGATATTACGTCGTGGATTCTTTCTGGAACTCCTTTGGGGTTTTCTCCTGATACTTTTATCTAGAGATCCTTTGAGGATTTCTCCTTGATTTACTTTGAAGATTCCTCCTGGTCTTCCTGAGGGGTTTCCTCTTGAAAACCTTTTGATTTTCCGCTTGGAATTGTATCGGAGATTCCTCCCGGAATCCCTTTGGTGGTGCTCCCTGGGATTCCTGCAGGGATTTCTGCTGTAATTTCTTGAAGGATTCCTTCTAGACTTTCTTCGAGGATTCCTGCTAAAAATCCTCCGGGGATTTCTCCTGATGTTTCGTCGAGGATTCCCTCTTGGAATTTCTTTGGTGATTTATTTTCAAATTTCTTCGGAGATTTCTCCTAGAACTCCTGCGGGGCGATTCTTCCTAGAATTTTATCGAGAATTTCTCTTGGAATTCTATCGGGGATTCGTCTTGGAATTCCTTCTAGAGTTCCTTCGGGGATTCCTTCTAGAATTCCTTAGGGGGTTTCTCCTGATATTTCATCGAGGATTCCTTCTGGATTTCCTTCGGGGATTCCTGCTGGAATTCCTTATGGGATTCCTCCTGAAATTCCATTGAGGATCCACGAGGAAATTCCTCCTAGTATTCTCTCAGGGATTTTTCCCGGAACTCCTTCGGAGATTTCTCCTGGATATTTTTCGTTGATTCCTCCTAGAAATGCATAGGGGTTTCCTTCTCGAATTTCTTTTGGAATTCCCACTGAAATTCCTTCAGAGATTCCTCCTGGAATTCCTCCTGGAATTCTTGCTGTAATTTCCTTGGGATTCCTTCTTGAATGCATTCGAGGAATCCTCCTGGAATTTCTTTTGAAGATTCGTCATGGATTTCCTTCGGAAATTCCTTGAAAACTCCAATCAGCGATTTCTTCAGATGCTTCTGCAGGGATCTCTCTAAAAGAGATTCTTGAACCACCGGCGATTCTTGCAGAAGTTTCTTCAGAGTTTCATACAGCAGTTCCTGCATTAGTCCAGATTAGTCCAGAATTTTCTTCATGGATTCCTTCAGAAGTTTCTGCTTCTTGGAATTCCTTCTAAGATTTCTTTCTGAAACCATTCTGGATTACTTAGTGTAAATAGTGAGACCTTATTATCAAGTTTGATAGCTACTGAAGGTTCTGGAAAAAAACGATAGCAAAATCGATATTTGATTGCTTTGACTTGCAATGGAGTAATGCAACATGTGTTACACTAAGGATACAGGTAATGTCACAATATGTATAATCACTGGTGGCAGAGGTCTTGAAAAAGCTCCGACTCCAAATTCTAGAGCGTAATAACAAATTCTTTGCTTTGCCAATGTTGACATTATGGTCAAATTTTGGTCACGCCGATTCACGCCGCCGCCGCCGCCGCCGAAAGCTGCCACCGGCGTGACGCCGATGACGCCGCCGCCGCCGACCAAAAATGGCCCTCATGCCGCCGCCGAACAAAATATAGTCGGCGCACAGGTCTACCTGGACAACTTTGCCGAAGACGACCCTCTTCTATCTGCTATGGATCCCGAAATAAAGAAGATTGAAACTTTACTTGACAAGTAGCGCCACCTAGCGGCGAAATCACAAACTTATAGTTTAATCACTAGATAGCTCTTGACTTCCTGTAGAACTTTGCCGAAGACGACACTTTTCTATCTGCTCTGAATAGCGAGTCAGAGAAGTTTAAAATTTTACTTGACAATTAGCGCAACCTAGCGGTGAAATCACAAACTAAATGTTATTTGATTAGATTGCTCTTGACTTCCTGAAGGACTTTGCCGAAGACGACACTTTTCAATCTGCTCTGGATCGCGAGCTACAGAAGTTTGAAACTTTACTTGACAACTAACACCACCTAGCGGTGAAATTACCAACTAAATGTTCAATCTCCAGATTGGTTTTTACTTCCTGAAAAACTCTGACGAAGACGGCACTTTTCTAACTGATCTGGATCGCGAGCTATAGAAGTTTGAAACTTTACTTGACAACTAGCGTCACCTAGCGGCGAAATTACAAACTAAATGTTAAGTCATTGGATAGCTCTTGACTTCCTGAAGAACTTTGTCGAAGACAATACTTTTCGATCTGCTTTGGATCCCGAGATAGCGGAGTTTGAAACTTTACTTGACAACTAGTGCCACCTATTGGCGAAATCACCAACTAATTGTTATATCACAAGATTGTTCTTGACTTCCTGAAGAACTTTGCTGAAGACGACTCTCTTCTATCTGCTCTGGATCGCGAGCTAAAGAAGTTTAAAATTTTACTTAACAACTAGCGCCAACTAGCAACGAAATCACCAACTTAATATTGAATCACCAGATAGGTTTTTACTTCCCGAAAAACTCTGACGAAGACGGCACTTTTCTGTCTGATCTGGATCGCGAACTAGAGAAGTTTGAAACTTTACTTGACAACTAGCAGCACCTAGCGACGAAATCACAAACTAATTGGTTAACCACCAGATTGTTCTTGACCTACTGAACAACTTTGCCAAAGACAGCATTGTTCCAAATCAAGTAGATCTTGAGATATCGCAAGCGATAACTTATGAGTGCTTCTACTAGCGAGTGAACATAAGCAACCACTTCTACATAGCGCCTCTATTGGCCAAATTGCCAACTAATTGGATGTTAGTTCGCATTGTGTAGTAGATCTATTCTAGTACTACAACTTTGCCAAGGAAAGTATGGTGCTATCTTGTAATACTCCTGATATATTCGCTCACACCCCCAATTAGGCGAAATCCCATAAGCTCTGGGATTCCTACAACACGGATTCCTACTGCATCCCCGAACTAACCGTGTAGTAGGAGTCAAGACTGTATTGCGTTCGTCACTGGATAGCCCGTGGTCTAGCCAACAAATTTGTCGAAGACACCACATACTCAAATTATCACGTTATTGAGATACTAATTGTCATGTTTAAAACTCTATCTCATGTCATCTCATCACCAGATAGGTTTTTACTTCCTGAAAAACTCTGACGAAGACGGCACTTTTCTAACTGATCTGGATCGCGAGCTATAGAAGTTTGAAACTTTACTTGACAACTAGCGTCACCTAGCGGCGAAATTACAAACTAAATGTTAAGTCATTGGATAGCTCTTGACTTCCTGAAGAACTTTGTCGAAGACAATACTTTTCGATCTGCTTTGGATCCCGAGATAGCGGAGTTTGAAACTTTACTTGACAACTAGTGCCACCTATTGGCGAAATCACCAACTAATTGTTATATCACAAGATTGTTCTTGACTTCCTGAAGAACTTTGCTGAAGACGACTCTCTTCTATCTGCTCTGGATCGCGAGCTAAAGAAGTTTAAAATTTTACTTAACAACTAGCGCCAACTAGCAACGAAATCACCAACTTAATATTGAATCACCAGATAGGTTTTTACTTCCCGAAAAACTCTGACGAAGACGGCACTTTTCTGTCTGATCTGGATCGCGAACTAGAGAAGTTTGAAACTTTACTTGACAACTAGCAGCACCTAGCGACGAAATCACAAACTAATTGGTTAACCACCAGATTGTTCTTGACCTACTGAACAACTTTGCCAAAGACAGCATTGTTCCAAATCAAGTAGATCTTGAGATATCGCAAGCGATAACTTATGAGTGCTTCTACTAGCGAGTGAACATAAGCAACCACTTCTACATAGCGCCTCTATTGGCCAAATTGCCAACTAATTGGATGTTAGTTCGCATTGTGTAGTAGATCTATTCTAGTACTACAACTTTGCCAAGGAAAGTATGGTGCTATCTTGTAATACTCCTGATATATTCGCTCACACCCCCAATTAGGCGAAATCCCATAAGCTCTGGGATTCCTACAACACGGATTCCTACTGCATCCCCGAACTAACCGTGTAGTAGGAGTCAAGACTGTATTGCGTTCGTCACTGGATAGCCCGTGGTCTAGCCAACAAATTTGTCGAAGACACCACATACTCAAATTATCACGTTATTGAGATACACACATATACGTTTGTACTTTTGCATCCAGTTTGTATGCACACTAGCGCCACCTATCGGTTGAATTCCTACTTACTTGGTTCGTCAATGGATAGCCCATGGCCCAGCCAACAACTTTGTCGAAGACACCACACAGTTAAATTATCACGTTATTGAGATACACGCATATACGTTAATACTTTTGCATGCAGTTTGTATGCACACTAGCGCCGCCCAGCGATGGGTTTGCCAATGATTCAGTTTATCACTGGACAGCTTTTGGCCATGCCAACAACTTTGCCGAAGATCCCAAGTTTTTATAAAGCAATATCGCAAGAATATTTACAATCGTAACTATCTCATTTTTATCAGGTACTTGCGTCTCCATCCAGCGACGGGTGGTGACGCCGCAGATGGCTGTTACCACCCTCTTCAACACGCAAAACGTGCAGTGATGTCAATTAAAGAAGCTAGAAATCATGCGAATAAAATGTCCATTGTTTCGAAATTTAATAACGCCCTTACCTTAAGTGCAACTAAAAAGTTGTCTTCTAACAAAATGTTCCCTAATACATGCAATAAATCTTCAGGGGGGAGCGGATTTTTAGAGTTGCTTTAATGTGCCTTTTTCTTCAAAAGTTTGGAAAGTTGGATTTCCCCATACTGAAAAATTAAAATTCCCATATAAAACTTCAAGTCGATTGCGGACTAGCTTACCGATTTTTTAGAATTTTTAAATTTTGCAGGGCTTCATTTGGGTCCATTTGCAACCATTTGTGACTATTCGGGATTGTGTATTCGCAATTTTGCAAAAATCGACACGGCCTAGTGGTCAGTATATAAAAACGCAATTAGAAGCGTTAAAAACTATCTGAGTGTACGAAATTGTAAGCCGTTGTACACGGTAATTATATATGAAACACTAAATTTGTATTCCAAATCATTTTATCTATTCTCGCCGTGCAGACAGTGACGAAAACGCCATCGGGCCATCGGTGTTGTTGACGAGGATATGATGAACCCGTAAGGAGAGTGCAGAGGTTTTTAGTTTCCCCGTACATGGCTTTTCCAGGAATATACAAGCGAAGGGGGGCGAATATCATATTACCTCGCCACTTCATCCAGTGCACGCGGTCAGTCAGTGCTAAGCGGAGTGTTGGATGTGGCAACGGGTGGTTGATTGCCAAAGTGAGCGCGGGATGACGACAACGACGACGACGACGAGCTGGTCATTGTCAGTATGAAGCAAGTGTTGTGGCTGACTGCGAGGTGATGAGAAGGATGGTGCTGCAGGACGTCACAATTTGCCACGTTAACAGCTCCGAGAGTAATGAAGCTTGAATTTCTCGGAAGAAGATGTACAAGGACACGAGGGTATTTTTGAGTGCGCTGAGAATTTCGTGGTGATGCCACGGAGCAGCAGTGTGACGACCTCCCGAGCCCGACGACGAAGCACAGCACATATCAAATTGCTTTTGTTCTACTGTGCAAGCGTGGAATGCACTTCAGAAAGATCCTGCAAGTATTTTTAAGCGAGTTTCTCCGTTCACGCGGTATTATCCTACATGGAGCGGATAATTTCCGCTTGAAACAATCCCGGGATTATAATGCAAGAAGGACTCGAGTGGAGGTCGGTGTTTCTGTTTGGTTATGAAAACAAACAAAACTTGTGGCTTCTGGCACCTTCTCTGGACATTCTTCGGCTACCGGGTGGAGAACGGCTCATGTTTCCTTCGGGGCTCCGATGTGAACAAAAAAGCGTTCCAGTAAGTGTCCGTCCAGCGGATATCATGCTGCTTTGTCGAAAAAATTCCGAGAACGGCAGGCGTTGGAGCAGCAAAAAAGTGCACTGTTTTGATCAATTTGTGTGTGCTTAGAAAAAGAAGTGCATGACATAGAGACAAACTTTGCTGGACTAGTGCTTGAGTTGCGAAGAGGTGTTGAACATGATGTTCGTTATCGGATACTATCGCTGATCTGCTTTGACAGGGTTTCGGCAGGATCTGGCCGTGTTTTGAGTGTTGGTACAAATTGAACAAGCGGTTTGGGTACTGGGGTATGTCGAATTATGAGTAGTTGGGCAATGAGTTTCCTGGTAGAAATAGAAATTTGTGTTGTAGCTGTTTAAACTTTGAGTAGCTGAACTTTGTCTGAGTGGATGTTGCATCTCCGTGCCTAGAGAATGTTGCATCTCCGTGGTGATCAATCATGTTTATGCAGCGATGGTGCACAACACAAATCATATGCGTCCTGTAAAAGCTTGAAATCTGAGAAATTTTTTGATTTGCTCAACTCAAAATCTATTTTGTCAATTTTGAATTGGGCAAATGAAAAAAAAAACATCCCTTTGCAACAGGGTCTCTCAGCTTCCAAGACTTTGGCGTTTCCTGGCCTAAATGTTTGACTTAGCGAAATGTCCATTGATAGTTGGAGTAAAGGAGCGTTCGTCTAGCGAAAAATCGAGAAATTTGCATTCATAGATAATGTGATTGAATTCAAATAGCATAGCATAGGGCCCGGCTTGAAGAGACGTTTAATGCGCCAGAAAAGTTGCCTGGGACTTGACAAACCTTTCATTTAACCTTCCGGCAGTCGCGCGGTTGGCCACTCCCACCAGCACCACGCTAATACTGAGTACAAAAAGCGAGATTTTGTCAACGTGTTGTACAAAATACAACAGCGCGATCACTCGAAGGTTAACGAACTCTCTGTTCGACACCTGGTCAGGTCCTTATGATCAGCGCGGTTGGGAAGCGAAGGTTGATTGGATATCTACTCAAAATATGACCAAGAACTTGACCCACTTCATGAATATCTAGAGTTGGAAATTGTATGGATAATAGGGTGCTTTCCTTGGCGAACGTGAATATTTGATAATATTTGAAGCACTTTTCTGATAATTATGTACATGTAGTTGAGCATTTTTTGAAATGTGAAAATTTTGCCTGTCCCGATCATTTTGTCTATTCTCTGTATCACGGAGGTATCAGGGATGTTTCAAAGGACTTTAAGCGCGATTCAGGGGGTCTCAATAGTCTTTAAAAGCCATTACAAGTGGTTAGGTCTTTTCAGAATCGTTTCAAGAACCTTTTCAGAGATGTCTAGAGCATTTAGAATGGATTACGGGGATTTCAAGGCCATTTCAATGGGATTATGGAGGTTTCAGGGGTGTTTATGACATTTCAAAGGCGTTTCAAGAAGTTTCAAGGTTTTTTAAGGGGTCTCAGTAGTTAAAGAGCGGATTTCATGAGCGAATGAATAGTATGAAGCGCCAAATGAGATCCCCTAGAAACCCCGTGAGACCCTCTCATACTCCGTAAAATGCTCTTGTGACCTCCTGATACCTCGGAAGTCTCCCCAGCTGGGACACATTGCAACACTACTGATAACTATTCAAACACCCCAAGGACTCCCTGAAACGCCTCAAACACCCATGAAGCACCTTGAGACCCCCTGGAGCCCTAAGATAACCCAAATCATTCCCGAGTCCCATGTAATCACCCTGGAACCCCCTGAGATTCCCATAACTGCCACTGAGACCCTCTAAAACATCCGTAAATCATTATATTGTACCTTACCTTACCGATCAGGCTAAGGCCGGGGTGGCCTCTGCTGTAAATAGTAGCCGTCTTCATTCCACTCGGTCCATGGCTGTTTGTCTCCAGTTCCGCACTCTGCGTAGGGTCCGCAGATCGTCCTCCACTTGGTCGACCCACCTAGCTCGCTACGCTCCACGTCTTCTTGTTCCGGTCGGATGACTCTCGAGAACCATTTTAGTCGGGTTGCTATCCAACATCCTGATGACGTGACCCGCCCACCGTAGCCTTCCGGTTTTCGCGGTGTAGACGATGGTTGGTTCTCTCAGCAGCTAATGCAGCTCGTGGTTCATTCGCCTTCTCCAAGTCCCGTCTTCCATATGCACTCCGCCGTAGATTGATGCTTCGTGCCCATAGAGGACTACCGGTCTAATCAGCGTTTTGTAGATAGTTAACTTCGTGTGACGGCGTTTTTTATTCGATCGTAGAGCTCTGCAGAGTATGCTCGATTTCCTGCCACAATGCGCCTCTGAATTTTTCAGCAGGTGTCGTTGACGGCGGTCACCAGTGAGCCCAAGTACACGAATTCTTCAACCGCCTCGATTTCAGTGCCGTCGATAGAAATTCAGGATGGTGGGCGCGGTGATTCCTCCCTGGAGCCCTTTGCCATTAAGTAATTTGTTTTCGACACATTACGCAGCGCAACATTTTTTTGTCTCAAGAGCAAACGTATGTGTCTCTGACAGAATTTGGATCACTGAACCCGAATCAGGGCACAGATTTGCTCGAGAACGTCACAATTTTGAGCTTTACCTCAATTTATAGGGCAAAATATGCGATTTTGGGCTTCTTTGACTGCAAGCCATTGTGCATGGAAATATTTTTTTTTTTAACAATCAAAAGGTAAATTGGTCAATTAACATATAAACTAACGACTCATGTAAAATATTTCGTTTTACCAAATCAAATTTGATAGATTTAAGCATTTTATGTTAGGTACGATATTTCTCATAAAAGTCACCCTCCAAAAGTTGCATGCTTAAATATTTAATATTCGATTTAATAAAAATTGAGGTATAGCTCAAAATTGTGACGTGCTAGAGCAAATCTGACCCCGGATTCGGATTCAGCGACCCAAAATCTGTCAGAGACACACAAGTTTGCTCTTTAGACAGACCAAAAGTTTATTTTTGTTACGCTGTGTTATTGATTCGCCTCCGCCTCCGATTTGCCTGGCTTCCCGAGCAGAAAAGAATAGCAACTGAAAATCATGTCAAGGTCTTGAATACTATCAAACCTCGATATGCCCTTCGTTAGGTGAACATGGTGGCAAAATAACAAAAACGAATACCATAATTTTGTATGCAATACACCTAGAAAATAACAAGTGATGTTATTTCAATAATGAATGCATACATAAAATTTGGAGTGCTATATTGGTCATCCAAAAGGTATTGAATGACAAAGCAATAACATGAGTTGTTATTAAATTGTGTGTTTGTTCGATAGCCCCATGATTTAATAGCAGAACCTGTTATTCAGTTATTTTACTGCTAAATCAACAAATACAACAACAATACCAAACTCTGCTCAAATACCTCCAATTGATATTGTGATGTTCTCATAGCATTTTGTATAATAATATGATAATAACAATTTTTGCTATTAGAGCACAGGTTGTTCTTTGCATGATATTTGTAAGGTATTCCCTTCTGCTCGCCATCGTCTCAAATTTATGAGCAATAATATCAATATCAATATCAATGGCACGGTAAAGGCTGGGTATGCTGCGCAATTCAGATCCCATTGTGATCCACTAGCCTCTGCCCAGCAACTCCTATCCCTACCTCCACGCGGTACCGGCCGGAAACTATGAGCAACCTTAGGGAAGATCGGGTAACCAACCCCGGTGGGAACTTTGGTCGTAGGCTGACAGGGAAGGGGGGGGGGGGGGGGGGGGGTTTGCTTCGGCAAACCTGAGCGTCTGTTCTCCAGGAGGAGCGGCTCACAACAGCGTCTGATCCCCATGTTAGGGGCGGCTGATCTACGTCCGAGTGCCAGGGAAGGACTCTAAGCTCAACTGTGCACCATGGTCCTCCGGAAAGTAGGGGGTTGGTGTCAGGCCCTACGAGCCAGCCGTAAAAAACCATTGTAACGGAAAATCAGCAACAGAATAATACGAACCGAGACCAACGGCAACGACCCCAGCGAACAAAAAGGACTTGCGATTGGAAACTCGGTACGTGGAACTGCCGATCTCTCAACTTCATTGGGAGCACCCGCATACTCGCCGATCTACTGAAGGACCGCGGGTTCGGCATCGTAGCGCTGCAGGAGGTGTGTTGGACAGGATCCATGGTGCGAACGTTTAGAGGTAATCATACCATCTACCAGAGCTGCGGCAACACACGCGAGCTGGGAACAGCTTTCATCGTGATGGGTGATATGCAAAGGCGCGTGATCAGTTGGTGGCCGATCGACGAAAGAATGTGCAGGTTGAGGATCAAAGGCCGATTCTTCAACTTCAGCATACTAAACGTGCACAGCCCACACTCCGGAAGTAGTGATGATGACAAGGACGCATTTTACGCGCAGCTCGAACGCGAGTACGATCGTTGCCCAAGCCACGACGTCAAGATCATCATAGGTGGTTTGAACGCTCAGGTAGGCCAAGAGGAGGAATTCAGACCGACGATTGGGAAGCTCAGCGCCCACCAGCAGACGAACGAAAACGGCCTACGACTCATTGATTTCGCCGCCTCCAAAAATATGGCCATACGTAGCACCTTTTTCCAACACAGCCTCCCTTATCGTTACACCTGGAGATCACCACAGCAGACGGAATCTCAAATCGACCACGTTCTGATTGACGGACGGCACTTCTCCGACATTATCGACGTCAGGACCTATCGTGGCGCCAACTTCGACTCCGACCACTATCTGTTGATGGTCAAACTGCGCCCAAAACTCTCCGTCATCAACAATGTACGGTACCGGCGACCGCCACGGTACAACCTAGAGCGACTGAAGCAACCGGATGTCGCCTCAGCATACGCGCAGAATCTCGAGGTCGCGTTGCCAGACGAGGGCGAGCTCGATGAGGCCCCTCTAGAGGACTGCTGGAGTACAGTGAAAGCAGCCATCAACGACGCAGCCGAGAGCACCATCGGGTACGTGGAACGGAATCGACGGAACGAATGGTGCAGAACGGTTTTGGAGGAGAAGAATGCAGCAAAGCGGCATAAGACAGTATCGACCGCGCAGAGCTATGGAGAATCATGGACGAAAACAGCTTTCCTGGGAAGCTGACTAGACTGATTAAAGCAACGATGGACGGTGTGCAAAACTGCGTAAGGGTTGCGGGTGAACTATCAAGTTCATTCGAATCTCGCCGGGGACTGCGACAAGGTGATGGACTCTCATGCCTACTCTTCAACATCGCTCTGGAAGGTGTGATGCGACGAGCCGGGCTCAACAGCCGGGGAACGATTTTCACAAAATCCGGACAATTTGTGTGCTTTGCGGACGGCATGGACATTATTGCCAGAACATTTGGAACGGTGGCAGAGCTGTACACCCGCCTGAAACGCGAAGCAGCAAAGGTCGGACCTCAAAAACAAAGTACATGCTGGTAGGCGGAACCGAAAACGACCGGATCCGCCTGGGTAGTAATGTTACGATAGACGGGGATACTTTCGAGGTGATGGAGGAATTCGTCTACTTCGGATCCTTACTGACGACTGACAACAACGTGAGCCGTGAAATTCGAAGGCGCATCATCAGCGGAAGTCGGGCCTACTACGGGCTCCAGAAGAAACTGCGGTCGAAAAAGATTCACCCACGCACCAAATGCACCATGTACAAAACGCTAATAAGACCGGTAATCCTCTACGGGCACGAGACATGGACCATGCTCGAGGAGGACCTGCAAGCACTCGGAGTTTTCGTGCGACGCGTGCTAAGGACGATCTTCGGCGGTGTGCAGGAGAACGGTGTGTGGCGGAGAAGAATGAACCACGAGCTCGCTGCACTTTACGGCGAACCCAGCATCCAGAAGGTGGCCAAAGCCGGAAGGATACGGTGGGCAGGGCATGTTGCAAGAATGCCGGACAACAACCCTGCAAAACTGGTGTTTGCAACTGATCCGGTTGGCACAAGAAGGCGTGGAGCGCAGAGAGCACGATGGGCGGACCAGGTTGAGCGTGACTTGGCGAGCATCGGGCGCGACCGAGGATGGAGAGCGGCAGCCACGAACCGTGTATTATGGAGAAATATTGTTGATTCAGTTTTATCTTGAATTTGATGTAATACTAAATGAATGAAATGAATATCAATATCATCAGCGAAACCAAGCAGCTGAACGGATCTCGTGAAAATTATTCCACTGTGTTTATACGCTCTCCTTATGACACCCTCTAAAGCAATGTTGAACAGCAAGCACGAAAGACCATCACCTTGCCGTAACCCTCTGCGAGATTCGAAGGGACTCGAGAGTGTCCCTAATACTAGATCTACGCACATCACTCGATTCGTTGTCGCCTTGATCAATCGTATCAGTGTTTTCCGGAAATCCGGAGCACTTAGATGCAAGGTTGCAACCATTCATTTGCAAAGATTTACATTCATTTGCTAATATCTCATTTCAGAAGCATGCTATCCAAAAACAATGTATGGATGAAATTAACCTTGTAGTTTTATCTGAAAGTTTGCCGAATAACATTGGGGTCGCACACGCATTCCAAAGTCGTGAGCGAGCTGTAAAGGCAACTTTCCACAGCGTGAATGAAATTTACATTCACCGCGTGGAGAGTTGCCTTCACAGCTCGCTCACGACTTTGGTATACGTCGCAACCTTGCTTAGATGTTAAATTATATTAGAAGATAAACACTTAAATCCCAAACTCCAGCTCGGTATTTTTTTTTACTGAGTCTGAACTGCAAAAATAAAGTTTTACCGATATATCAGTAAAATTTCAAATACTTAACTGACTTCCGTAATGATTCTCACCGATCATTCTGTAAAACAAAAACTTAATACGGATCTCAGTGATCAAAATTACTGAGCAACACTGTATTTTACAATATCTCGGTACCTCTAGTGAGATCAGTAATATGAAATACAGAGCATTCAGTAAAAATGTCTACAATTTACCGAGTGCTCTTCAATGTATATACCGAGGTCTCAGTTCCCGACAGACCTTCGTGACGCTGGTTGAGTCCTGTTAAGTCGCCATTTGCATTAATATCAGCCGCCCAGAAACAGTGTACTTCCGCGTGTGTCTGGCAAAAATCTTCAAAAGAGTGCAATTGTGAACAAAACATGTATTCGAGAGCCAAAAAAGACAATAAAGGTAACACTACACGCTTACTTAAACGGCGGGTAATTATCTACAACAACAAAAATGGTTTTCTTTCCACTGTTTCAGATTTGCGACAAGGAAACAAGTTCAGTGATGAACCACACTTTACGCACCACTTTTTCAGCAATATTTAGGAATAGCAGAGCGGTGCACAAAGTTATCATGCAGTTGAACAATGATAATAGCGGCAGAATTAAACACCCAAGCCAACAATTATATGAAAAAAATACTTGAAAGAAATAAACATGAAAATTTTATTCCTAATTTGTTTTCTATTACATACTATTACATATAGTTTGCTGATTCTCCCTGATTTTTTAGGAAAACAAAAGTAAAAGCTTAAAATTTGCTGAGGTGCTCGGTAATTTAATAAAATCGATGCAATAAAAAGTTACTGATCATTCGGTATTCTCCTTACAAAGTATTCAGACATTCAGTAACTTTTTACCGAGCAGCTCAGTAATTTTTGACATTTTGCCACAAAATACGTAGTACCGAGCACCCGGTAATCGAACTCAATTACCGAGGTGATAACCGAGAGCTCAGCTGTTGAGAACTCGGTAATTTGATAACCGAGCCCGGTAATGAAAATGAAGTGTGTAAATAATACAAAATCCAACACTGGGATATCATATTGAGCTTACACAATGATTTCTAATTCAATATTATTTCTAGTAATCATGTCAAGCATAAATGTTTGAGAATGTTTCTCATTGCGTTACGTAACACAGTTAAGAAAAATAAATTTGTTTATGTGATAATGAAACTCAATTTTCATGAACTTGATATCATTTCGTAGTTAAACAGTAATATATTACGAAAAACTATTTGTTAGCAGAAACTTATGCGATGAACATTATTAATTTGAACATTTCATGAGGTGAGTCAAGCCGAACAATGTTACCTCGCAGATTCCGTTTTACAGTAGGGGAGACTGAGGAGACTTGATCCCTGGGGAGACTTGTTCCCCCCATATTTTCTCGGAATCAAAAACAGTTTTCTTCTAGCATATTTTTTCCAAAACAACATCTGGACAGATGACAAGGTTTTGGCTACAATTGATTTAAATTGTGTATTGCATTATTTTTTTAATGGCTGATGGTTTGGTTTCAGTCCTTCAGAAATCGTTTAGGCGATTCCGAAAAATCTCAATAACATTGTGAAAATTGAACCAAATCGTGTCAAAATTTCACAGCACATAGTATAAATAAAATACTATCAAACGTATCCAAATAAGGTTGTTATATAAATATTTCAATTAATGTAGCTTAGTGTATACAACAGTGACATGGGGAGACTTGATCCCTCGAGGATTACATACACATTATACATGAGAAAAATAAAATTCTATTCGGAAGCCTCTATTTATTCGGAATTCTATTATGTTCAATGATAAAACGTGTCAGATAATTATTATTTTATTACACACCATTGAAAGGGGGATCAAGTCTCCCCATTTTCAAAATACGGCATATCCTTAACAATTTAAGGAAATCTTATAATTTCAAATACACCATATTCATCAAAAATGTAAAAAAACTTGAAAATAAAATGAACAGGAAGCTTCTGGAGTTATTTTCCCTTGAAATTAAACATGTGCTCAAAAGGGGATCAATTGTGACCCATTTTTGAAAAATACATCATAAGACATGCCTCCATAAAAACACAGTTTTGAAAACTTTAACAATAATTTAAAGTCCTTCTGATGTGTATAAACTTGCAATAGATGTGTACCTGTCATTTTGTACGAAAAATGGATCTAGTTTTGTGTTTTTTCTTAATGTTACAGGCAAATTAAGAATAAGGGATCAAGTCTCCCCGGTCTCCCCTATACTGCCGCAATTCTGCAAAGTGACGTAAGCGACATTGATAGTTTTGGCCCATTGTTTGGTTATTATGTATAAAACTCTTGCTCAACCTTTAAGTTTCTTTCCATAGATGATAGATTCCGACTAGATTTTGCATTCTAATACAGCAGGCATACCACAGTGCTATTTTTACACCAGATATTATATATAATATACCAAAAAATATCGACATTTTGAAAGGCGCTTACGTCACTTTGCAGAATTACGGCAGTATATAGGTCTTTGAAGAACCTTACATTATTAATCCTGCAGACGGTTAAAATTTTCAACACATACAAAGATCATTCATCTGAGTGGCGTTGACCAATTAAACATTAATAACGTTCAATTTATCCTTTTCATTTTCCAGGTAATTTTCCACACGACCATCTATTTTCCCAGTACCCCAGCAAAGGTCACATCGAAAGGTAATTGTCAACTCAAACGATTGGCATCAGCCAGTGACAATGTTCACAGAAACATTTAGAATTTATCAACACAAACTGCCAATCGCCTAGAGCTGTGGAAAGTAGCTCTCCCGGATGGTTGGAGGGTAATAAATTACACCCTCCAACACTCTCCATCGAATCGAACGGAAAACGAAACAAAAAAAAAATAATACACACATCTAAAACGACACACTCCTGCACACTGTCGTCCCGGGATAACGAACCGATCGCCGCTTTTCACACATCCCGGAGTGATAGTAGCAGTGAGTGCTAGCAGTAGCTAAAAGTGTCACTTGAAAATTTCGAGGAGTTTATCTTTTCCGAATTGGTCCCACGCCCACTCGTCCCTCGGCGTCCAATTTTCCTAAATCCCCACTTATGTTCGGCCCGGGCCAGTCAAATTGAAGACCAATGGATTACCCCGGCTAAGGCTAAGGCTAGGAGGATGGGGGTGGTGTAGGGCGACGACACAGAACAACGAACGTTACGATAAAGACAGCTCGCTCGCTATGTATTGTATGGGGGTGGGGGAATATCATTTCTGGAGGAGAATAAATAACTTGTTGATGGTCGAACAGATGTTTATGCCCTATGTTCGGGAGCTGGAAAAATGACTTTCGTGGTTGCTGGGTGGCGGAGAATGGCGCCTTTCACGATATGTGGACTCTGTTGGAAAAGAGTTACGCAGGGTGTAGGTCAATAAAATAAATTCTGATAAAAATTGAACGATGTGAGAAATTATGACTTATCGAGTTAATGTATGTTTTGTCATTCATCTCTATCAGGCATTTTACTAGCAATTTATCTAGAAATTTGTCAAGATGTCTCTACAGATATTCCATCAGCTATTCCTTTAAAATAAACTTCTTCAGAAGTTTCATCAAAAATTCCTCCAGTAATCTTTTCAGTCATTTCCCAGTTGTTTCTTGGAGGATTTTTTGAGAGGATTCTTGAGGTATTCATTCCTTTTACGATTCATTAAAAAAAAAACAGAAAGGATGACGATGGGTATTATCAGCAGGTTCGTTATCTTCGTCATGAGGGGTTTTTGTCGGCCAAATTTCTTGAAACTTGATTGGGAAGGATTTGAGGCCAAATTTGAATTCAACAGCTTTCAAGAAAAAAAAACATGACGAAGAAAACAAAGCTGCCGAAAATATACAATTTTCCCTATTTTTACTGGAATGCTTTATATTTTTATCTGGAGTTCCGTGAGAGGTTCCTTCATGAGTTTATTCTGTATATTACCTTTGGAATTCTTCTAGGGATTCTCCCAGGAAATCCCTCCTTAAAAAATTTCAAGAGGTTTTTCTGATGTTCCTTTAGGGATTTCCTAGACCATCTTCAAATATTCCTCCAGGGGCATAACCTTCTTTTGGAATTTATTGAAACCTTTCTATCCCAAATGTTTCCGGAGACCCTTCAGTAATCATTTCAGAAATTCTTCCAAGATCTCCTTTAAAATTTATTTCTTGGCATTTATCGAGAAATATTTCAAAAAACTCTTCTTGGAATAACTGCAAAAATACAGATGTCCGTGTATTGCTTCAGAGATTCCCTAAAAAACATTTTTTTTAGTTATTTCTTTTGATGATTCCTTTTTAGAATTCTTCCAGATTTGATTAAAATTTATGCTGCTAAAAATTTCACCAAAAATTCCAGGGAAATTGCTGCAGATATTTTTGTCCACTCATCCTTTTCTGACATTTTGCGAGAAATTCTTCCAAAAACTCCTCCACAAGTATTTTCAGGATTTCTTCTTGAGTTTGTTTCAACCTCCATGAATCCCTTCAGAAATTTAATAAGAGATATATTCAAGAATTCCTCCGGTATTTTCGTCGGCTGTTTCTGTTCGGATTCCCGCACATTTTTTTCAAGGATTCTTTCAGAAACTTTTCCGAGGCTTAGTTCATTAAATCTAAAGAATGTCCCCCTTAAGAAATTTTCTCAGGAACCCCTTCAGGATTTTTTCTTCAAAATTTATCTTCAAAAGTTTTCACAAAATTCTTCTGGGAATTCTTCCAGAGTCTTACCAAAGAGTACCTCCAGAATTTCCCCTGAGATTCTTTTAGGAACTCCTCCAAAGGTTGTGCAGAAGTCTCTTCAGGAAATCCCTTTAGAAATTCCTTCAGGTAATCCTTGAAGAATTACTCCAATATGTTTTATGTTATATTCTAAAGTACTTCTGTAAAAATTTGTGAAGGAATATCTAAAAGAATTCCTAGAAGAATCTTTAAAGGAATCTCAAGAGATATATCTGAATGAATCACAGGAGAGAATCCAAAAAGTACCTATCAGACGAAATTTCCGCAGAATTCACTGATATTTTTTAATACTGAAAAGTAAAAAAAATCCCTGGAAAAAGAGCTGACATTTACGAAGAAAACCTTGAACTACTGAAGGAGTCTTTGGTGACATTTCTTGAGAAAATCCTGGAAAAGTTTGAGATAGAATCCTCGATGAAAGTTCTAAAAGAATCCCTGGCGGAATTATTGAATAAGTGGTCTATCTAATTTCTGTAAAAAATCTGTGAAAAACAGAAGTTACTTCCTGGGGAAATCCACTTGTCCACAATAATTCTAAACTCCACACTAGGGAATCTCCCGAAGGAATTCAAGAAGGAGTTGCAAAAGAAATTTCTGAAAACTCTTCCTCAAAAACCCGTGGTGGAATTCCTATAAGAACGTATTATTAAATATTTAGACAAATTTCTAAAGAAATCTCTTACCAAAAATCATGGATAATTTTCTTAATGAATTCCTGGAGGAGTTCGTGAAAGTATTTTTAAAGGAATCCCTGAAAAAATGTCTGGAGAAACACTCACACTTCCGTAAAGATTCCTGGGAAAATATCATGAAAAGCTTCCAAAGAAATATAGAAAAATCTCAAAAACACAAAATCGTTTCATGAATCCATGAAGAAATTTATTGAAAAATCCATGAAAGAACTGTTGAAGGAACCGCTGGAGGAATTCCTGAAAAAATCCTTGGATTACTTTATAGAAGCAATTTCTGGAGTTATTTCTGAAGAGAGATCGTCTACAAATAACGTCGCACCTTAAGGAGGTTGGGGTTCAACAAAAGTTTTATAACCGATACACAAATTTCAACCAATCAATGGAGCCGTTTTAGGACATTTCCTGCAGAAAATTTGGAAAATTTATACAGGAACTTAAACTCTTGATTTTCTTAAAACGTGGAAAAAAGTTATTGACTTAAAACGAATAGCAAGGAAATGGTGTAAAATGCAAGGAATAGCAAGGAAACGGTTTTTTCGGCTATAATAATTATAAAGATTATAGAGAATAATCCCACCTGGAATTATTCGAAGTATTTCTGCAAAAATGTCATTCAGAAACTCTTTCAGAAAAAAATACTAGAGATTATTCAATTATTACATGAATATTTGATACAAGAATTCCTGTAGAAGTCCATTCATGTATTCCTTCAATAATTCGTCCAAAAATTACTGCAGACATGTATTTTTTTTCAGGTTTTTTTTTTATCTGGGGATTCTTACAGATATAATACCAGGAATTCGGCGAGGAAGCTCTCCTGAGATTTCTTGCGGGATTCCTCGAGGGATTCCATCAGGTATTCCTAATGAACGTTATGCAAGGATTCCATCAGGAATTCCTCTGGAGATTTGTCAAGGAATTTCTCTAGAGATTCCTCCAGGAATTCCTACAGGCATGTCTCCAGATTTTTTTCCAGGAGTTCCTCCGGGCATTCCTTCCGGAATTCCTTCAGGGAATTCTCTAAGGATTTCTTCAGGAATTTCTCCAGAAATTCTTTCAGGAATACTGGGCTTCGTGGCTTTGCAGTCAGGGGCCTCAGTCGTCTGGCCTCGGAGTGTGGATTCCCAGAATTCCTCTACAGATTCCACCAGGAATTCATCAAGGATTTCGTCCAGGGATTGCTCCAGGCATTCATCCAGGAATTTCTCCAGGGATGCCTCCAGGAAATCCTTCCGTTATTTCTTCTGAATTTTCTCCAGGGATCTCTAAAAGAAATTAAAATTAAAAATCTAATTGCTCTTTCTTAAGATATGACTGTTTGAAAAAAGCATTCTCTTCGCATAAAATTGCCAATAACTTATTAACTATGAGAGATAGAACATTGGGCTCTATGAAAACAATATGCGTCATCTATAGTTGTAAAAGTGCTTGAAACAAAGTTTTTACGAGAAACGATTGTAATAAACGCTATTGTAAGAAACCCGAATTGCAGAGGTCACCACAACATATTCTTTTCAATAAATCATAAGTAAGATAGTTAGATATGAGTTATCCAAGTAACACACTTGTCACCGAAGAGTCACGGCGGCGCAGGTTTTTTGTTGCGCATAAGTCACTGTGACTTACTTCTAACAAATAAACACTTATTTGCTAGAAGTAAGTCTCAGTAACTTCTGCGCAACAAAAACCTGCGCCGCCGTGACTCTTCGGTGACAAGTATGTTACTTGGGTAGTTCGATAGATACGAGATAGAATAGTGCTGTCTTTGTTAATTACATCTAGTTGTGTATCAATGGTCAAAATTTAGGAAAGATCGGGCTATTCTACATGAAGTTAGAAATATTCTAGAAAAAGTCATAATTATCCGATAGCCAACTTTGAGCTGTTATATCTCCAGATTCAATGAACCAAATGCAATGACATTTTGAACGTTTATGACTCAATGATATTTGAAAAAAGTTTGACTAAACTTGAAATTATCAATAGGAATGAAATTACAGCAATTTAATTTATTTCGTGATATTTTAGTAAATTGGTCTAATTTTAATATGCTTCCCATTACTTTTTCAATTCATTGCCGGTTATTTTGTACCTTCTTTTCAAAACATATTCACATTGAAGTCAATTGGAATTCAAATAAAGTATATTTACCATCTCCATTTTGAAATGATGTTGAAATTTACGATAATTTAGTATTATATCAGGAAAATAATCTCGAAGCTATAATTTTCTTCCGTGTTAACAATTTTAGGTTATGTCAAAAGTTTTTCAAAGCTTATCATATGAGTCAAAACTTCAATGCATTTGGTTCATTGAATCCGGAGATATAACAGCTCAAAGTTGGAAATCGGATAATTTTGACTTTTTCTAGAATCGTTCTAACTGATCTTTATCAAATTTTGACCATTGATACGCAACTAGTTGATCAACTCACAGTAAAAAATTTAGATTTTTTATGCACTTTTTTAAAAAATAACGGCTATTTGACCATTTTTTGAAAAGTGAAAATTTTGACTGTCCGGATCATTTTGTCTATCCCCTGTATATAGAAGAATTAGGAACGGATGATTGGATCGGTCAAATTAGTACAACCACCCTAACTTCACAAGAATGACGAAAAAGGTAAAAAAAAACTAAGAAGAAACTCTGCTAATGACACCATGTATCTAAAACTGAAGGATTAGGAACAAACATTTTTGTCTTCCTTCGTAAATACAACTCTGGACGCATTGTGATTTTCTATATCTAAAACGTTGATGTCACGCTTTTTTGGTGCTAAGTTTTTTTTTGACAGTGCCATTTTGCGTAAATTTGTTTGGAAAAATCTTTGAAAAAACTATCATAAAATAACAAAAAAAAATCTTCAAGAAGCTCAAAACAGTTTCTCAAGATTTTTTTAAATGGAGTTGTTTAAAATTGTTCTTGATATGTTGCCTAAAGTTTTTATTATATTCTATTAGAAAATGGTATATGAATGAATTCATTCATGCCTCATATTGATTAACATTTTTTTAAATATTTGAAAGTTTTCAAAATTAAAAAAAATGGTTCTGAAATTTCACAAGAAGTTTTCTTGAAATCCACTACAGAGAAGTTTGCCATAGAATCCTATCGAGAAACGACTACATTTCGTGAGAAGTTAACCTTCATCCAGCCAACGTACATTTTCCACCTTCGGAAAAGCACAAAAATGGTCATAACTTTTTTGTTTTTCGATGGATTTTGATGAAATTTTCACAACTTCCCGAAAAACTCTTCTAGTTTTTGATGCCGGGGACATGGGTGCCTGGTCCACATGGTTCTGGTGTTATTCCGGATTGTCTTGGGGTACCAAAATTGGCCACATACTTTGCCCAAAGTATATCTCAAGATCCCGATGAGATAGAAGTATAGTGTCTTCGGCGAATTTGTTCAGCAGGTTAAGAACTAACTGGCAACGGCGACTTTGGTTCGTGATTCGGCCGCTAGGCGGCGCCAGTGTCCAAAATGTTTAAACCCTCATATCTCAGAAACCTGATAAGATAGAATGATGCTGTCTTCGGCAAAATTCTTCAGCAAGCTCAGAACTATCTGGGTAAAATCTTTGGTTTGGGATTTATCCGCTAGGTGGCGCCTTGTGTCTGAAAAATTCAAACACGTATATCTCGATACCCTAATGAGGTACAAGCATGCCGTTTTCAGCAAAGTTGATCAGCAGGCTAAGAACTATCTGGCAATGGCGTCTTTTGTTCGAGAATCGTCCGCTAGGTGGCACCAGGGTAAAAAATGTTCAAACTTCTATATCCCAGAATCCTGATAAGATAGAATGATGCCGTCTTCAACATAGTTCTTCAGCAAGCTTAAAACTGTCTGATAGTTGAGTCTTTGATTCGTGATTTATTCGTTAGGTTATTCCGGGAATTTCTACAGGAACTCTTCCGGATTTTTTTCCAAGAATTTCTCCGGGAATTTCTCTAGGAATTTCTCTGGAAATTTCTCCGGGAATTCTCCTTGAAAATTTTCCAGGATGTCCTCTAGGACCCACACCAGGATCACCTTCTGGGAATTTCTCCAGGAGTTTTCCAGGAATTTCTCCGGCTTTCCTCCGAGAATTTCCACAGGAATACCTCGATGAGTTCCTCCGGAAATCACTCCATGAATTCGGGATTTTCCTCAGAAATTTCTTTAAGAACTTCTCCAGACTGGATTTCTCCGAGAATTTTTCTAGGAGTTCCTCTAGGAATATCTCCGAGAATGTTTCCGGGAAATACTTCGGAAATTTCTTCAAGAAATTGTCCGGGAAATCCTCCTAAAATTCTTCCAGGAATTCCTGCGGGAATTCCCCCAGAAATTCCTTCGGGAATTTCTTCAGGATTTTTTTTTCCAAAAAAAAATCCTCTGAAATTTCCCCAGGAAAATCCTCTGAAATTTCCAGGGAAATCCTCTGAAATTTCCACTAGGAATTTCTTCAGGAAATCCTTCCAAAAATTTTCCTGTAATTCCACTAGGAATTTCTTTACGACTCCCTCTAGGAATTCCTCCGGGAATTCTTCAATGACTCCCATCAGCAATTTCTCCGGTGATTCCCAAGGTGATTGCTTCAGTTATTTCTCCAGGACTTTTTCCGGGATTATTTCCAGGAATTCTTTTGGATATTTCTCCATGATTTCTCCCGGGGATTCCTCCACAGATTCATCCAGGAATTTCCGTCGGGGAATCCACCAGGAAGGAGGATTCCCTGAAGAGTTTTCCAGAGGAATTGCTGAAGAAATTACCGGAGGAATTCCTAGAGAAATTTCCTGAGGAATTCCTGGATGAAATCCTAGAGGCATTCTCTGTGGAATACTTTGAGAAACTCCCAGAGGATTTCCTGAGAAAATCCCGAAGATTTCATTTAAAAATTCCTGGAGGTATTTCAGAAGAGTCCCCGGAGGAATTCCTGGAGGATTTTCGGGAAGATTTGCAGAAGAAATTCCCAAAAGAATTCCTGGAGGATTTCCTGGAGAAATTGCCGGAAGAATTACAGGATGATTTCCCGGAGGTATTCGTAAAGGAAGTCCTAGAGGAATTCTGGGAGAAATTCTCAGAGGAATTTGTGAGAAAATAAAATCACGGAAGACTTCCGGAAGAGATTCCTGGAGAAATTCCCAGAGAATTTTCTTGAAAAAAAAGTTTTCCTTACAAAATCTTGGAAAAAAAATCCGGAGGAATTCCTGGAAAAATTCTTCGGAGAATTCCTGCAGAAATTGCCGAGTCCTGATGGGAGTCCTAGAGGAAATCCTGGGGAAATTTCCGGAGGAATCCCCGGAGGGATTCCTGGAGGATTTCCTAGAGTATTTCCCGGAGGAACTTCTGAAGGATGTCCTAGAGAAATTCTCGAAAGATTTCCAGAAGAAATTGCTGGAGGAAATTCTTGGGGAATTCCCAGTGGAATTCTTGGATAAATTCCAGGAGCAATTCCCGGAGAAATTCCTGGAAAAATTCCCGGATGAGTTCCTGTAGAAATTTCCGGAGATATTCCCGGAAGAGAAAAGCGGAGCAAAATAAGCAATATTGTAGGGTGACAAAACTTGTCTGCAGGGGGTCAAAGACGGTGTTAGAGTATTGCCTCTTGTACCACCGTACTCGACCGTCTACTATCCTTCCAAATGGTTCTTAGCTTGCTGAGCAACTATGCTGGAAATGGAATATTTCTTGTTCATTAGGGTGTTCGTACAAGTATTTTCTTAATATTAGACGTAACCCATCTAATAATATCAGAACCGAGGACGCCAGATACAGGGGGTGGCCAAAATGTTTGGGATAGGCAACTTTCTTTCTCCCACAAAAAATTCAACATGCTGTAACTTTTCATAGAGTGCATCAAAAAATCTCTAATTTTGACTGTTTATCAACCTGTTTTTGGTACAAAATTGGGCTCGATTGAATAGTTTTTCACGAAGTTAGAACCGTTTGGGTAAAACACTATTTTTTAGACAACTCATTATTGAGCTGTCATATCTCGGAAACCAGTGAACCGAATTGAATGAATTTTTTAACGTTTATCAACAATATATTGATATTTAATACAAAGTTATAAAATGTAATATTTTTTCGCGGCGAATGGAGTTATACCGGGATGAAATTTTTACCCATATAAAGGAAAATTATTCAAATTTACAGTACCACACAAAAATTACTAAATGGGTTCTTTCTTTAAGCTAAATTGGCTTCAATATATCTGATTCAAGTTAACTTGAGAACAGAAGTGGAAAATCTTTGAACATCAACACTAAAATTTATTGACATTGACGTAAAAAATTACATTTTTTCGAAAAAAAAATCCAAAAAGTATCTATCCATGATAACTTTTTTCAACGTTTAAAAAGTACCTATGTTTTTATAGTTTGTGAAGCATTTGTATATTGTAAGTGTACATTCAAAATTTCATTCAATTCGGTTCACTGGTTTCCGAGATATGACAGCTCAAAAATGAGTTGTCTAAAAAATAGTGTTTTACCCGAACGGTTCTAACTTTGCGAAAGATTGATCAATTGAACCTAAATTTGTACCAATGATGCACATATAATGGGTTGACAAACAGTCAAAATTTGAGATTTTTTGATACACTCTATGAAAAGTTATTGCATGTTGAACTTTTTTGTAAGAGAAAAAAAGTTGCATATCCCAAACATTTTGGCCATCCCTTGTACGTGTTACTTCCTCTTAACTTTCGGAACAGTTTGTTGGACGTTTTCCGATTTTTGAGATAAAATTGTTTGAATGTTTTGATTGCTAGTGTCCCCTAGCGTCACCATTCTCGGATAGTTCTCAACCTGCCGAACAATTTTACAGAATACGCCATGTATTTAGCATATAACAGTAACGAGACACACGTGTTTAAATATTATACACACGGTGCCACCTAACGAATAAATCACAAATCAAAGACCCAATTATCAGACAGTTTTTGTTTAGAACTTTGTTGAAGACGGCATCATCCTATCTTATCAGGATTCTGAGATATAGAAGTTTGAACATTTTTTACCCTGGCGCCACCTAGCGGACGATTTACGAACCAAAGACGCCATTGCCAGATAGTTCTTAGCCTGCTGATCAACTTTGCTGGAAACGGCATGCTTGTACCTCATTAGGGTATCGAGATATACGTGTTTGAATTTTTCAGATACAAGGCGCCACCTAGCGGATAAATCCCAAACCAAAGACTTTACTATCAGATAGTTCTGAGCTTGCTGAAGAATTTTGCCGAAGACAGCATCATTCTATCTTATCAGGTTTCTGAGATATGAGGATTTGAGCATTTTTGACACTGGCGCCACCTAGCGGCCGAATCACGAACCAAAGTTGCCGTCGCCAGTTAGTTCTTAACCTGCTGAACAAATTCGCCGAAGACACTATACTTCTATCTCATCGGGATCTTGAGATATACTTTGCGCAAAGTATGTGGCCAATTTTGGTACCCCAAGACAATCCGGAATAACTCCGGAACCATGTGGACCAGGCACCCATGCCCCCGGCATCAAAAACTAGAAGAGTTTTTCGGGAAGTTGTGAAAATTTCATCAAAATCCATCGAAAAACAAAAAAGTTTTGACCATTTTTGTGCTTTTCCGAAGGTGGAAAATGTACGTTGGCTGGATGAAGGTTAAAAGTGTGGAGATGTTCAAAATTTAAAATAAGAAGAATTAAGTCTCGATTTTAAAAGAGTCACCTTCCAAAACAGGTATAAATTGATTTTTGATGACGAAAAATGACTTTTAGATCAAAATCAAAAATTTGGGTATTAGAGGGTTATACAAAGTAAAACCCAACAAAAAATATTGCTGAGGAAGAGTTGAACAAACCAATTCTAAGCAAATTTAAGCTTAAGAAACCATTATTCAACTATTTATTGGGTACACATAAATAGGGTATGAGTACCCAAGTAACAATGAATGCTGAACAGTGAGACTATTAGCTGAACAATAGCTTGTTAATGGTGTCAATGGCTGAACACAATGACAGCTGAATAATGGTTTGAAGTATGGCTTGTTCAACCTCTTTTATCATCAATACATAGATGGCTGAATATCAAGTTGAAAAGAATATTATTCATCTGGGTAACCAGCTCTAAACCATACACCAACAGGCAGAATTAATCATCTGTTGTTCAACCTTTAATCAAATAATTTTTGACAGCTGACCCAAGCATGGTTTTCGTAAAGTCCACATCGCTTCTTCAGCCTCAATACAGGCTTAGTTCAACTTATGTTCTTGACTATTCAGACACAGCAAGTAATGCTCTTGTTTTCGAGGATATGTGTACAATTGTGGGTGGTGTAGGTGCTTAGGTGAGTGACTCTAAATTAGGAGGTCCAGGAGTTCAATTCCCAGTTTTCCTACAGATTTACTTAAACATTCCTAAATAGCTCTCCTGGAAATAGACGCAGCTAATGGTAAAATAGGCTCACGAAAGTGTTTTTATTTTGTTTTTACACAATTAATAAATATATTTGATGACTGATTAAGTGCATACTAAGTTTTAAATCAGCCTTCCAATGAGCCTCAAATCAGTTAAAGGTTAAATAAAATCACCAAAATTAAATGTTTAGGAGCTGAATAAAGGATTGTACCTCTTATGCTTAGCTTTTGTTCAAATGAAGGCTGATTTAAAATAGTCGGAGAAACATTTGTACAGCATCAAATTGTTACCTGGGTACCCTTCTTCATCCTATGCCCTTATGGCCATCCTACTTTAAAAACAGACGATTTGGACACTTATTGTGTGCATTTTTTATTTGTGCTGACTTTTTCCTAAAGAATAATATAAAAAAATAACATCAATACCGTTTACTAGCTACATACGTTTTAGATTGGATGAAAATGGGAGTATTTTTCTTAAGATGGGTTGCGTACCCCTTTGTCCATTTTTATACTTCATGCGAAATTTTCTTTTCAAAGGACGTACAATTTGACATCGAATATTAAATCGACATACCGAAATATTCAACATCTAAAATTGCAACCAGCTTAGACAATGTTTGAGGTTTGGTTCGATTTTTGTTTGTACTTAATGTAGCACCTGTGTAATAGTGTCAAGTCAAAATAGTTGCCTAGACCTGAGCGCCACATTCCCATCCAGGCATTCTTGAAAAATAGAACTGGAAAGTTGGCCACTAGGGTTAACATTGAACACTTTTGTGCTCCAACTAGAAGCCGGTTTGAAACAAAATTATATGTAGCACCAAATACGACTAGATACAGCCTATGTCTGACCAACAACAAAAGAAACAAATTGACAAATGTCCAAATTAGTATCGCTCTATGATCCTTTGTCGGGCACTCTTTCCTTATAAAACAGCCAGTCTAATCCTTCATGGAGGAGTTCAGATTTGTTTTTGTTTTTTTTTCTCAGAGTAATTTATTGTATCCACAATGGTAAATTTACCTTCATTGGAAATAATAAATGTTCAATTAGATTAACTATAATATTGTATATAACGTCCGCACTTGCTTTATTTTGAACAGTTACGAACGGTGGTACACATAATAAAACTCATCAAGGAAAGGAATATTTCCTTACTCTTACAGCCCAACGAACAGTCATCATATTCATCAGTGCACTGCCACCATCATTCGAATGAAGTTCCCCTGGACGCTGATCACTCATGTATTTTAGATCAATTTCAAACTTGTTTCCCAACCATCGTTCATTCCGAACGGAACAGTTTATTTCATCCAACCGTTTGCATCCCAGCCGTTTGCCCTCGGTATCAGTGACCTTTCTTCCGTATTCGCTTCCACACCGCGTTCCCATTGAAAGAATTCCGAATGAACCGACAACAAACGGCAACACAGAAAATGGCAGACACACCAAACATAAAACAGTGCCGCAACCACAAACGACATTCACGCTTCCACGCCGCACACGGAATCGGAACGGCTCGGCTGATTCATCCGTTAACTCACTAGAACAAGCATTTTCTGCTTCGGGTGCGCCTTCCCGCGTTCGGCTCTCCTGCCCATATGGACCGGACCCGAACGGCTGACAATTCGTTCCCGGTTTCCGTGCATGTATTGGCTGGATGGCGAACATAAAGGCGCTTTAGTTTACTTCGAACTTCGGTCGGTAACGGACGCGCGTGACGGAGAACTGTCGCTGCATCAGTTGCACTCGGTAGTTTTAGAGTCCGGATTTTAACCACACCAGTGGTGTATATTTATGTTGGCAGTGTCTCGAGTCTGAGAAAAACCTGCCCAATAGTATCGTTGCCGCCCGCCATCGCCGCTGCGGAACGGCTGCTGCTTCTGCTGGGGCCGTGCGGACATACACACACGGACTGTTTGCACTATTCGGCTCTGTTTGTTGTGTTTAGCCCGGGAGAGGACGCTGGCTGTGTATTTCGTTGGACTCTGACGATTGTTGAGTCTCCGGGATTAGTTCGACCTAATTGCAATCCACTGTTCTTGGTCGGGTGCAATGGTTAACGTTGGCGATTTGGAGGTTTGGTGAGCTGAATGTTCGACGGAGCACAACGGATGGACACGGAACGTGTGTCGCAACGCCAATGACAAAGAATTTGGCGCTGGGAAGATAATTGTTACTGATTCGAACGGTGTTTTAGGAAGAGTGTTGGAAGATAACTCGGTGAATGGATGAAATGTAAAAAGTTTTAGTGAACAAGGTTGATGAGAAGAAGCTGATTTTGTGCTTGAAGAGAAGATAAATCCATGCAATAAAAGTGCGCTTGAAGCAAAAATTAAGGATGCACAAAGTATGAAAATAATGCAAAAAGTTATGGTGAAAGTGATCAGTTAGCTCCGTGCATTGAGGAGAGAAGAATAAGTTTTCACCAAGTATGTAATTTCAGCATAACTTTGTCTCACTGTCTTTTCTTTTCGGGGAAGTTTAACAGCATTCACAGGAAGCAAGATAGTTGTAGCAACTTGGTGAAAGAGACCCACAGATACACGTATAAGCGTTTGAAGTGGTCCGTATACACACATTCTTCGCGGTTCACTCCGAAACAAAGAGCAAAGAAAGCAGATGCAAAGCTGAAAGAACCACTCGGCAGAAAGGAAAGAGATAAAATGAAAACTAGTTTTTCATTATTTTAGGAATTCACAGTACGCTGCGTCGGAGTCAGTCGCACGGGCAGTTCATTCATCCCGAAGCGGAATCAAACAAACGAAACGAAGTTCGCTTATTCAGATTACACTCACAATTAATTGATCGTTAGTATGGTTGTGATAGCCTTGCGTTGCATCAGACAAATCCAATTGGAAATTTACCAATCGATGAACTGATTATCTGTCGGTAGCATGTCTCATGTAAATAGTTTAGCTGCTGACTTGCATTGTCAAAATGGAATAGATATCAGAGCGTTGCTGTCATGCATACAGAGCACTCAATCCATGGTCCGGAACAGATAGACCACTATCGTACAGATGAGACATGCCAACTGATATTGGCATCTGATTGTTCTGACAGGTTTAGACGCGATTCTGGTAGTCATGAGGCGGTCAACAAGAGGAAGTGCAATGTTCGTATTTTGATCTTCCAATGGACTCTGTTAGCTTAACCACTATTTTTTGTTCGGTTATAAACACTGTTATCGTTATAACGATTATACGATTTATGTTCAATTCGATCATTCAAGTGACTTCGTTTAAATAAGTTCAGTGTTGTTGAAGGCAAATTGATTCACATCAGAGAAAGGCATTGTTGATTTGATGTCAAGCTTTTGATATTTTAATCAGATTTCTGTCATTTTTTTTCCGCCCATAGTCAGTAAGATAATAAAAAGTTTTTTTTTATTTGTATTTGTATTTGTTCATTCAACAAAACATCTTGTTGGATTGTTATCTTTTGGAAGGATTGTAAGGAAAACAAAACTCTAATTGTACAGTTTGTATTTTAAATTATTTTGGTTAAATGAAACTATATTCTTTTTTGTGAGCACTCCACTCCAAACAGCGTTGATATATATTTTCACAATATTACTATTGGCATTAGCTTATTTGTGATCTCTCAGTACAAAAAAAAATTCCAAACATTCATGAACGATATATGATCATTCATGAGATTTAATGGGTGCTTTGATGACTTTAGTTGAAATAGAAATAAACAATTTTGAATGGCGTTGGATAATTTGGAGAAGGAGTTATTGTCTGGAAAACATATTTCACGTTTTACTATGTTGCTCTAAAATGAACAGGACCTAGCTTAGCTTAGACAGACTGTGCTTGCCAATGGTTGCTTCTCCGTGACTGATCTCGTCTAGTCTTAAATACACGGAAATCCAAATTAATAAGGGCTGGAACACTAAACTTTTTCAAAAAGTGAAATTTAGCAGCCAAGATATAACAATCAGTTGGGAAGAAGAAGGAAAAATAGAGTGTGATATAGGGGTACTAGGAATCTACAGCACTCTGCATCTCCACAAACACCACGAGAAAGGTATTTCT
This sequence comes from Aedes albopictus, assembly GCF_035046485.1. NCBI lineage: Eukaryota > Metazoa > Arthropoda > Insecta > Diptera > Culicidae > Aedes > Aedes albopictus. The sequence continues at coordinate 372,200,282 of NC_085137.1, forward strand.
CAGTGAGGTCTTGTGGTCTGATGTGAGGTCTGGGAGTTACCCTTTGATCGAAGATGCGATCCATGGTTAGGGTATCTTAACAGTGTTTTATTAAATATGGCTATTTTTGGCAGAATGTACTGCGGCACATATCGCTTGTATAAAAGAGGTGAAAAGTAGATAGAAAGATACAAAATAGGAGGATAGGAATAAGCCAGGGATCCAAGACCATCTGCATAAGAATCAGAAACGGTAGTAACTAGAACTCCACATAACTCGGATCGCTTTGCGGTCTTTGAAGGGTTTGTATCTCGTAAAGCTTCCATCAGAAATCATTCATCAATTTATTTTTAGGGTTAAGGGAAAATCTGTGGTGATTTTTATTTGAAAAAGTTGTTTCCCTCAGAGTAAATCGCATGAAATTTAGAATGGATGGCGCCAAAATATTGTTTCGCTGAACGAGCTGAAATTTTGCATGATTGATATGTAAAAAAATGTAATCCAAAAAGTGTATAGGAAGGAAACGTTATTTTTGTCCTAGGCTGAATGCCTAGACTGTACCCCAACAACCCTCCACTGGACACAAATTGAACTACAGGGTGGGCAGGAAAAAGCGCGGCAATTTCGAAGCACTAGAGGAAAATAGTCTATCAGTTAAAGTTATTTTTTAAGCATAACAAAATAAAAATAGAATCACTCCTCAATGTATTACGGCTACAAAAGGCGTCATCCGGTTGCTTGAGTCGCCCTAGGTCCCACCGACACGTCCGCCAGTACCGTACATTGTTGTTGAGAGTTTTAGGCACTTTGATAGGTCATGACTAGGGCTCCCCACACTTATGTGCAAATGTAAATACCAAGACTTACCTCCTGAATTAGTTGTTTTTGACTGAAGACCGAATAGTCGAAGGCCGCAAAATAATCTGACGCAAAAATGGTTGGTATATAGTTACCTACCTACAAAAATACCAAATTTGATAGTTTTGTTATATTTTATCGAAAACTCAGAACAGGACTTGATATATTTTTGATATATTCGTATTCATATTCGTATTCTGTCAGAAATCTCATGATTTTAAGTAGGGTGCGTGTACCAATTATGGCACTACCTAAGGGAAGCTATTTATACAAAAATACCGAGAGGATCAACGAATGTCACCAATATGTTAAAAGATAGCAGAGCTAGCGTACTTTACAGGAAAAATATAGAAACGGAGCCAAAACTACTTTCAGTATTTATTAAAGCGTGTGCCAATGATAGGAACCCTGTACCAGTTATGGCTACATTTGTTAACTTCGATTCCTTTTCGCACTATTTGTATGCATTCCTTATGGGATTAGCCATAATTGGTTCACTATGGCGAAATAGGGTGCAAGGAAGCTGAAATTTTAAGGAAACTGATTTATTTATTGGTGGCTAGGTATGTGGAGTGCGAGAGCAAGTCTCGGCTTCATATAAATAATTCGCTCGCACTTGTCGTTAGTGGACACAAACAGGAGTGTGTTGTGGATTGGCATCTAAGCCGAAAAGAGAGATGAGTTTGTGAAATAGGAGTGTTCACGGTGCGTCTTCGGAGTCAGTTTGGCTTTCTATTCCGCAGAACCATTACCTGTTCTGTGGCTTAGTTGGTTAAAGCGCCGGTCTAGCGAATACGGAGTCGTGGGTTCGAATCCCACCAGAACGCGATTTTTTCACAAATTTCATCTCTCAATTTGTCAATTAGCAACATTTCGTGCCTTCTAATTACAAGTTTTTCCAGTATGTTTCAGACATACCAGCAAACCTGGTAATATGCCAGTAAAATGGGCAATATGTATCATTGATTTATTTCTACCATGGTTTGAGCAAAATGTGGAATTTAAATGAGTGTGACCATCTTTTGTGAACGTGATCTGTTGTTCACAAAATTTTTCTTGTTGATTTACATCGTTAAATGGTGAAAACCAACTATGGCGAATGTTCGGTACTATAGCCATAATTGGTACACTTACCCTATTTCAACAACATCGTGCATCCAAATTATAATTGCCCATGTTAGAAAAAATCTCTATAACATAATAACATAGTTTTATATAATTGAGTTATGCTTCTCTAGTCGGGAAGGTTTCAATTATTGAACGCTTACAGTGCCATAATGCTTCGTCATTTAACGACGCTCCCTAAGGGAATTTAAAAACAATATAATGTATAAGAAACGAGTAAATCTAGACGTTCACAGGGTATTTTCCACCTACAGTGGAATTATGCACTCAAAAACAAATGAAAACGAAAATTTTAGTACAAGCAGTTCAACAATTAGCGAATAATTACCCTACGTACTTCTCAATATGTTTATTGTTTTTATTTGTATATATTGAAATCACCGGCAGAGTCCTAAGCTGAGGAAAACAGCAAATTAATAACTAACAAGTCACATAACCTGTTTTATATTGTTTTGTTATTATTGAATTATCAGGACATAATTATCTTATAACATATTTTGTTGGACAACCATTTTTTTAACAATCAAGCTAATGGTATAATTGGGTTCTTTAGGTGTATCCAGATTATTGCATAATCGGAATCTCCATCCAAAAATTAGTCGAAATCCAAAATTTCATCATTTTTGGTGCCCGGGAACTATTTTTAAAAAGCATTTAAAGTTTGTATGGAGAAAATTTTTTGTTCGAGCGAACTGTCACTTTATCGATTGAACTGTCATTCTAGCCATGGAAATTAAAACTGTTTTGTTTATTTAACCATCAAAACAAAGGAATTTGAACGCAATAAAATCACCTTGTACTCAAAAAAATGAGCTCTTTCGATTAGGCTAAAGAAAATAGTAATATTTAATTCACTAGACAACCCAATTCAATAAATAACAATTCAATAATGTGTTCAGTAGAAGTACAAGTTTTGTTACTTTTGTACTATTGAGAGTATAAAATATTTGATCAGCAAAAGCACAACAGTATCAAGTGAAATCAAAACTACATCATTCGAGATAAACGAGATGAACGTCATTTTCCGTGAGGAGAGTATGTGCGTGCATGTTTTACTTCAGTTCCACTCCTTACTCTTTCTGGCATTACATCCTGATTGGAACAGAATTTTCTTCGCGGGTTTAACAATCTGGATGCTTTGTTCCATTTTTGTGTTCAGTTTCGCAAGAAATTTCTGAATGAATCCTCTTAAGAACTCTTAAGTTATCTTCGAAAAAAAAACAGTAGGAAGTCTGGATGATTTCTGGATTAATTCCTGGCGAAACCTTCAGAAGAACTCCTAGTGCAATCTTCGTAAAAATTCTAAGATAAACTCTCTGTGTTATTGATGGAAATTTCGGTAGAATCGTCTGAAAAATTCCTGGAGAATCTTTCGGAGGAACTTCTGCTGAAATACTTGAAGAAATGTTTGAAGAAGTCGCAGGAGTTTCTAAAGAAATCCTGGAGGAATTGAAAGCAGAATTCGGGAAGTTTCCAGATGAATTTTCGAAATAACCCGTGGAAGAATTATCATAGAATTCTGGTAAATTTCTAGTAGATTTTTCGGAGAAATCTATGTAGAAATTTAGTATGGAACCATCACTTTTCACAGAAATCTATGGAAAAAAATATATAAATAAATAGTTATTTCTGGAAACTGCTAGGAGAAATCCCTTAACCCTTCAGCGCGTGCGCTGTTGTAAAAAGTACAACACTACCAAAAAATCTCGCTCTTCGTATACAGCGCGAGCGCGGTGCAGTTTTGGTGGCTAGATGGTACGCGTCATGAAAGGTTCAGAAAACATTGAATAAAATTCTGATGACATTCTTGGCGAAATCGATGAAGGAAGTTTAGAAAAAAATCTTGCCGAAATTGCTGGTGGAATTCCTGTAGGAATGATCAGAAAAAGTTCTGGAGAAATTCCAGCAAACATTTTGAAGGAATCTTTACAGAATCCTGATGAATTTTTCAACAAAGTTCTTGAATTCAGGGAAAAACCCTCGGAGGAATTAACACAAACTTTCCGGAAAAAATACAATAATCTGTGAAAGTATTTTCAGAATTCAAAAAATGTTCTGCAAAACTTCATACATCTGACGAGTATTCTTCAGTTTCAGTACCCGGATTGGCGCTTTAAAGAACAGCACACTTTCTGGAATGTTCAATTTCCCGGAACGCGATTTCGATATATTAACAAAGAAGGATAAGTTGCGGAAGGCAGCCCTCCACGATTATCTTTTGAGATTTCTCCAGGTTTCCTATGAAAGTTTCTTCTGGGGATAAGAAGAATTTTCTTTCACCTGCTGCTCCTCAGCTTAGTTTTCTAAGAGCACATTCACTGTTATTAACTAAGAGCTACCTCAGGCAAGAAGATGCTTCCCAAGGAAGCCAATGGTAATTCCTTTACGAAAAGTTCCAACCGCGAATCGAACCCGTCATTCTCAGCATGACCATGCTGATTACTCACGTCGTTACAGTTGTGGATAGGCCCGTAGGCCCTGGGATACTTTTAGGAAATCTCAAATTCGTCTATGCAATCACATGGGGCTTCCCCTTGGCGGGCTTGGTGGTCTAGTGGCTACCGCTTCTGATTCGAATGCGGAATCGCTAGAACACAAACGGATTGATAAAGCCGTTTCCCCTTTTTCCAAACTTTCACGGCACAGTGTCAATCAATCAGATAACGCCTACTATCTATATGTAATCCAGCGAGTTGTTCCGCACATTTTCAGAATAATAAAACACACAGTTCTATCACCTTTCGCCTGGCATCCACGCACCAATGTGTGAACTCGCTGCCAACCATGCCCTACCAACAGTCCGACATCCGCATGAATGTGTGCAGTCGCAGGGATTTAATCGGTCTGATGTGGATACAAACAATTGCAATCATCACTTCCTTCCCCGTGGGTCCCGAGATGAACTTGCCCAGGACTAAAAGTCTCGTTGATGCTCCGTTGGGAGTGCCCTTCGGAGCTTCCCCAGAACTTACTTCTGAGATTCATTAAAAAGTTTTTCTAGGTTTTCATCAGGAGTTTATTCTGGGATTCTTTAAAGAGTTTCTTATGACAATTCTTCAGGAAATCTCCCAGGGACTCGTCCAAAAATGTTGCCACTAGTTCTTTGTACTGCAGGAGTTCTTTTTGGTATTTGTGCACAGCACAGCTTCTACTGGAACTTTCATTTTTACTTTTAAGAAATTTTGCTGGATGTTCTTTTTTCTTTCTAATATCTCCTAGGCTTCTAACTGCGTTCTCCTAAGAGTTCCTTCTGGGCATCCTCCAGATGTTTCCTCTGTAGATCATCCAGAAGTTCCTTACAGAAACCTACCGGGAGTTATTTCTGAAAATGCTCCAGAGGTTCTTCCTAAAAATTCTCAAGCAATTCCTTGTGGAAACCCTTCAGAAGTTCCTTGTGGGAAATCTGCAGAAGTTCCATCTAGAAATTCTGTAGAAGTTCTTTCAAGAAATCCTCCTAGAGTTCCTTGGGCGATACCCATTTGATTGATGTGATGTCTTCAGGGATTCTTCTGGGGATTTTTCAGGAGTTCCTGGTGAAATTACTAAATCGAATTGCTGGATCCCAGACATAACTTCTGTTCCCTGAAGAAACTAAATCTTAACAGATTGAACTCCCTAAAGGAACCTATCAAGTATTTCCTTGAGAAACTCCCAGAAGAAAACTATTAAGGATTCCACAGAATACATACAAGGAGAAATCTCTAGTAGGAGTAATTGAAGGAATCCAAGATTCCATTTTTGGACTAATCGAAAGATTCCTGGAAGAAAACCCAGAAGGACATCCTGGAGGTATCCCCTGAAGAAACCAATTTCGGTGCCCTAGCACAAAAGGCTCATTAACCCTAAAAGGGATACCTTCATGGCCTCAGTTTCGTCACCTCGCTGAGTATGTTCCATCAAAGACGAGCTCTGAAAGGCGCCTGGGACCCCAGGTATCCCTTTTAGGGTTAAATAAAAAAAAAATGGTGCGATTATCCGATTTTTTTCCCAGCATTGGTTAAATGTTGCAAAGGTAGAAAAAATAACTAAAATTATGCGTGCGAGAAAGGTAGAATTATGCACTATTTACAGTTGAATGAAACGTAAAACGCGTACGCTACAGGGGTGCATGCATACGTCTTTTATGCCATCATGGGTAGTTAATTCTAATTTATTCATAGATACACTAACTCAAGATTAATGTTTTGTTTTTTTTTTGTTTTGTTTTGTCTGTATTAACGAGATTTTTAGCTCTAGGCTAGTTCATTCCGGGACCCACGCTTTACTACCCTTCCGAAAGAAGAACTCACATATTGTGAGTTTGTCGGGAGTGGGATTTGATCCCATGTCCTCAGCGTGATAGTCTTGTGTTCTAACCATCACACCGGGTCCGTTCCCTCCAAGAAATTAATATTAAAATATATACTGTGAAACAATAGATAACTAGAATTTAAGGAAAAACATGATATAACTTTGAGTGTTGGCAAAAAAGGAATAATATGTTGACGAAATCGGATAATGACAAAAAAGAATAGTGATAAAAACGGATAATTCCCACATTATACAATATTTTAACCTCTGATTAACCTGCATTGTCAATAACCCGTTCAGGCAGATGACGGTGGAATTTCAGTCAAGGCCCTGAGTTTTTTTTGTTATTTCGTGTCAACCAGAAAACTGTCTTCAGATAAATTAACACAAAATTAGATTGAATTCTGTTAAAACATGGGTGAACAATTCACTTGTTAAAGAAATTTCCACCCAAGCAGAAGAGAATAACAACAGCATAACAAAATGCGTTATTTTGGCAAAATAACTGCATAATGGTATTAGTTATTTTTATGTTATTTACATAACATATTGAGATATAAACTTGTCTGTCATAAGTGGCAAAATAACAAGTCACACAACAAAAATTTGTTACAGGAAAATCAATTTAATAACATGTTTTGTTAGTGTCAATAACAACTTAATAACATTGAATTTGGGAAACATTTCAATAACAAATTTTGATATTAAAGAGTTATTGATAACATCCCGAAAGCAAAATTAGTTATGATATCAAACAATCGCACATGCTGTTGAATAGGATGCTAAAGTGGAGGCGATATGCGTACACTTTACCCGTGGTTAAATGAAAGCATGTACGCATATGGCCTTCACATTAGCATCCTTTTCTACATCATATATGACTTCGTGTTGGCTGAGAATGCTATACATCTTTAGACCAGCATGTGAGAATGACGGAACAATCATTGCGAACTTCAGTTTCTTTCTTCCTTCATAGGCATATTTTCAACTATTCATGTAATCTTTTACCACAAATAGGTAGATCCGACTTCATCCTCTGGAACGACAGGGAAAACATGTGAAAATACAAAATCTTTCTGAAAAATTCCATTCAAAACCATCTACAATTTTGGATTCAGCTGTCTGTATTAGCTTCGTTCAAACAAGTTTACTCAATAAGTTTGACATTTTTATCATTGAAATTCTCATGTAAAAAGCGGAATCTGGAACGTCCCTTTCAAACCCCACCTTCAATATCGTCTACTATCTGCTCGTTTTGATGTATGCCCGAGCAGAGGAGAATATCAAATTAATAACTACGAAATAACATAACTTGTTTTTATATCTTGTTTTGTTATTGTTAACTTATCAAAGCATTGCTTTTCCATAACATATTTTGTTGGACAATCTCATTTTGTTATGATCATAGTATTAGTATACGTTCATGAAATAATATCTGAAAAATATATTTTGTTGGAAAACATGTTAAGTTATCATTTTTTTATTATGATTGGTCAAATATTTGATCATCAATAGCACGACAATAACAAGCTTCGATATCAAAACTGCATCATTCGAGATTTACGTTGTTTGCAGCATTTCGTGAAGGAAAGCTTGTGCATATTTACTCATCAGTTTCTCTGCCTTTTCCTGGCATTACATCCCAACTGCAAATGAGTCAAAATCTCAACTCAGTGTTTTATAATAATTTCGACAGTAACAGTAACTAGAGTAAATAAAGTGCGCATTGATTGTTTGAGGGTTGAATCTCAGCTTCTTGGGTAGTGATCGATTTCAATTTTTGTCTGGATATTTATAATAATTTGAATTTGATCCGTGACAAAATTGTTCTGAGAAAAGCTTTTTAAAATATCGCAAAACGTTCATTTCCATAAAAATAGCAAAATAGCCATTTTCCAATTGATTTACCCAAACGGGTTATTCAGAAAAGTAGTGTGTTTCGTTAGTCTGATTAACTTTGCAGAAGATTTGCAGAAGAACTTGGTCATCATTTTAGAGTTATACCAAAATTATTTTTTTTTCGATTTTTCTCGAAATAAGTGGATTGCGATAGCTATGAAAATCTTACATGTAATAGTCTTATTTTTGGACACTTTAAATTTCAAGTTATTAAAAGAGTCCAGTTAAATTTTGAAGCCAATATGTGCACTAGAAGCTGAAATTCAGAGATTCCAAACTTGAACATGTTGTATGAAATCGGTCAATGCGTATTTTATTCTGTCCAGTCCTGTATTACCTGTACATCATAACAAGTTTTGATTTTAGATTATTATTAATAACATTTCAAGTTCAAAATGTGTTATTGACACATTTTCCAAATTGACTATTATTATGTTGTTATTAAAACGAACAAAACATGTTATTAAATTCGTCTGCCAGGAACATTTTTTTGTTATGGTATTTGTTATTTTGCCGCTTATGACACGCAAGTCTATAACATGATATGTTATGATAATAACACAAAAATAACAGATTCCTTTATGCAGTTATTTTTCCAAAATAACGCATTGTATTATGCTGTTGTTATTCCCTTCTGCTCGGGTGTAGGGTGCTGCGCCACTTGGGTAGTGGCTGATATTTTGGGAACTTTTCAGCTACAACTCAGTCAATTTCAAACATCGCGGCGCCTGGAGGGACTTGGTTTTGTACACATTACAGCACCTCTATGTCACGTAATATACCACACCTCTTATCAAATGTGATACCGTACCCGAGCAGGGAATGAGAACAAACCTATAACAAATTGATAATTCATTTTGTTATTGATAACAAAATGAAATCAAAACAAGTTTTCGTTCCGAATTTTTTTTTTTAATATCAAATTGAGATATCATTTTGTTATCATTTCAAGAACTCAATGATAACAAGATTTGATTTCAAAAATCCAAAATAGGTTTAATATGCTTTATTAACATTAATTATATTCACAAAATATTTGTTAAATCTACCTGAGTATTGTACTTAATATTGACACAAAATTTATAATTTGCTGATTCTGGGTAATGGGCATGGTATTGATTTAAATTGGCTTGAACTTTGATTTAAGTTCTTTTTAGGGTGACTGGTTATTAGGCCGTCCCTTATTTTGCAAAAATTAGAAATGTTATAAGTTCGTTAGTGGAAAATGATCGTTTTATCTAAAAAATGATCGTGTCAAAATTTGAAGTCCGTGTCTCAAGGCTAAGTGGTCCCTCAACCCGATCAGAAAGGCATAACAAAAATGTATTTGACAAAAATGATTTGAAAACCTGATTTAATTATATCAGAATTATAACAAGATCAGTTATAATACAAAAAAAAATTGTGATCATCTTTATATGAAAATTATAACAAACTTAGTTATAGTTTTGAAAATGCAGTTTATGTCAAATGAATATTTTACAGGTGGTGTTTGGTACGCAATTACGCCGCTGTGTGGTGCTACTGCGCTTGTGAAATACAGGATTTTTGACAAGTTCAAATTATGATCCAGACCTTTAAGAAAATTCAGGTTATTCATTAAATTTATTTATTGACATACTTGTATTTGGTCGGCGTTAAGTCAGAGAGGACCATGTGTCTTTAACCATATTTCTAGAAAAACGACTTTAAAGTTTGCAACTCTATAAGTTATGAGTTTTTCAACAAATGTTCTTGAATTTTTGCCATAAACCTTAATAACTATTCATAAAAGCATCGCTCTGTATTGATCGTGAAAACATGTAAAATAATGCTTGAAACCGAGAAATTGCTAAGTAATTGATTGTACTTAGTCCAGTCTGAGTGAACGATTTTTGGGAAATCTACAACCAACTACAGTTTGCACTCAAGTTTTCACATATTTGATGAAAAAATGATGCACAAGTAGGACAACAGTTAATAGGAGTGGTGTATAATGTGAGCAGGAAGTTTGAAATTTGATGTTTCTGTCATTACCCTGATGGTTACCATATTCAATTTTTATGTTCAGTCAGAGTGGACCAAGTACAACAGTTCAATATCACGAAGGGTAGTCAATTATTGAGCTATTTAAGAGTTCTTAACTTGAACATTTAATAGCCAACAACTTTAGATTCAGATCCCTTATTGGAAGTTCAAAATCGATTTTTTGATTATCTAGGTTCAAATTCACTAACACAAATTGAAATTCAAACCTTAAATTAGCAAATGCAGTATTTTTGACATGTTTGAATCATGATAAAAAAACTTTTAACCCTCTAATACCCAAATTTTTGATTTTGATCTAAATGTTATTTTTCGACATCTAAAATCGATTTAAACATGTTTTGGAAGATGATTCTTTTCAATTCTCGATTTCATGAATTTCAGTTTTTGATTTTTCTAATTTTTATTTTTGAACATCCCCACACTTTTATATTTTTCCTGGAAGCCTATTTGGGGTACAGATTTTTTGGGATGAAAACATTTTGAGATTTTTTGATTATTGTAGAAATATTTTTATTTTAAATTTTTTTCATATAAAATTTTATTTTCCGTGTAATTTTAAGGAAAATAATTTTAGAGTGTATTCGATCCCCTTAAACTATTGAACAAGGATAGAATGGTTTGGGAAAATTTTAAAATATGTTAATTGTAGCGATTCAATACAAAATAAACAATGCCTTCTAAAAGGTGACCAAAACATCAATTTTTCAATGATTTTCAAAAAATGTAAATACGCTTTAAAATACACCAAAAACTATTTTGAGAAATACAAAACAGTCCTAAATATCAGCCAAAAATATTAAAATTTTGATTTCCCACGAAACAAAAATTACAAAAATGCTCAAACTATACCCCGTCTAAAGGCGGGGTTGGGTATTAGAGGGTTAAGAAAGCTCAGATGGATATTGTCGCGCTAATATTCACTGTACTCCACATGATTGATAGAATGCAGTGAATATATTTTCATGGTCGATGTTTTGATTTACAGCGAGAAAACTGCTTTTTATTTTCCGAAAAATGATGACGGATGCTTAAGCCTTAAGATCATCAGTATCTTAGTGATGATTTTAGGTCCTTAGCGAATGATTCTATATATAGCATCGCAGTTGTCATTGTAGGTGAGCCACACAGAGTATCTTGTAAAATTTAATGCCCAACGTATGCAATAATTTAACCCTCCTAATATGTTAGGCTTTTGCACCACGAAGGCGTAGCGTACGTTCAGCGTGCTTGTCTGGGTCATATTGACCCCAACTTCCTACTAGGCTTAATGCAACTCTCAAACGGTCACATGAAGCTATGATAAGTGAGGCAACAAAATGGATATGAAAAGGATGACTTTCATTGAAACTGTTAACACTCATGAAGTAAGTTTTAAGTTTCACAATCCTCCATAGGTTTTGCAGTTTGTAGTCCCATTCAAGATTATTTTAATAAATTATTCTGAAATAAGAAGTTTTATCATTGTTATTGAATTAACATGATACAACTGAAACAATTAGTGGCCTGCAAAAGAAAATCACCTTAGTTTTTGAAGAATTGATTAATAACAAAATAATTTGTGGAGCTTTGAAATTTATATCTAATTTGGTCACGCCATGTCGTTAGTCACGTTTCATTGCCATGCAATTAACGTCCATATCAATTCAGTAGAAATACAGCTTCTTATTATCTGCAAACATGTGGTGTGGATATTAGATACTCAAAGATGAAGGAAGGTCGTTGATAAATAAGGCTAACATCAATGGTCCTGAAACCAATCCTAATGACACGCCCGAAAGAGTACCGATCGGGCTTCAATGATTTCCTTTAGCTTCCACAATTTTAAAGCGATTATTCAAATAGGATTTACTCAATGAAACAGAATCAGATAATCTGTGCAGTAGTTCAAAATGAGAAGCACTGTTAAAAGCTTTTGAAAAAAACAATCAATAGCAGAAGGCTATTTCTTTTTTACCGATGTGTTGATGGACATCGTCATGTATCTTAAGCAAATGCCGAAGCAAATGCCGAACGCGTGCTTTCAACTAGTGGGGGAATTTCTTATTTAAACTATTTTTGCTGAAAATAAAAACATTATATGATATCACGAGGCAAAGCATGCACCTCAGAATTGCTTTAGTATGTCAATTCTTGTAACATGTAATGTTGAAATTGTGCTTTAAACACTGCATTTTTTTATTCTACAAGCCATCTAAATCTGACAATCTCCAGAAATGTACACTAACGCCACGACGCGGTGAAATTTTAAACCACCAGACTGCTGCATAACTTTGCCATATGCAGGAACTTCCTTGATAATTATTTAATAACACATGTCGAAATGTTCTGATTTAATTGCTCGCAAGCACCAAGAGAAGGTGAAATTGTATACCACTCTTTTCACTGTTTGACCATTAACTATCTCTACAACTTTGATGAAGATACGACATTTAATTCTGGTCTGAATCATGATATAAAGCATGCCAAAATGCAGAGCAAATTATTGAGTTACAATTATAATCAAATTATATCCACTTCTGTTATTATATCCTAAGATGACGTAATTGCGATCAACTATATCAAGAACACTTTTATGTGACGTCATATTTTCTCTCCCCTGTACGTTGGACAAATGAGTCTATTTATAGACCAGCCTCCAAAACGAAGAACCACTTGATCATATACCGCCCTTCACTTCAAGTGCTGCAATGGTCTCATTGATAAAGGCGCCGGATTGCAGTTAAAGGCTGGCGTCCTTGGTTCGATTCCCGTCTGGGGGAGGGTTTTTTATATACTACGTAGGGCAAGTTTTTTATACAAAAAACTTTTCGCTAAAAATAAATAACACTCTTAATAAAAATTACCCAAAAAATGAGTTAAAATTTACCCAACTCAATTTTTACCCAATATATTTATATCTAATTTATAACAACATGTGTTATAACTTTTTGATCATTCCAATATTTTTTATATCTCACGTTGTTATAAATTTGATAAAATTGTATCAACACCTGTTATAATTATGTTATGGCTAGAGCAATTTTAGCTATATTTTTTGTTATTTTAACACCTAACCGGCGAATTTTATAACTCATTCTGTTATGAAAAATCTTTGAAATAAATAACTCAATCGGTTATAATTTTGTTATGCCTTTCTGATCAGGAAGGGGCCTAAAGTTGTCAAAAATTGCATGGGACCAAAAAAACATGAAATTTTTTTCGACAAAAAAAATACGCTAACCTACTAAAACCGGTGATTTTAGGATCCTTGGGGCCAAAAATGTGCTTAGAATTGCGATATCTCTACTCGTTTTTGAGTTATTGAACAAAATAGGGTGGGTTTCCTTCGGAATCTAAAAAAATGGTAAAAAATGCTGATTATTCGGTTGTTTTTTTGTCAATATCTTGGAAACGAGTAGAGATATCGCAAATCTAAGCACATTTTTGGCCCTTTAGGGTCCTAAAATCACCGGTTTTAGTAGATTAGCGTATTTTTTTGTCGAAAAAAATTTCATGTTTTTTTGGTCCCATGCAATTTTTGACAACTTTAGGCCCCTTGAGGGAACACTTAGCCTTGAGATACGGACTTCAAATTTTGACACGATCATTTTTTAGCTTAAACGATCATTTTCCACTAACGAACTTATAACATTTCTAATTTTTGCAAAATAAGGGACGGCCTACTGGTTATTATCCGCAGGGTTGTCCTCTTCGTTATGAGGGGGTTTTCATCGGCCAAATTGCCTGAAACTTGGCCGTATAACTCCGCTTAGTTGGGAAAGATTTGAGACCAACGTTGAATTTAACAGGTTTCAAAAAGCCTTCCATGACGAAGAGAACGAAACTGTCCAGAATACAATAGTTCCCCTATATCAGTTATTTCAATATAAACTTATTGCCAAATATTTTGAAATTTGAAATACCGGGTGATTATTTCTCCTGTTCTATATTTTAAAACTGCACCATTCGCACTTTCGTAAGGAAACAACGTTCCACAGTACTCAAAATGTTCTCACAATTTAGGTCATTTGACATGAAGTTATTTGGCATAATATTTGTTTGGCATAACAGTCGTTTGGCATTATAGTCGATTGGCATAATTCTAAATTAAAGCAAATGAAGTTGGATATGGCCAACCGTAGTAATTCTCGGTTATTCTACTGTTGAAGGTCATTTTACCTTTATAAAGTTTTCTCGCGTGAAAATGGATTCATTGTAGCTCCGTACCAAAAGGATGAATCCCGTGATGTTTGATACAGTTTTGAAAATAACACAGATATTTATCATACATGAAAATGATGAATGTCCTTTCACTTATTGTTCTGTCAAACGGGCATTTTACCAGACGACTATTATGCCAGATTATACCATTTGACCATTATGCCAAACCCGATAGAATTAATGTAGTAAAATATTTTTCCAATCGGATGCCTTATTTTAAATGTTTATCCCCGGGTAACGTGGGAAAGAGCCCGAGCAAAGTCCATCAACAAAATTACAGCAAGTCGAAAACATGATTTGTATTCAACAACAAATTGATATCACATTTTGATATAAGTTTATCTTTATTTATTTTGATTTCAAATTTTGTTTTCGGTTTGCTGTCATTAAATTAATGTAAATATTAAGTGGTAGATTAGTTTTAAATCTTTTAGTAAACTATGTAAAGAAATTCTAGGGATATGTCATGAGTGCAATTATATTATTGCATTTATGGTTTGATAACAACCGAATAACTCAATATTTAACGATTTTTAATTATTCTTGCGCTGATAACAAAAACAGTTATCAATTTGCTATCATCGATAGCAGGAATTGTTTTCAATTTGCTGTCACAGGAACATTTTTCTGCTCTCAGTTTTGATGTTTTAACCGTTAAAACGACCAAAACGACAACAACCTGAGCTATCAAAATTTGCAATATCACAACATCAAAATTAGTTTTCAATTTGCTATCAGCCTTTGCTCGGGTAAGCATAACTCGCGAAATACTGTAAATAACGTTGTTGAATGACGAAGGATTTATTTCAAAACTTGTTTTAGTTTTGATAGCAATAGCATAAAGTATTTGTACACTCTCAATAATTAAATAGTAACCAAACTTGTTCCACAACAAAATGTAATATTGAAATGTTATTTAATGGCTGTATACTAATAGCTTGGTCATAGCAAAATAAGATTGTCCAACAAAACATGTTATGAAAACGTAATGCCTTGATAATGCAATAATAACAAAATGAGATATAAAAACAGGTTTTGTAATTTCGTAGTTATTAATTTGATATTCTCCTCTGCTCGGGCAATCATTTCTTGATGTTGCGATTTGATGGAAGTGATGCCACCTTACGAGCGATAGTTGGCAATCACAGCACGTTAGGGGCCGTTTATAAACCACATAGACTAGGAGGGCTCCATACATATTTTCAACTTTTTGTATGGAAGGGGAGTCTGAGATGGCCAAAATTTGATCGACGTGGTTTATGAACAGCCACTTATGTACAACTTAACGAGGACTTAAAAAATACGTAGGTATAAAGGTTAAACTAAAGGCAGACTACTGTCCCGGGTAATTTAAATTTATTTTACCAAATTAGGATGATAGTGTGTAACAATACAGAGAAGATCTAGACCAAGTGTCCATGAATGTAATAATTGAATGAGATACCAATAGAGATCATTAAAAATAATTACAAAAAATGAAAAAAAAGTCCCTGGTAACTCTCAAATTACACGTCACAGAATACCTAATTTTTAGTTGGTTGACTTGATTGAGTGGCAAAAAAAAGATTTGTGAGTTTGTTACACAAATTTAGCAGAAATGTTATCGTATGTTTTTGGAGAAGTTGCGTATTTGCCAAGGGTGAAGTGATAGGCAACAAAGGTCACTCGAAATGGTTTAAGTTCTATAAGCTCACAAATCGGTAAAATTTGTTAGATTTACTGGTATCTCTTAGGGTATTTCTCCTCCATTTCAGTTTGAGCTTTCTGGTTATCCCCCAGGCATGAAAACGATTCAAAGTCAAGAGCACTTAAACGTCTCGGACATCCCACGTTCCACACCACACCTTGAACCTAAAGCAGCACTCGATGCAAACACAAGTATCTATTTCGTGGATATTCCTTTGCTCCAGATGAACGTCTTCCATTCATCCAAATGAAAAAAAAAATCCGAAGGAAAAAAAAAAACAAAAAAAAAATAAACAACCCAACACTGCCAAAGTAGAAGACCAATTCACAAGCACCAGCATAAACCCGTCGTCGTCTAACCTGTGTGGCATAAAAGAGGCTGTGCAGCAGAGCTATGCTGCTTGCTTATGCTTCTTTCTTACCTCAACTCACCCAGCTAACTGTGCACACAAACACACTTCCACTTTTGTGCAAGTCGTTCCAACTCCTCCGGTCGATCGGAACTCGGTAGGTCGCTGCTTAGGAGGGTGTAGGCGACGGCAGGCGCAACAGAGAAATAAAAGTGTCTCGGAAAGTACACACACCTTCGCCGGGGTCGACGACGACGACGACGGTTCCCTACGACAACCACATGGTTACCTTACCAGCCATCCAGCCAGCCATTTGGAATCTGGTAGGTAGGTAGGTGGTGTAGAATGTATGCGTCGTCGTCGTCGCACGTGTGCATCGCTTCGTAATATCCGAGGGGTGGGCTGCTAAATGACCCCGACTCTGCCTTGCCATGGCTCCCCGGAGATGAACAGAGTTTCCTATTTTATGTTCTGATGCATGTGTTTGTTTGATGACTTTATGACTGATTTTTCCGACGTCGTCGTCGTCGGTACCGTTTTGAAACACCGAATGAGACATTTTAGGAGCAAAACGATGATGATTTCACGGTATGTTAGGCTGTTGTTGTTATTGATCGCACCGGTGGTGATGGGAGAGAGGATTCGCTTATTAGGATGGTGGGATATGTAGTAATATGAAGACGCACGAAGTTGAGAAAATAATAGCAAAAAGGGTATTTGGAGGAAATTGATAATTGTAATTTCAATATCAAATTATTAGAAATTTAATAGATCAGTTAATTGAAGAAACTTCCTACATGCATTCCTCAACTTTCTTCATTTTAACTTTCTTAATTTTACGACTCTTTTTTTCATTTGGGTACTACACTATGGGAATACACGTGGCGTATTAGATTTGCATGGAAGGCATGCTTACTTTTTAGGCGTATTTTTACTATGTGAATTCCTATATTGTTGAAATTGATCACTTTTTACAGTTTCTGGCGCTCATTTTTTTATAGTTTCAGAAATTGTCAAACTTAATGCTTCAAAACAAGTGCGATGATTAATTTCATTAGTCAGCGAGTTTGGGGCTGTCCATAAACCACGTGGTCATTTTTTTTGGGACTTTTCATCGACTATTATATCGAACTGCGCTGCTGTCACTTTTCTACCCTGTCCATGGTAGAATGATGAGCACGAGGATGTTGATGTGTGGTTCTCATTCCTTTTCCAGTCCGATTGAGGGTCCTTTGTGAGTTGCCGTTAGTCGATATCCAAGTTTCCGGATCCGTTTGAGCATATACTCAGAGGAGGGTCAGGTGTCAGCCGCAATCGAGAGGAAGAGCAACTCGACTAGAAAATTATATCAAGTTTATATCATATTGTGTTATGACGTTATAACATTTTTCTTTAACTTATTATGTTATCTAGGATGATGTTAAAATAACTAAAATTGTAACAAAAAGTGCACTGGTCTAATCAAGATTAACCTATTTTGTTATAGTCAGATCGAAATTATAACAAAATGTTATATGAATTTCAGCCTCGATATTACTGTTTTCTATCAAATTTTGATATTACTTTGTAATATTGTTTTCCAAATGTCGATGACTCAAAACTAAATTACAGTATCGGACAATAAAAATGCACCAAAGCCGTTTTCCCATACAAACTAGTCAACTTTGGATTTCCATATCTCAGTTATGTCTCAACCGATTGTTTTCATTTTTCTGTGACGAACTACAAAACATTTCAATTTTCAAAAACTATTGGAAAAGTTCAGTGATAGATAACTATTGATACAAAAGTTACAGATAGGTTGAATTTTGACATTGAAAATGCACCAAGACAAAAAAATGTGTAGCCTAAAATGCTGAAGTCTGATAGCTATGGTGTCTTCAGCAAATTTATTGGTCATCACACAAGAAACATATTTGCCGAAGACACCATAGTGATTTGACTTCAGCATTTTTGGCTCCTATTTTTTTGTCTTGGTGCATTTTTATTGTCAAAATTCAACCTATCTGTAACTTTTGTATCAATAGTTATCACTGAACTTTTTCAATAGTTTTTGAAAATTGAAATGTTTTGTAGTTCATCACAGAAAAATGAAAACAGTCGGTTGAGACATAACTGAGATATGGCAATCCAAAGTTGACTAGTTTGTATGGGAAAACGGCTTTGGTGCATTTTTATTGTCCGATACTGTATAATACAATGAGTTATCAAACAACATTTATAACATAATCTGATATAATTGAGTAACATTATTTTGAAAATCATGGTTTGTTAGGATTATGTTATTATTTTATTTCAATTCTCTAGTCGGGAACAGACGAAAAGTGCAAGTGCCGGGGCTGGGATCGAACCTATGATCATCTACTTATAAAGTGAACGTGTACCCGACTAGAAAAATGTATCAAGTTAATAACACATTATGTTATGATGATATGAAATTTTTCTGTAACTTATTTTGTTATAAACTAGATGCAGGATGATGTTAAAATAACTAAAACTGTAACAAAAAGTACACCGGTCTAATCAAAATAATAACATATTGTGATATAATCTGAGACGAGACTCGCGAAGACGGTCTTCTTTTTTTCCACTTTGTTATTTTTTTCTTCTTCCTATCTGTGTTGACATTATGTTATGGGCTGGTGGTTCAAACACGTACGTGACCGCATCACCTCACATGCAGTGTGACTGAATCCCATTCACGCACAAAATCATGTTGAGGTGAAATTTTGCATCGCCAACAATCGCAAAGCAAAGTAATCATTGGAATATTTTGTTTTCAATTTATTTTTGACAATACAGGAGAAGAAAATGCTGCTCGGAGTGAATCTTGGCTTCAGAATTTATCTCGGATAGCAATACTTTCCTCGTTTTAGGTAACGTAATCAAACGGGCTACAACTGACAGCTCAGTTGGGCTGCATTTGACGTTGCTTTTTTTCCTCTTCGCGAGTCTCGTCTCAGGATATAATTAGAACCAAGCTTGCTATTTGATGAAAACATTCGCGAAATGATGCGATTTGCTTTCGACAACGAATACGTTTACACCCATCCTCGCTTTATTCAATCAACCTCCCATACGAGTAGCACACGAACGGACTCAACACTAATCAGCATAGTTGACTCTTCCCTTTCGCCGTTGAGCCGTTGCGTTCTAGCCAAGCATCTCTTTTCATCGCTTTCGATGCTTTTCGACAGCTTATCGCGAGGCATCGTTGGCTGGAAGCTTTATTTGTATGGTATCGGTACATGCGAATGTTGCTTCTGTGTGCGTGTCGAGCGTTCGTGCCGTAGCTTCGCAAACCAACCTATTCGGTATGGTTCGGCTGTTCGGGCGAGCGTGTGGCGGCACAGAAAGATTTGTGCATAATCGATTGTGATTTACATCATGTTCGTTTTGCCACCTCTTTGCTGCTGGTCATCGCTGATCAGTGCACAGTTCAATCGCACGCGATAAATATACAGTTGATGAGTTGTGATGAGCACTAGTGAGGTGATCATTTGCATCATTGATTAGAACAAAGTTATAAAACAATATGATATAAATTTTATCTTCAAGAAAACTAGTTTGTATCATATGTTGATACAATTGTGTAAAATGATGTTCTGAATGCCAAAGAATCAGAACTAAATTATTTAACAATGAATTATTGAACAACATTTATAATATAATAAAGATACAATTGAGTTATAATATTTTTAAACACCAATGATGTTAAACATGATTATATCACAATGAGTTATACATATCATGGTTTGTTATAATTATGTTATATTTTTGTTAGAATCTTCTAGTCGGGTAGCCACTACGCCACGGGCCCCGGCTTATTATCGGGATGGTGCCCGGCCATTTCGCTGAATGGCTAGTTTGCCCGAATGCCGGATGCCTGGATCATGATCAAAGGAATTTAGATTATTCTTCATTTCTTCATTCTTCATTTTGAAAGGATATTCTTACCTTACCTTACCGGTCAGACTAAGGCCTAAGTGTCCTCTGCTGTACTTAGGAGTCGTCTTCATTCTATTCGGTTTATGGCTGTGCGTCTCCAATTCCGCACTCTGCGAAGGCAGAATTTTTTTAGTACAGGAAATACAGTAGTGGTGGGTTTTCAGTCGAAATTGTCCATAACTTGTGAATGGTAAGTCCTATAAACATGCAATGTTCAGAACAAATATGCGTTACTACTTGCTCTTCAAATATTCCGAAGGTCACATTCTCGAAAAAAAAAACTCGAACGAAAAAGTTGTTGCAAAAAACCCGTTTTTGCAGAAATCACCATAAGTCAAAACTTAAAATTGACCAACTACGTCCAACTTTCAAGCTAAATAACATGTGCCCTCAGCAAAGTTGTTCGAAATAACATTGCCTTCAACTTTGCTGAATAACTAGTTTGCAGATGGCATCAAATTAAAAAGTTTTATTTCAGATTTGAGCTAATACGTGGACCATCCTAATCAAACAATTTGGAAAAATTCGCCGCAAACAATCGCAAGCAACTTCTCTAAAGACACTAAGCGTGTAGTATTAACGACAACAGAGACAGGAAGTTTTTACCTGCTAAAACGTCGAGTCGGGCCATTGTGGTAGACGTTTCTGTGTGTGGAGTTGCGGAGCCTAGTGCTGCAGCCGAGGTTCTACCTATGGCGGATCAAATGTCCCTCCAGATATGTATCTTCAAGTGTAGGGGATGATTCAAATATTACGTCCATCATTTTTTGGGATTTCTAGACCCCCCCTCCCCCCTCTGTCACGCTATTTTCCTATACCTAAAACACGTACTGTCACTTTTCTAGACCCCCCCCCTCCCCCAAATGCTGGACGTAATTTTTGAACGTCCCCTAGCTGTGCCACGTTGCTCTCCCGTTGATAGGGCCGCTTCTACGTTTCGCAGCCGCTCGATGTTGGGTCGCGGCGTTCGACTTCGACACTTGGTAATAACTGCGAAAGTTTTGAGATTCTTTAAGATTTCCTAAAAAAAAATTCTTGAGCATAAGTCATCGAATCTACTTGCATAGCTTGTGTGCTTGAATCATTGAATGAAAGTCATGCTAACACAGACTCATACAAATGTTTGTTTAAGCATCTCTAAAAGCTCCCTTGAGTGTAGGTCATCGAATCTACAATCGTAAACAGCCAGGAACATCTTGAACAGAAGATCAAATGTTTTCATGGAGTCCACTTCTCGAAATATAAAAGTTTTGAATTTCTATGGCACACTATGGCACCACCTTGCGAATAAGCCTGGAATAAACTAGTTTCTTATCAAATCGCGCTTGATAGTCTGACCAACTTTGCTGAAGACTCCCCACTGGTATGCAGTATTCAACCCAAGAAAGATTTCAACTAGCGGTAAGCACACTACCCATTCCTGAGTTTACAAATTTATTAAAAAGGTTTCTTGTTGGTTCTATCGAACATGGCGAAGCTCTGGTCGATCCACGTAAAATGCCTGAAATACCTGTTCCACCCTCACATTTCCGTATTAAATAAGCGATGCAATCTAATTAAATTCACTCTCCCACTTTTGTTTTTGTCTCCTCTTGCCAATAAATTGGCGATAAAGAATATTTACGACCCAGATGGGCGACTCGTTGTTAATTATCCATACATAATTAAGCAGGCCCGTTCGTCTGCAACTTCTCAACAACCTATGGTTACACGTAGTCAAACTAAACGAAGACTTGACGGTGGATGGACAACTTAAAGCCTATGCTTTTCATCTTGGGTCCCAGCCAGAGTCCCATCATCCAATCACCGCAATCGCCTTGTTTCGATTCAAATCAACCGGCCGGCTGAAGACAAGAAGAAGAACCAACCGCACCAAATGAATGAGAAGGTGATTCCATCCCGCCAGGTAGAACACAACCGATCGGTTCACCGTTTGCTTGTTCTTACGGTCGACGCACGACGGTCGGCTGGGCTGGTGCGGTGGTGTCTGAGTCAGACCGACGGCAAAAAAGTTCCACCATGAGCGGACGAAAACGGGCGCATCGGTGATCCATCTGAGATAATTATATTTTTTCTCGTATATTTTGCGGAAAAAACACATAACACGAGACTTGAAAAAACACGCCACGAGTCGTAGAAATACCAAAGCCGCCACCGCCAAGCCGTCGGGAAGCCACCACCACCGAACCAACACCACATTTCTGGCCAATAGGTGATTGCATGGAATGGTCGTCGCGTTTACGAGCGACGACGACAACGGGCTACGGTGGCATGGAGAACGGCAAGCGTCGTGCGGAGTTTTGAGCGAGTTGAATTGAGTTATTTAGTTTTCTTCTTTGCCGTGGCTGTTGTGTCCATCCATCCCGTGTTCCTTTCGCTCGGGACATGGAGCAAAGGTAAAGGTGGCTGGTTTGCTGAAGAGGGTAGGTTTCTCGTGCGCAACACATTCACACAACCGACAACGATTCCCTCCGGGGAGTTAGAGCTGCTTGCCAGCCTGCTGTTTTTAACAGCCAACCAGTCAGCAGTTGGCTAGATTGGACAACTCCTCCGCGCTAAGGCATCTCTTCTTGCATCACTATGATCGCGTTCCGTTTGTGGAGCTGGTTATCTTGAGTTACAGTGGCATAAAAGGCTGCTGGATGTTGAAGAAATCCCGTCGGCTTGCGGGAACAGATCATTGACTCTGAGACAGTGATGCTCAACATTTTATGCCTTTTGTTAATATAATTGCTAGAACTTAATGAAAACCACTAGAATACCATACAAATGAGTGTGTATACTGATGCTTTCTATTGAGTTCAGGGCTCATATAGCGCCTCAACGCTCGAGTATTAAACAATTACCATCCTGAGGGTAACAGTTCGATTCCCGGTCGGCCCAAAAAATTTCGAAATGGAAATTATGCTCATAGAACAGAACACGATGCTGAGAATCAGGCTTTGTCCAAGTTGGCACGTTACGTAGAAGAAAAAGAAGAACGTTACGTAAATAAGAAGATGAGGAAAGAGGTGTTTGACATTCGCTAGAACCAGATCAACAGAAAGTTTATACATTGTGATGCATAATTGATAGGACAAACGCTAATTTTCATTCAAAATAGTCAATTTTGAATTGCTTTGATGGATTGAGCTCACATTTTGACACGGAACTTAACATACCCAGCCAGCCATTTGGTTGCTATATCTAAATTACAACTAAAATAGTCACACATTTATGCATATATGCTGAAATTTGCGTATACATACGTACTTTTGCACATTTTCTCCGGCTGAGTGTACATGACCCATACCTAATACTGTACTGGGAGCGGTTACGTCAATTTTCTAAGGAATTAAAACCCGTCTTTAAAGCCCATAAGGAATCACTAAACAAACCCTTAGTTAAATTCCAGATGAATTTTTTTTGAGGAATCCCTGGTAGAATTCTTTGAGAAATCATTCGCGTAATTACAGGACTGAACACTATCAGAATTCCAGCATGAACTCCGTAAGTAATTTCTAAGGAAACCTCTAGAGGAGTTCCAGGATAAATCCCTTAGCAGAAATGGCTTGAAAAATTATAGCATGAATTCCAGGAGAATTCAGCAAAAGTTCATGGAAACATCACAGCAAACATTTCAGGAGGAGTCCCATCACGAATTTTCTGAAGGGTTTTTTTCATAGAAATCCTTGAAGGAATCTTAAGAGAAATTTGGTGGAATTTCTCAAAAAATTAAACTCTGGAGAAATCTCTGCGGTGTTTTGAACAATTGGGATAAGATTAACTTAAAGAAGTGAACCACATAAGCAAGCAGCTGTATACGTTTGTTCTGTTCCAGAGGTATTTTAGAAGAAGAGTTCTTCAGCTATTTTAAATGATATTGGTATGAAAGGTTTGATAGGATTACACCAGTGATCACCAAACTGCGGCCCACGGGCCGCATGTCGGCCTTGTTAAGGTTCTCTGCGGCCCGCGAAATGATTTTGAAAAATTATTAGAATATGGCCCGTTAAAAACCTCCGTAATGACAGAAAGTAATTCTACATTTCTTCAATACATATTTGTTTGAGAGGATGCTGGGTAGGTGGTCCCAAAAATTGCACATGGTCAAAAAGCTTGGGGCTCACCCTGCAAATGATAGCTAAGGGTGTTAGAAGCAAACTTTTGTATGACGGCAACTTTAGAAAAAACGCCATGCTGTCTTCGGCAAAGTTTTTCCTCATAAAATTTCCGATCTTTTTATGGAAATTGTTTTAAATTAGCATAAGGTTCAGTTACTTTTTATGATGGGTAAAAGGCACAGTATATCAAAAAATTACAAATGTTAGTAAATACAAAAATTCAGTATCAAAAAGTTACGAGCAAAACATGTCGTTAATTATTTTTCCCAAGTAGTTTGGATCCATATCAAGCTGTAAAAAATATAAAAATAGTGGGTATTGCCAATTTTTGTACGATAAAAAATATTTTTTTGAAATTTATTATGAAAAATGGCCATTTTTCAAAAATCTCGCCGGGCGACCTCTAAACGTCATTTCTGAAAGTTGCCGTCATACAAAAGTTTGTTTCTAACACCCTTAGCTATCATTTGCAGGGTGAGCCCCCATGCTTTTTGACCATGTGCAATTTTGCACATATTCGTAATTGTGCAATTTGCAATATATTCGACTATGAGTTAGTAATTAATAGTTTGATAACTTATGCATTTTCTCAAAATACTAAGTATTATTAATACCTAGTTATCTTTTTTTCCAAGATCACAGTTTTACAAAGCAATTCCTAAGAGTAGTCCCATGTGTTACTTGTGATTGACAGCCGTTGATGTAATTAAGTCAGTTATTTTGAATTTGATCAATGATTGATGTGAACTGCAATCACTTTCTTCTAACATTTTTTTCGCTTCAATATTAGGCCTGCACCAGAGCCACAAGATTAATTTGCAGGCATTACAGCCTCCAGGAGTCCTCATGAAAACGCATTGGCGAAATTTCCCCAACTTCTTCTATTATGTAAAGAAAAAAAAAACTCGGAATGATCTCACCCATTTCGATGTCGTCGGATGACCGCAACCACTCCTGAACTCCTTCAATTTTCTGCAATACAGTTTGCTACCAAGTGTGCATCTATTTTTATCACTTCACAAGGAAGGACAATGTGCACCTGCCCTAAACACGTGCCACTTTTCACTTTTTCCTTCGAACAATGCAACCCGATCAACATCCCCATTGCAACTGCCCCAAACACGCGTCATTTTTTACTTTTTCCTTCGAACAATGCCACCCGATCGCGATTCCCATCGCAACTCTTTTTTCCGAAGATCACAGTTTTGATACAATTTCTGAAAGTTTCCCAAACCGTAGAAGACAAACTATACTAAATGTTGATTGACAATTCCTGTCTCGGACATGCAGGCTCCCCCGCATGTCCTCAGTGCGCAAATTGCGACGAGGCCGCGGAGCACGTGTTCTTTGAATGGCCACGCTTCGTGGAGCAAAGGTCCGCATGTTGAACCGCAAATCTCATACATACTCAGATTTGCGGTTCAACATGCGGTTTTAACATTGTTGAAAGGATGTGTACGGAGGCGGACAGGTGGAATTCCACGGTCTCCTGAAACGTACTGAAAATGTCGGGCCGACCAACTGCAAGTTAAGTTGACTACAACCTGCCCCCCCCTTCCTATCCGAGAGCTTCATTTTAACGGTAGTCTGTAGTACTAGCCAGGAGTCAATCTTCCAGAGGGATAGAGGACAACTCAAGGCGTTAGCTTGTGGAACGCTTACTAAAGAGAGTACTCATGTACGCCCTCCCCCTCTTTCATGAAGCCATCCCTGACTGTGAAACGACCCCATATAACTCCCCTCAGTTGTTTGATTAGCAGATTTCCTCATCCTGTAAAAGGAGTACGACTGGAACGCCGTTAGTTCGCCAGTTTGCTTGATCGTCTCGGACCTAAACCGGAGTTAACGCGTAGAATCGAGAAGTGGCTATAGTTCAGCCGCAATAAAAGATTGGACCGGGGGCTCGGCATCGATTACGCAGTTCACACCAATGTATCCTACGGGTGTGCGTCGGACAACCAGGCTCGGTAGGGAAAGGGTTCCCGTTCAGGGCAGACGGAAATAAGCAAGTTTTTAAACTAGGTATATTTTGACTGTATGGACAAAACGTATCCTGTTTAATACTGCACATTATGTATAACTTGAAGAAATGCAGTTGCACCAAACGACGACCAGACCCTCCACGGCATGGAATTTGAAATGAATACATAATAAGTACCTACAGATTGTCTCTCTCCAATACTGTTCGCTTTGAGAGTTCAATACTCTGTTGAGTCTTACTCCGAGCACCAAACGCACAGCAAGTGATCATGTGCCTCGCACAACTTGCCTTGACCAAGTTTGGAATGAAGAATCGCAAACCGGTTCGCCCGGGCAGAAACTTCTTGCGATCAGCATGTGAACATTTTGCATCGTCCAATATAACGGGTCAATTGTTCGCAACTAACGAGCCATTTTTTGCTGGCCGAATTCGGTTGCAGTATGCACTGATCCGCTTTTCAAAAGCGGTTTGATATGATTCAGAGACTTCAATTTTGCGCCTCACATGTCCTGTCGTTCTTTTAACTAAGCCGACTATCCTGCAAACAATCGACAATGTTGTGCCAACAGCAGCCGAACGCCAATGATGATTACGCGGCAAAGCGGAACCTTCAATCAAATCCTTACACTAAATACCGACAACGATCCGTATAATGACCACAAAGACAGCGGCTGAACTTTTTGCCGCTCGTAGTGGACTTGGCTTGCACTTGGCTATAAATCTTATCCAATGGCTGATCCACCACCACCACCACCGTGACCGGATCCACGATGAGACATGTCCCAGCCGGCAAAGCACTCCTTCGTTTCGAGTCCGCCTTTGCCATCCCACCACACACCGATAGATCATCGTCGTCGTCAGGATGGTAATAATTAGTCGCAACATGATAAAGAGAGCTTTGGCTCCACTTCTTTTCCGGTCGTCGTGCCGCGCCTTGCCAACCGCCAACAAGGGAATCCGCTTTGTTGTCTCAAGTACCATCGAAAGCATAATTAAGATTTATTTTGTTTTATGTTTTCCGAATTTTTCGTTCTTCGCCCGACTGGGACGAAGATAGTCGGCCAAGCATGGGACGACCTTCGAAAAACTACACACAGATCTTCGGATTGAGATATCAGTAGGCACAATAGTTAGAGCCGGAGTCAGCCAGCAGCAGCGGTTGAGGGATGGCATGTGCTTCCGGTCGGTGCCTACCGCATTTGACTCTGTGGTGCATAGCGGGTCAGCGAAGACAAATAATGGTCAGATCATCTTCGAAGCATTTTTCGGCTTCTGGCTGCTGTTCTCCTTCCTCGGTCACTCTCAAGCTCGCCAAAGCACGTTTTGCCTGGTCCACCCATCATGCTCTCTGCCCTCCACACCTTCTTGTGCCAACCGGGTCAGTAGCAAACACCTACTTTACAACAATCCGTGCGGCGTTCTTGCAACATATTCTGCCCTCCGTATCCGTCCGAGTTGTGCCAGCTTCTAAATGCTGGGTTTTGCTGTTGAGTGCAAAGAGCTCGTGGTTTATTCTTTACTGCAACATATCATTCTTCTGCACACCACCAAAGATGGTCTTAAGCACACGTCGCTCCGAAACTTCGAGTGCTTGCAGATCCTCCTCGAGTATGATCCATGTCTTGTGTCCGTAGAGGACCCCCGGTCTTATTAGTGTTTTGTATATGATACATTCGGTGTGGGGTGAATCTTTTTTGACCACAGTTTCTTCTTGAGCCTGAAGTAGGCAAACAGGCATTTCACGACTCACATTCTTGTCAGCCGGCAGTAAGGATCAAAGGTAGATAAATTCCTCCACTACCTGTCCATCGTAACGTTACTTTCTAGACGGGTTTCATGCTACAGCATTACCGCTCACGCTGCATTCTTTTCTGGTACTATTTTCCATGTATCCTACGGTGCTCTTTATCGACTGTACTCCAGCAGTTTTCAAGTGGAGCCTTATGGAGTTTGCTCTCGTACGGCAACACTATCTACACCCAAAACAAAGCGCGCATATTTTAGGAGAAAACGCGCACGCTGCAAGCGCAAAAGTAGCTTGTCGGCGGTAGAAGCACTTTTCCGCGCTTATTTGATGGTGCGCCTGCGCGCACAAAAATTCGAGTAGTATTTTTGACCACACATTGACAAAGCGCAATGTGTGGGTGCCATCGGTTGCTATGCTGTTGTGAATGTATTAGTGTGCATTAGCTTTTGGGTCACTAATACATACAAAATGTGCATCTGTATTGGTTAGCATGCAGTTGAGAGTGTGTGAGTGTCTCCCGGTCCGAGATCGAGCGGGATGACAGTTGTTTGTTGTGATTGAAGACGAGACGGCCGCCGTCGTCCGGCAAGGCCGTTTTCAAGTCTTCATTACTTGCGACGGAACACGGTCCGTCGTGCGCGTCGAGGTAAAATTGTCGTTTGCCCGGTTGCCGTCCGCGCGAGAAAAGTTTGGTTGGGAAAGGCCGCAGCATGGAAAATCGGCAGCAGCAGCAAACCTCTACCATCGATCCCCCGTCGGCAGCAAACCAGAGCGGAGGAAAAAAATAAGGATGGACAAGACGACAGTGAAAGATTTGGACCAGTGGAACAATTAAACGAGTGCAAACAACTGACCAAAACCCAAGTGAAAACCCTGTGTGATAACCCAAAGAAAATTTTGGCAAAGGAGTCAAAAGGGTGACAGTGTGTGGTGATGTGTTCCACGGTGATGGAGCTCTTCCGAATAGGTGGACGATCGCCGGACACTAATTATTGGTTCATGTCAAATCCCATATACACTCCATCTGGTAAGGCCAGGGCGTTAACAGTTAGCACCCAAAATGACGTTTTATTAAAATCTGTCCCCTGAGGAGGTGGTCGTGGGTACCGACTTATGTCAAATCCCATATACACTCCATCTGGTAAGGCCAGGGCGTTAACAGTTAGCACCCAAAATGACGTTTTATTAAAATTTGTCCCCTGAGGGGGTGGTCGTGGGTACCGACTTATGTCAAATCCCATATACACTCCATCTGGTAAGGCCAGGGCGTTAACAGTTAGCACCCAAAATGACGTTTTATTAAAATTTGTCCCCTGAGGAGGTGGTCGTGGGTACCGACTTATGTCAAATCCCATATACACTCCATCTGGTAAGGCCAGGGCGTTAACAGTTAGCACCCAAAATGACGTTTTATTAAAATCTGTCTCCCGAGGGGGTGGTCGTGGGTACCGACTTATGTCAAATCCCATATACACTCCATCTGGTAAGGCCAGGGCGTTAACAGTTAGCACCCAAAATGACGTTTTATTAAAATCTGTCTCCCGAGGGGGTGGTCGTGGGTACCGACTTATGTCAAATCCCATATACACTCCATCTGGTAAGGCCAGGGCGTTAACAGTTAGCACCCAAAATGACGTTTTATTAAAATTTGTCCCCTGAGGAGGTGGTCGTGGGTACCGACTTATGTCAAATCCCATATACACTCCATCTGGTAAGGCCAGGGCGTTAACAGTTAGCACCCAAAATGACGTTTTATTAAAATCTGTCTCCCGAGGGGGTGGTCGTGGGTACCGACTTATGTCAAATCCCATATACACTCCATCTGGTAAGGCCAGGGCGTTAACAGTTAGCACCCAAAATGACGTTTTATTAAAATCTGTCTCCCGAGGGGGTGGTCGTGGGTACCGACTTATGTCAAATCCCATATACACTCCATCTGGTAAGGCCAGGGCGTTAACAGTTAGCACCCAAAATGACGTTTTATTAAAATTTGTCCCCTGAGGAGGTGGTCGTGGGTACCGACTTATGTCAAATCCCATATACACTCCATCTGGTAAGGCCAGGGCGTTAACAGTTAGCACCCAAAATGACGTTTTATTAAAATTTGTCCCCTGAGGAGGTGGTCGTGGGTACCGACTTATGTCAAATCCCATATACACTCCATCTGGTAAGGCCAGGGCGTTAACAGTTAGCACCCAAAATGACGTTTTATTAAAATCTGTCTCCCGAGGGGGTGGTCGTGGGTACCGACTTATGTCAAATCCCATATACACTCCATCTGGTAAGGCCAGGGCGTTAACAGTTAGCACCCAAAATGACGTTTTATTAAAATCTGTCTCCCGAGGGGGTGGTCGTGGGTACCGACTTATGTCAAATCCCATATACACTCCATCTGGTAAGGCCAGGGCGTTAACAGTTAGCACCCAAAATGACGTTTTATTAAAATCTGTCTCCCGAGGGGGTGGTCGTGGGTACCGACTTATGTCAAATCCCATATACACTCCATCTGGTAAGGCCAGGGCGTTAACAGTTAGCACCCAAAATGACGTTTTATTAAAATCTGTCTCCCGAGGGGGTGGTCGTGGGTACCGACTTATGTCAAATCCCATATACACTCCATCTGGTAAGGCCAGGGCGTTAACAGTTAGCACCCAAAATGACGTTTTATTAAAATCTGTCTCCCGAGGGGGTGGTCGTGGGTACCGACTTATGTCAAATCCCATATACACTCCATCTGGTAAGGCCAGGGCGTTAACAGTTAGCACCCAAAATGACGTTTTATTAAAATTTGTCCCCTGAGGAGGTGGTCGTGGGTACCGACTTATGTCAAATCCCATATACACTCCATCTGGTAAGGCCAGGGCGTTAACAGTTAGCACCCAAAATGACGTTTTATTAAAATCTGTCTCCCGAGGGGGTGGTCGTGGGTACCGACTTATGTCAAATCCCATATACACTCCATCTGGTAAGGCCAGGGCGTTAACAGTTAGCACCCAAAATGACGTTTTATTAAAATTTGTCCCCTGAGGAGGTGGTCGTGGGTACCGACTTATGTCAAATCCCATATACACTCCATCTGGTAAGGCCAGGGCGTTAACAGTTAGCACCCAAAATGACGTTTTATTAAAATCTGTCTACCGAGGGGGTGGTCGTGGGTACCGACTTATGTCAAATCCCATATACACTCCATCTGGTAAGGCCAGGGCGTTAACAGTTAGCACCCAAAATGACGTTTTATTAAAATTTGTCCCCTGAGGAGGTGGTCGTGGGTACCGACTTATGTCAAATCCCATATACACTCCATCTGGTAAGGCCAGGGCGTTAACAGTTAACACCCAAAATGACGTTTTATTAAAATTTGTCTACCGAGGGGGTGGTCGTGGGTACCGACTTATGTCAAATCCCATATACACTCCATCTGGTAAGGCCATGGCGTTAACAGTTAACACCCAAAATGACGTTTTATTAAAATCTGTCTCCCGAGGGGGTGGTCGTGGGTACCGACTTATGTCAAATCCCATATACACTCCATCTGGTAAGGCCAGGGCGTTAACAGTTAGCACCCAAAATGACGTTTTATTAAAATTTGTCCCCTGAGGAGGTGGTCGTGGGTACCGACTTATGTCAAATCCCATATACACTCCATCTGGTAAGGCCAGGGCGTTAACAGTTAGCACCCAAAATGACGTTTTATTAAAATCTGTCTCCCGAGGGGGTGGTCGTGGGTACCGACTTATGTCAAATCCCATATACACTCCATCTGGTAAGGCCAGGGCGTTAACAGTTAGCACCCAAAATGACGTTTTATTAAAATCTGTCTCCCGAGGGGGTGGTCGTGGGTACCGACTTATGTCAAATCCCATATACACTCCATCTGGTAAGGCCAGGGCGTTAACAGTTAGCACCCAAAATGACGTTTTATTAAAATTTGTCCCCTGAGGAGGTGGTCGTGGGTACCGACTTATGTCAAATCCCATATACACTCCATCTGGTAAGGCCAGGGCGTTAACAGTTAGCACCCAAAATGACGTTTTATTAAAATCTGTCTCCCGAGGGGGTGGTCGTGGGTACCGACTTATGTCAAATCCCATATACACTCCATCTGGTAAGGCCAGGGCGTTAACAGTTAGCACCCAAAATGACGTTTTATTAAAATTTGTCCCCTGAGGAGGTGGTCGTGGGTACCGACTTATGTCAAATCCCATATACACTCCATCTGGTAAGGCCAGGGCGTTAACAGTTAGCACCCAAAATGACGTTTTATTAAAATCTGTCTCCCGAGGGGGTGGTCGTGGGTACCGACTTATGTCAAATCCCATATACACTCCATCTGGTAAGGCCAGGGCGTTAACAGTTAGCACCCAAAATGACGTTTTATTAAAATCTGTCTCCCGAGGGGGTGGTCGTGGGTACCGACTTATGTCAAATCCCATATACACTCCATCTGGTAAGGCCAGGGCGTTAACAGTTAGCACCCAAAATGACGTTTTATTAAAATCTGTCTCCCGAGGGGGTGGTCGTGGGTACCGACTTATGTCAAATCCCATATACACTCCATCTGGTAAGGCCAGGGCGTTAACAGTTAGCACCCAAAATGACGTTTTATTAAAATTTGTCCCCTGAGGAGGTGGTCGTGGGTACCGACTTATGTCAAATCCCATATACACTCCATCTGGTAAGGCCAGGGCGTTAACAGTTAGCACCCAAAATGACGTTTTATTAAAATCTGTCTCCCGAGGGGGTGGTCGTGGGTACCGACTTATGTCAAATCCCATATACACTCCATCTGGTAAGGCCAGGGCGTTAACAGTTAGCACCCAAAATGACGTTTTATTAAAATCTGTCTCCCGAGGGGGTGGTCGTGGGTACCGACTTATGTCAAATCCCATATACACTCCATCTGGTAAGGCCAGGGCGTTAACAGTTAGCACCCAAAATGACGTTTTATTAAAATCTGTCTCCCGAGGGGGTGGTCGTGGGTACCGACTTATGTCAAATCCCATATACACTCCATCTGGTAAGGCCAGGGCGTTAACAGTTAGCACCCAAAATGACGTTTTATTAAAATTTGTCCCCTGAGGAGGTGGTCGTGGGTACCGACTTATGTCAAATCCCATATACACTCCATCTGGTAAGGCCAGGGCGTTAACAGTTAGCACCCAAAATGACGTTTTATTAAAATCTGTCTCCCGAGGGGGTGGTCGTGGGTACCGACTTATGTCAAATCCCATATACACTCCATCTGGTAAGGCCAGGGCGTTAACAGTTAGCACCCAAAATGACGTTTTATTAAAATTTGTCCCCTGAGGAGGTGGTCGTGGGTACCGACTTATGTCAAATCCCATATACACTCCATCTGGTAAGGCCAGGGCGTTAACAGTTAGCACCCAAAATGACGTTTTATTAAAATCTGTCTACCGAGGGGGTGGTCGTGGGTACCGACTTATGTCAAATCCCATATACACTCCATCTGGTAAGGCCAGGGCGTTAACAGTTAGCACCCAAAATGACGTTTTATTAAAATTTGTCCCCTGAGGAGGTGGTCGTGGGTACCGACTTATGTCAAATCCCATATACACTCCATCTGGTAAGGCCAGGGCGTTAACAGTTAACACCCAAAATGACGTTTTATTAAAATTTGTCTACCGAGGGGGTGGTCGTGGGTACCGACTTATGTCAAATCCCATATACACTCCATCTGGTAAGGCCATGGCGTTAACAGTTAACACCCAAAATGACGTTTTATTAAAATTTGTCTCCCGAGGGGGTGGTCGTGGGTACCGACTTATGTCAAATCCCATATACACTCCATCTGGTAAGGCCAGGGCGTTAACAGTTAGCACCCAAAATGACGTTTTATTAAAATTTGTCCCCTGAGGAGGTGGTCGTGAGTACCGACTTATGTCAAATCCCATATACACTCCATCTGGTAAGGCCAGGGCGTTAACAGTTAGCACCCAAAATGACGTTTTATTAAAATTTGTCCCCTGAGGAGGTGGTCGTGAGTACCGACTTATATCAAATCCCATATACACTCCATCTGGTAAGGCCAGGGCGTTAACAGTTAGCACCCAAAATGACGTTTTATTAAAATTTGTCCCCTGAGGAGGTGGTCGTGGGTACCGACTTATGTCAAATCCCATATACACTCCATCTGGTAAGGCCAGGGCGTTAACAGTTAGCACCCAAAATGACGTTTTATTAAAATTTGTCCCCTGAGGAGGTGGTCGTGAGTACCGACTTATGTCAAATCCCATATACACTCCATCTGGTAAGGCCAGGGCGTTAACAGTTAGCACCCAAAATGACGTTTTATTAAAATTTGTCCCCTGAGGAGGTGGTCGTGGGTACCGACTTATGTCAAATCCCATATACACTCCATCTGGTAAGGCCAGGGCGTTAACAGTTAACACCCAAAATGACGTTTTATTAAAATTTGTCTCCCGAGGGGGTGGTCGTGGGTACCGACTTATGTCAAATCCCATATACACTCCATCTGGTAAGGCCAGGGCGTTAACAGTTAGCACCCAAAATGACGTTTTATTAAAATTTGTCCCCTGAGGAGGTGGTCGTGGGTACCGACTTATGTCAAATCCCATATACACTCCATCTGGTAAGGCCAGGGCGTTAACAGTTAACACCCAAAATGACGTTTTATTAAAATTTGTCTCCCGAGGGGGTGGTCGTGAGTACCGACTTATGTCAAATCCCATATACACTCCATCTGGTAAGGCCAGGGCGTTAACAGTTAACACCCAAAATGACGTTTTATTAAAATTTGTCTCCCGAGGGGGTGGTCGTGGGTACCGACTTATGTCAAATCCCATATACACTCCATCTGGTAAGGCCAGGGCGTTAACAGTTAGCACCCAAAATGACGTTTTATTAAAATTTGTCCCCTGAGGAGGTGGTCGTGGGTACCGACTTATGTCAAATCCCATATACACTCCATCTGGTAAGGCCAGGGCGTTAACAGTTAACACCCAAAATGACGTTTTATTAAAATTTGTCTCCCGAGGGGGTGGTCGTGGGTACCGACTTATGTCAAATCCCATATACACTCCATCTGGTAAGGCCAGGGCGTTAACAGTTAGCACCCAAAATGACGTTTTATTAAAATTTGTCCCCTGAGGAGGTGGTCGTGGGTACCGACTTATGTCAAATCCCATATACACTCCATCTGGTAAGGCCAGGGCGTTAACAGTTAACACCCAAAATGACGTTTTATTAAAATTTGTCTCCCGAGGGGGTGGTCGTGAGTACCGACTTATGTCAAATCCCATATACACTCCATCTGGTAAGGCCAGGGCGTTAACAGTTAACACCCAAAATGACGTTTTATTAAAATTTGTCTCCCGAGGGGGTGGTCGTGGGTACCGACTTATGTCAAATCCCATATACACTCCATCTGGTAAGGCCAGGGCGTTAACAGTTAACACCCAAAATGACGTTTTATTAAAATTTGTCCCCTGAGGAGGTGGTCGTGAGTACCGACTTATGTCAAATTCCATATACACTCCATCTGGTAAGGCCAGGGCGTTAACAGTTAGCACCCAAAATGACGTTTTATTAAAATCTGTCTCCCGAGGAGGTGGTCGTGGGTACCGACTTATGTCAAATCCCATATACACTCCATCTGGTAAGGCCAGGGCGTTAACAGTTAACACCCAAAATGACGTTTTATTAAAATTTGTCTCCCGAGGGGGTGGTCGTGGGTACCGACTTATGTCAAATCCCATATACACTCCATCTGGTAAGGCCAGGGCGTTAACAGTTAGCACCCAAAATGACGTTTTATTAAAATCTGTCTACCGAGGGGGTGGTCGTGGGTACCGACTTACGTCAAATCCCATATACACTCCATCTGGTAAGGCCAGGGCGTTAACAGTTAACACCCAAAATGACGTTTTATTAAAATTTGTCTCCCGAGGGGGTGGTCGTGGGTACCGACTTATGTCAAATCCCATATACACTCCATCTGGTAAGGCCAGGGCGTTAACAGTTAGCACCCAAAATGACGTTTTATTAAAATCTGTCTACCGAGGGGGTGGTCGTGGGTACCGACTTATGTCAAATCCCATATACACTCCATCTGGTAAGGCCAGGGCGTTAACAGTTAACACCCAAAATGACGTTTTATTAAAATTTGTCTACCGAGGGGGTGGTCGTGGGTACCGACTTATGTCAAATCCCATATACACTCCATCTGGTAAGGCCAGGGCGTTAACAGTTAACACCCAAAATGACGTTTTATTAAAATTTGTCCCCTGAGGAGGTGGTCGTGAGTACCGACTTATGTCAAATTCCATATACACTCCATCTGGTAAGGCCAGGGCGTTAACAGTTAGCACCCAAAATGACGTTTTATTAAAATCTGTCTACCGAGGGGGTGGTCGTGGGTACCGACTTATGTCAAATCCCATATACACTCCATCTGGTAAGGCCAGGGCGTTAACAGTTAACACCCAAAATGACGTTTTATTAAAATTTGTCTACCGAGGGGGTGGTCGTGGGTACCGACTTATGTCAAATCCCATATACACTCCATCTGGTAAGGCCAGGGCGTTAACAGTTAACACCCAAAATGACGTTTTATTAAAATTTGTCCCCTGAGGAGGTGGTCGTGAGTACCGACTTATGTCAAATCCCATATACACTCCATCTGGTAAGGCCAGGGCGTTAACAGTTAACACCCAAAATGACGTTTTATTAAAATTTGTCCCCTGAGGAGGTGGTCGTGAGTACCGACTTATATCAAATCCCATATACACTCCATCTGGTAAGGCCAGGGCGTTAACAGTTAGCACCCAAAATGACGTTTTATTAAAATTTGTCCCCTGAGGAGGTGGTCGTGGGTACCGACTTATGTCAAATCCCATATACACTCCATCTGGTAAGGCCAGGGCGTTAACAGTTAGCACCCAAAATGACGTTTTACAGTCGAACCTCCATGAGTCGATGTTCCTTGACTCGATATCGACTCATGGAGGTAAATTTTTCCATACTGAAAAATTATTTCTGGGTTACTATGATGGTCCCTCCAAAATACCTTTAAAAGGATTTCTGTTCCACTACTCGATATTTCCATGAGTCGATGGTCCCTTCAATATCGACTCATGGAGGTTTGACTGTATTAAAATTTGTCCCCTGAGGAGGTGGTCGTGAGTACCGACTTATGTCAAATCCCATATACACTCCATCTGGTAAGGCCAGGGCGTTAACAGTTAGCACCCAAAATGACGTTTTATTAAAATTTGTCCCCTGAGGAGGTGGTCGTGGGTACCGACTTATGTCAAATCCCATATACACTCCATCTGGTAAGGCCAGGGCGTTAACAGTTAACACCCAAAATGACGTTTTATTAAAATTTGTCTCCCGAGGGGGTGGTCGTGGGTACCGACTTATGTCAAATCCCATATACACTCCATCTGGTAAGGCCAGGGCGTTAACAGTTAGCACCCAAAATGACGTTTTATTAAAATTTGTCCCCTGAGGAGGTGGTCGTGGGTACCGACTTATGTCAAATTCCATATACACTCCATCTGGTAAGGCCAGGGCGTTAACAGTTAGCACCCAAAATGACGTTTTATTAAAATCTGTCTCCCGAGGAGGTGGTCGTGGGTACCGACTTATGTCAAATCCCATATACACTCCATCTGGTAAGGCCAGGGCGTTAACAGTTAACACCCAAAATGACGTTTTATTAAAATTTGTCTCCCGAGGGGGTGGTCGTGGGTACCGACTTATGTCAAATCCCATATACACTCCATCTGGTAAGGCCAGGGCGTTAACAGTTAGCACCCAAAATGACGTTTTATTAAAATTTGTCCCCTGAGGAGGTGGTCGTGGGTACCGACTTATGTCAAATTCCATATACACTCCATCTGGTAAGGCCAGGGCGTTAACAGTTAGCACCCAAAATGACGTTTTATTAAAATCTGTCTCCCGAGGAGGTGGTCGTGGGTACCGACTTATGTCAAATCCCATATACACTCCATCTGGTAAGGCCAGGGCGTTAACAGTTAACACCCAAAATGACGTTTTATTAAAATTTGTCTCCCGAGGGGGTGGTCGTGGGTACCGACTTATGTCAAATCCCATATACACTCCATCTGGTAAGGCCAGGGCGTTAACAGTTAGCACCCAAAATGACGTTTTATTAAAATCTGTCTCCCGAGGAGGTGGTCGTGGGTACCGACTTATGTCAAATCCCATATACACTCCATCTGGTAAGGCCAGGGCGTTAACAGTTAGCACCCAAAATGACGTTTTATTAAAATTTGTCTCCCGAGGGGGTGGTCGTGAGTACCGACTTATGTCAAATCCCATATACACTCCATCTGGTAAGGCCAGGGCGTTTGACGATCGTTGATATTAAAGGTTGTGCCCCCATAGTTGTCACGAGAAGGAGTTTTTGTTAGTAGGAAGCAATTGATAGTTATACTGATCAGGATTCACTTTGGTAAGCGATGCAATGATTGTTTTTACATGAGCAACAATCCTTCAGGAAAAGGGTCCCCGGCCTTGGCATTTAGAAATATTGCCCTCTCTACAAGTGATCCATCACAACGTTTCATTACATGCTCGTAGTTTATATGGGGGCTACCCCATTTGGCATAACAATAAGTAAAGTAGCATTTAATCATTTTCATATATAATTTTTCGTATTGATATATCTACAATTTTTAAAACGGTATGACATATCATAGACACTTTTCATGATTCGTTATTTTCGTAATATGTAATGAGTAATGATAGAAATGTATGTGCAAAAATTAAGAAAACATGCAAATATGAGACCTTCGTCAACAGTATGAGTGCTTTTTTGCGTTGACCATATTCAGCTACAAACAATATACAGAGTGTTCCGTTAAAAAATTATGTTGAGTCACGCTTCTGGCATTCATCTTGTGAAATATTCCACCCATCTTTAATCATGTTCATCATCATCCAGTTTTGTTACCTTGCAACACGTGCATGACATGTGAGAAAGCAAGAAACTCTTTTTCCAGAATCTACACCTCAATGATTTAACCTAGACATTTATTTGTGCCTAGTCATTCTGTTTTACAAAATCTATTCATTTGTACCTAATTCATTAGTTTTACCTAGCCAATATTTATATCCCAAGCAAACCCAACCATTATATCAGTATTCTGTAACCTGTGTAAGAAAAATATGATCCATGTCAAAAAGAAAAGCAGTGTTTTTATTCAATTCCTGGAGCGGTGGTGAAGGCCTTATTCAGGCCCAACACAGTTTAAGAGATATTACAAATACGTTTCATGTTATCACGTGTTTCATGTGTTATGTGCATTATGTTTCATGATATTCATGATTAACAGCATTTTTATTGATAGAATTACGTTGCTCATCTGGTTAAATTATTGAAAACGCCCAGAAATATAGGCTAATTCAGGTTACCCCCAATTGTAGAGGCACTTGATGAGATAAGGAGAAAATCGTTTTTTTACATCAAAAATTCATTTTTTTGTCG
Organism: Aedes albopictus; assembly: GCF_035046485.1. Taxonomy (NCBI): domain Eukaryota; kingdom Metazoa; phylum Arthropoda; class Insecta; order Diptera; family Culicidae; genus Aedes; species Aedes albopictus. Next base: position 372,239,973 of record NC_085137.1, read on the forward strand.
TCAAATTTTACTGATTTTTTGCTCTAGAAGTTGCTATTTCCCATTTACAATGGCTTCTAATATCACCAATCTCGATGCCCACGGCAACAGACACCGGATTGGCCAGCTAACAAAAAATCCGAGAAATAGCACACCGGAGGCATAGCAAGAGTTCCTCAAATTAATCACATAAATTGTTCGTAAGTATCTACCGGATCTAAGCGCACCTGAAAGAGAATTAAATTGTCTTTCCAAAAAGTGCGCGTTTGTTTCTCTACGATGCGGAATTCGATATGAAAAAGTGAAAAAAGTGCACTTTGCCTATGCTGCGCCATGGCAAATTGTGGCGGAGTCACGTTTTTCATACAGTTCTCATTCCTGCCACCAGATGCGGAGGGATCGTTAGCTTCTGATGGATTTTCCTATATAATGTTCGTAATCCCAAAAACTGCTCCATGCTGCTCTCACTATTAGTGATTATAAGGCTTTTCGGGTTTTTTTCGAATGAAACAAGAAGATTTTATGAGTATTCCTATTTTAATGTTATTTAATGTTAATGTGTTCTCTTATTAACTTAAGTATGAGTATCGTATATGCGTAATTGCAGTGATTAATTTCTCCTAACCGATTTAAGTCTATCATTATTTTGTGAAATACGGATTGTCTCATGTTGTAGTCCAGTGGAAGACACAGTTACACTCGTATGATATAATACACAATATCTCTATTGGTACTATGATAGGTACGTCTGTCTTACGCATATTCAATTAAACAATGGAAAAGTAGCATGGCGCTTCAATGAAGAATTCTCACAGGTTCATTAATTACATATTTAGGAATATATTTGCACAAAATTTGTTTAACTGTTTTTAGTAGATTTTAATTTTGGAAGGCGATTATTTTTTATGTAATTTGTTTACACTTAATATTACTAGTATGGACATTTTAGAAACCTACACAAAATTGGTCAAACCACATGCTGTCATCGAATGAGCACGACTTTACAAATTGAAAATCTACACATTGGAGAAACATTTACATAATAACGATAGATTACTTTTTTCGAATGAGAGTAATCAGTTTTGTGCCTTTTAATTTCACCCTAATTCGGCCATACGGCGGAATTAAAAGGTATTAAACAGGAGAACCGTACGGATTCTTTATCGCTGATTGTTTCATCGCGTCTCGGTCGCCGAAATATTTGTGTAATCGTTAAAACTGTTGCGTTTCAATGCGTTCTTGTAAAATTATAGACTTTTATGCTAATGCTCTTATTACGTTAAACGACCTCTAGACTGATTCTCTGTAAAGTAATATATGTAACACGCATTGAAAAGTTTATTGCTGAACTTTTAAACTAGAATTTTCCATATTTTTTATAACGAAAACTTTTTATCTCGACGAATTCTTCCGAAAACGCATAGACCACCTCACGGCGAAATTCTATCTCTTTCGCTCTTTCAGAGAGTTTGAAAACAACAGGACCAGTACCTGTCAAATTTGATAGGTGTTGGTCCTGTTGTTTTCTAATTTTCCGTAGGAGCGAAAGAGAGCGATTTCTTGATGACGTCACCGTGCAATGGAGTATTGGAGCACCCCTCCGACTATACTCCTCCATTCCTTATAACAATTACAAAAATAGTTGTGTTTTAACGGTTCTAGCGCCACCTTGCGGTGGAAAATGAATCTATGTCATTTCTGCACATACTTCCCCAGTTTTTTTCCACATAAATTTCAAATTCGTCTAGCCTCACCTTAGACCTTATCGATTCCTCTAAAATTTTCGCTGTAGCTTATAAGAGTCTTAAACAGAGGGTGGTAATACTAATGATATTTTAAGTTTTGATTTTCTTAAAAATCTTTGGGCCATCTTGGGAATTTCTGTCCACTTTCGGGAATTTCTCGATTATCTTTCAATCCACTTCGATAGTTTCTTATAGGTTACAAGTTTAAGTAGTCCCCAACTTTACTGAAAAAATCAGCTTTATAGCATGCTGACAAGTCGAGAAAATACAAATAGAGGACAGCTGCCTCAAATGCGCTATTAATTTTTCACCAATTGTCTGCATAGAAATGTATTTTAAAATTTATGAAGTATTTTTCGATTGGCGTTTATGGCAATGATGCATCTGGAGGTCCTTATACAAACAATATTCCAGTTTTGTCTTAAATAACACAGATGTTGACCAAAACATTAAAAGTGCCAACTACGGACTTCCAGCGGTTCTCTGGATTGCTCAAAAAAGGTCGTCGACATTAAGACATTTTTTTTTTTCCTAAATCACTAAATCACTAAATCACAAATATTCACAGATCTTCAGGAAAAAAAATAATTACAATTTCATTTAATTTGATTTAACCGTTTCGGTCATATTTATGTGTTTTAGTAACGTCACGGTAGAATGTGTCTATTGCTTTAAAAGTTTAATTTCAAGCAATATGGCTCACAATTTGACGATGGCAAAAGCTTAAATCGAAATCCGCGTACTCTCTAAAATAAAATACTCATTTTTAGTAAACATCCATGCCGCACAGGGACTGTGTTAGAATTTTTAAAAATTTCTCGTACGCTCACAATTTTAAAAAATGTGTGTTTCCAACACAGTCACTGTGATGTTTACTAAAAATGTGCAGACCGAACACATTTTTGAGCGCAGCCGTTTTTGCGTGTAATTGTTCTTCTTTTGTACCTTTTTCGATTTCAATTCTCGATATTTCAATGGATTTTGTTAGTAGGAAGTTGAAAATCTGGTAGATCTAAGAACTTGTGAATATATGTCTATTGGTGGGGTTGACCGAATTTTTAAGTGAGGAGGGTCGGAGGGAGGGGCTGCTGATTTTTTTTAACTTGGAATGCCGGCAGGGTACCCGGGTGCCCACGAAATTGAAATGATTATATCTCCGTCAATTATCCACCGATTTTTTTTTTGCTCATTTAAATCAGAAACTCTTTATCTATCGAGAGAATATTTGGTTGGACCGGTGCGATCACCGTAGGTTTAGGAAAATCTGGATTTTTAGGATGATGTTCTTATACAATACTGATATCCACATTATTGGGGTTAGGATACCTTAAACTGTTTATTGCCAGCCATTGTCCCACGGGAATCCTGTACCTTAGTGAAAATTTCGGAGTAAACACCTTTTGTAATCCGAGACTGGTCAGATACTTTCTGTTGGGGCTGGTTTAGGATGATTAATGTTCATATCGCTGCTGGCTCACCTTAAATGCCATGCATTCTATTGCATAAAAATATATGCCCGAAAATCTGGATTTTCCGGTCATCGGACCGGTCCAACCGAATACTTTCCTGATAGATTATGAGTTTCTGAGTTGAATGAGCCAAAAAAAATAAAATGGATGGATAATTCACGAAGACACTATCATTTCAAATTCGTGGGTACCCGGGTACCCTGCTGGCATTCTACGGGTGATATTTTTGCTGGCCACAGTACAATTAATTTTGATCGAGGTTCGGTTGGATATAAATAGCCTTAGTTGTCGGTGTTATAAATGGTACTCCTGTTTTTTTTTTATTAATTAATTATTCTTATAATTAAATTATAATTAAATAATTATAATTAATGTCATATTCTTTCAATTTTGTTTAACCCAAGAAGGATGTTGGGGTCAATATAACCCAGATAGGAACGCTATCGGGGCCCATATAGCCGAGGCGGTAAACGCACGGGTATTCAGCATGACCATGCTGAGGGTGACGGGTTCGATTCCCGGTCGGTCCAGAATCTTTTCGTAAAGGAAATTTCCTTGACTTCCTTGGGCATAGAGTATCTTCGTGCCTGCCACATGATATACGCATGCAAAATGGTCATTGGCAGAGGAAGCTCTCAGTTAATAACTGTGGAAGTGCTCATAGAACACTAAGCTGACTGGAAAAGGAACAGCAGCCACACATCAGCATCATCGTGCTCATCATTCTACCATGAACAGGGTAGAAGAATGAAAGAAGCACAAAGGCACCAGTTCAATACAGTAGAATAGAATAGAATACATTTAGGCGCTGTACAAACTGGAAGTGCAGCGTCCAATTGGAATCGCTCACGTAGTACCCTAGTGGACAAAAGAGCTGTAAATTAGGTTAAGTTATTAAGAATAAAAAAAAAAACTACACATATTATACATAATATAGTAGTTTCTATACGAAATCGTCATTGCATCAAATATTTTGTAACTATATTGATACTCTAGATTCAGAAATATAGTGCGAACTTGTGCCCCACTGTCGAGGCTTTAACAATGTTCCTTCGTACAAGAAGATTCTTGTTTATTCGACTGCACCTTTCGAACTACTATGGAATGACGATTCTCCGACATCAAGAAGTTATGTAATTCTTCTACTTTCATTCATTATAAATTCTTATTCCAAAAGGTCCAAAAATTACATCAAAACTGCTAGAAACCCTTGTTTTGCTACTTGAAACTCTGCTACTTGCATAACGAAATCATTTCAATTTTTATTGACGAGTATCTGGCCTGATATTGTGTCGAACAAGTTTGCCTGAGTTCTTAACTCGTGCGCAGAGAAAGACCCGCTATATGCAATAGCTGCAATATAGGCTCTAAAAGGATAAAGGTATTAAAACCAGTGGCTATTTCCTAACCTCAAATCTACCTGTTCAACGAATGCAAATTCTCTTCAACAAACTGGCTTGTGGTTTGTAGAAAATGACGAGAATAGCCGTTTCAGTCCATTTGCGATTTTATTCTGATCCTGAATCCTCCGCAATTGCAAGTTTAAGGGTCACTGAACAGGTTAAAAGTGAGGTTACGAGACGCCACTGATTAAAACACTAAACTTTTATAACATCTTAAACAGTAAAATTGTCAAAAACCATACTGCTCCCTCTAATACATATATTGGGGTTCTAATAAACCCTGTTTTCCATTATTCAGTTTGTGGATTGTTTGAGGGAAATTGTCAAGGTTACTTAAAGCAAAACAAATTATTGGACTGTTGTCATCCACTTTAACGAAATAACATTGCATAATTTCACTAAATGTTTCGATATTTATTTTTCTGACCATTGCATATAAATTATTACGAAACAATATCAAGTTACATATTTTAACAAAATCATTTGTAATTTTAAAACAAGTATCAGTATTCAGTCTCAAATTATCATATTGACCGGCTGTGGATGTTTGACAACGTTCATTTTCTTCAAAATGAAAAAAAGCAGCAATTTCCGTTTGGTCGACATTTTTTGTTTTTGGTTTGAATAAATAATATTCATGATCATGATATTCTATAAATGAATGATAGGAAATTTTGTACAATTCTTTGATTGCTATAGATTTGCTCAAGTTTCTTCGGTTAAAGGTAACACGTGAATATTGCTTTATATCCCTATTTTTGCTTTCATACCTCCTACAATCCGTACCTTCTAATGGACCATTAATTGCAATAGCTGCAGGATAATGGACAAGAAAATGCATTTTCGGTGTAAGTGGTCTATTGAATAAGGGAACAAAAGTTCTGTGATGTTCGGCGATCATTTTTTTGAAAACTGAAATGCTTTCCGTTGTAAATGATGGTCTAAATGTGTACATCACGATTTTTCTAAGTAACAAAAAATATGTCCAAGCAGGTTGATTCCCAATTATTAAATCACCTATCATCAAGGGTAATAGATTTATAAATGTAAATATTTCACAAGATGACATTTTGAGACAACCATCTCGTAAATGTCCTTCTGCTATATCCTCGGATATATTGCAAATCTGGTACATGCCATAATCGAAAAGACTTTTTCTGCTATTTATTATTTGTAAAGAAATATCATCATTAGATTCTATAACTTTTGCCAAAACTAATGCCACACTAAGTGGACAGATCCCCTCACCGAAGTCATGCATAGGATCAAACGTCATGGCGTGAATTATGTTGAAACTCGGGATTGATGCAAACGGACTTTTAAATTTTATTCCCGTTTCTTTCATATTATTTCTAGCTGCATCGTGAAAGTAACTGTCTTGCGTTCTAAGCGTTGCAGTGCATTCTTCTGTCATTTCCATTGTTTCATTTTTAGATGATGAACATGTTCTGCAAAATTTAGTACTGTTAAAACTAGTTGTATATCCTCCAATGTAGTTCAAAGACAGATTATCACCTGTAAAAGCACAAAGAATAGGATAAATCGTCACTATACGGCCCAACATATCTATTTGCAGACCGGTGTTCTGAATGTCAACAAAATTTTTTATCAGAGTATTGAATAATCTTTCATGGTTTACTTTCTTCAATGCGGTGTTAATAAACATGGCAGGGATAAGACTATTTAATTTGGATCGAAATCTTTTTGGGATTACTGGACACGATAAATAAAAAGCACATTGAGAATTTTTTCCTTTATGCGCTCCTAATGCATTATCTGGTTCAAAGTCGTCATTATACAAAAACAAAGGAATATATTGCTTATTAGGTTCTAACTGCGTTAATTTTTCTTTCCAAGCCTTTCCTTGAATATAATTTGATATCTTTCCAGACGTATCGTTCATAAGATTTTCCATATTTTTTAATGTCAACTTAAGTAAATTTTCTCTTCTAAAGAATAAAGATAGTGCTAATTTTAGATTCGGCATGCATACGTTTTTGGGATTTCTAGCAAGAACCCGCTCACCTTGCTTTGTAACGGGCGTTACTAAATTTTCGATAATTTCAATTTTAGGTTCATCAAACAAATCGTGCTCTTTCAAAAATGTTTGTATTTGTGTTTCTGAATTCATGTGAAATGTTTGTTTGTTTTGTTCTAAAATTTGTTGATACTCAATTAAATTTTCCTCTTTGATAAAGTTTTGAATTTTAGATTTAATATAGTCAAATAATTCTATAGTAAACACGTTAAGCTCTATCATAAAATCTATTGCTTTTTTTCTACTCAATACGCTATCGGAAAGTAACTTGAGCATAAACCTCTCCCAAAGCTCCTCAACACTACAGCGCCTTGTTAGTCGCTGTTCGCTGGCGTCGTCAGGGAAAATATTTTCTGGAAATTGTTGATCTCCATTAATACTATTTTCCGGAAACTGTTCATCTTCTTCACCAATGTAACTGTCGTCGTCGTCACTAGCGCTTCCATCACTTGGAATATTGTTTTCGTCATCATGTTCTTCCATGTCTATATCATCATCAGACTGTGGCGGTATTTGTCGATCATCCGAATTCAATGAGCTTCCTGGTCTAACTTCATTGCGCTGTTCATCTCGTAAAGTACTACAGTAGCGAAGAAAATGACGTCGAAATTGACTCAACGTGGAGAAGCGTGCTGAACAGTTGCATTCATATGCATCCATTATGCTACTGTGCAGCTTCATACAGGACATTTAAAAATCATGACGAAGAACGTTTTGGAATATTTTGTATCACAATGATGGGTATCTGTAAAATAATATAGTAACGTGAATGGAATGTTTCTTTAATTGGATTGCATATGTTTTTGTCCTGATTACTACGTGAATATACAGTGCCTGTATTTTCATACTACTCAAAACGAAAACAGGTGTTTTTTTTTTTAGCGAGACGAAGATGCAAAAAATAATTGACGCAAAACTAATAACGATAGTACAGCAAACATTGTGAGTAGTGATAGGAAAAGCTAGGTTCTTCGTAGATGTATTGAACAAGATCTTATATCTTCTACCTATAAATGAATTTCTGTCTGTCTGTCTGTCCCTTTTAGATATGAAAACTTTTTACCCAATCGATGTGAAAATAGTTATGCAGGTGTACAAATTGACAGTGTGTTTGGGGCCGGGGAAGGTCCCTCACATGGTCGAAGGCAAATTTGGCCGAATACTCAGGAACTCGAGATATCACCATGCCTTCTTTGTCACACATACTTCCTGCTCCATATAATGCTTACTCTATCTAAAGATTGTTGTTTCTTTTTGTTCTCAAAGATAAAGTTACATTATTACCATATTGCCAGAACTTAAATTACTCAGCACTGCTTCACATTATACTACTTTAGTGGTGCAAAAGTCTAAAGTTATAGAAAATTTTAATTTTTTATGGAGTTTTATGTTACTTTGTATGAAAAGTTAACTTCTAAAAATAGTTTATCCTTACGCAGAAACAATCATTAATTATTAATTTGATTTATAATATATAATCGTCTTACCTCTATATCTTTGTCTTTCACATAAAAACTTCCACTTTGAACATGTCTTCTGATAACAAAGAAAAGCAACCGTTCTCATCAAGATTCAAATGTACAATGAAAAAAGAAATAATGTAAAAACATATCTTCAGTTCTGTACCTCTTCCCATTTCTTTATGTCCTATACATTGCTTCCTGCGGTAAGCTTTTTTTCCTCTAGGATGTGAGGCACCCGTACAGAAAGGTCGTCTAATAAATATACCAACTAGGAAGCGCTGGTAATAAACTTTATTACTCATCAGCAGGGATGAGTATTTTTCAAACAAATCAAAAGTTTCCTTCATAGTTCAGTTCAACATTTACTTGCAGTAGTTTTGTTGTTTCTTGTAAACTTCAGACACAATTATGCATGGCGAGAAAAAAAAAATAGCAAGCAACTATGTTTATTAATATTTCTTATAATTCTTTTATGCACAACCCACTTTTATTATTTATGCTGAACACATATATTGGAAACAATTAGTGCAAAACATTTTCTGCACTGTTTCGAAACAGGTTTCCTGAGATCTTGAGTGCACTGGCACTTCACAAACAAAAACTGGGAAATTCACATTTTTTAACGTGTTTCTATGACAATAACAAAAATAAAAACTCTACCCACAATGATGGGAAGGTTATTATCATAAAAAAATGGTAAGGCAGTTATTCGAAAATATTGCAATTTCTGCAGAACGTGTATGAGGCAACACTAAGGAATGTTCTGCTACATACTAGACAAAAGCCAATTGTAACTTAACAGACAAAGCAACAAGGTCATCAGTCAGTTCTCATATTAAATGGGGGACAGGCATAGGCGCCAACTTGGGGGGGGGGGGGGGGGGGTCAAGCATGGTTTTGCCCCCCCCCCCCAATATTTGACGATTTTTCTATTTCCCCATACAAAATCAGAAAAACCAGGCTTTGCCCCCCAATAATTTGACCAAGTTGGCGCGTCTGGGAACAGGTTTGACCATATATTATAGTGCTCGGTTTCTAGTGAATCGATTTAGCTGAAATTTAGGCAATCATTTAATTACGTGTTTTTTTGATTTGTTTAAACTGATTGAGTTCAATGAGAGTATATTATTAGACTCTCATTGGATTGAGTTCTGTTCAGCACTTCAAACGTTACAGTTATACGGTACGATAAAACAATAATAACATCTTTACGTATTTTCAGTAGAAGAGTCCCCATGTGTAAATGGCAGCCATAATTCTGGTACTAGTTCGTCAATGTTTTCAACATTCATGCCAAAACATTTCACTAGAAACCGAGCACCATATGGCCAAAAACGCAAGATTGATCGTGCCCCGGCAAGTTTGAGAACCTTATGCTAGGCGTGGGCGAAATAGTTACCTGCCCTTGAATGGTTCATCTCACAAACAAAAATAATACTGGCAATTAGTGGATAAGCCTTCAAAATGCTCGTAAACTCATTTCCGTTTTTGTTTTCGAATATTTCAGTCTTTCTAATTTGTTCAATAGAGATTCTGTTCACTTTCGCTTCCTTTTAGAAGCGTCTTTTCATCACTACCGTAATCTGGGGGGGAAGTTGGTCACTTATCATCTATAATTTTTCTTAAAAACAGGTTCAACGCATATGGTTCGAAACAAGTATGTACTGAAGGGTCCTCTGTCAAGCTCCAGTAAACGAAATTCTGACAAGAGATTAAAATAAATTTGAAAACGGTGATTCCAGGTCGAAATTGATCAATCATTAACACAATATTGATAAGATTGGAAAATTATTGAGCAATCTCAATTAATGATGTTGCATCTGAATTAGGATTTGAGTTTCTTTTAAATGGTGTATTTTGTATGTAAGTAATAAAGAAGGCGATGTTGTGAAAGGCAATCTTTCATCGAGTATTATTAAACATCCAGAAAAAAATAGTTGTTTTTGTATAAAATCCGAAATCATTGGCATAGAAATTCTCTTTGATTTTTTCACAATAAACACGTTATTGATTTACGCCAAAACTTCTTCTATTAATACAGAAATATAGTAGCTTAAGCTATATTTCGAACAATGCTTCCATAATAAGCAACTTCGCCCGCTGTTCAACTACACCCAGATCCACGGTACTGCTAAAATTGAGCAAAATTGACCTATGACAAAAGAAAGAGAAAGGGCAGAAGAGAGCCTTTTGTTTATCCTAATTTAATGTTCGCACGAATTGTATAAAGCATTGTTATTGCTGCAGGCAGTCATACATCTACACCATGAACAATGAGACCAATAATTACTTTCATAACAACCTTTGTCTTTTTTTTTTTCAAATCAGGTACACGTTCAGGAAATGCGTTGCAATCAACATTTTACGATCGGAAAGTTTTGTCTCTTAATCATGAGGAAACTAAATGCATAGGGTAACGCTTGAATTTTGGACCCCTAGAGGACATTTGTTTGAATTTCAGTCAAAATCAAACAGATTCCGAGGGTATTTACACATAATGATGATGCCTCCACTGTCCGTTAAAAATACCCCCAAGGTCATTTATGGCTGAAAATTTGATAAAAATAACTGATTTTTGAAGCATCAGTTTTCACTGTTTTGGACACCTCAACAATAAATGAAGAGTATGAAAAAGGAGATAAAAAATATCCCAAAGGGAAATTTTGAAAATGTTTACCTAGCAGTGAAACTGCTATGGCACTAAACAAAGAGGTAGAGAACCGAAATGGCAGTTTTACGTTTCATTAGACATTTCAATCTTGATCTGCACAGTTGTTTTTCTCTGTTGCTCTTAGACTTCCTCCGTGTTAATCCGTTGTAAAGCGCAAATATAAATCATCATCGTCATCATCAGGTAAGCTTATTCATATAATCAGTGAAATGAGTATTACGAGAGTATCAGATTCTGTATCCTTTTTTGCTATAATAATTATTAATTCGACACAAGTAAATATTATCTTTCGTTTTTCTCTTCAGTAGTCAAATGCATTATTCACACAATTGTGCATTAAAAAAAACAGTGAAAGAAGAGTCCTATTCACAATGGTCTATTTTGATATTATGCAAATTATCAAATTTTGACTGTTTCCGCTGGACTGAATATTTGACAAATTTGTAAATCTATGTAATAATGCCATATGTTTGGAAATACGAGTCAGTAATTGTTGAACTGCAGAATATTCATTTCGTTACAGAATAATCAGAAAGTTATCGCCGCGAATATCCAAGCAATAAAAAGTTAATCCACTACACAAGGTATGTTTTCTGCGGATATTTTCTGCAAATGATCCACAATATATATTTTCTTTTTCAGTTGCTGTTCAAGAGGATATTTGTGGGTATTTTTTTCATCGGCTCACAATTGCGACGATTTAAACGCTTCCATAAGGATTTCATTTAGTTAGTCGTTGTTGTTGTGAGAAAGTTGTTAACTATTTTAAGCACAATTTAACAGAGTAAACTTAAAGTTATAACAACAAACACATTTTTTACTATGAGTGACAGAATCGAAAAATTGTTAAACCTCATAGATACTTTGTCCTCACATTTACTAAATCTAGACGAACGACTTAGAAAAGTAGAACAAAACCTTGCATTAGGTTCAGCATTTAATGGCAGAAATTTTGAAAACTTATCGATATCGAACAATGAGGCCTTAGCCCGTATTGAAGATAATGAAAGCATGATTTCAAATGAAAAAGAAAATAAGCAACACATCAAAATTGACAGCAAAACACTTTGTAAAGCAAATAATGTAATGATAAAATTTGGTAATGAAGAACATGACAAAAATTGTGGCAAAAGTTCTGGAACATTGCATAATTTCTATTTTTCGTTAAAGCCGATCAATTGTTATAAAAAGCAAATAATACTGAAATTCGAACAAGCCTCTTATGAAATCCATGAATACCCATTTGATGGTTATCATCGCATAATTATTTCACGAAACAATTTTGGGTACAATTTTTTATCTACTGTTTTGAAATTATATTCGTCAGAAAATATTGAAACTGCTATTAAAGTTGAAAGTGATAAAACACTCAGTTTATTGAAAAAAGTTAAAAATGATTGTTTTCCACTATTGATTGTTGTTTTCACTCAACTAGAAATAAAAGACGTCATGCATCCGGCATCTCAATCAGAACTTATCAAAGCATTTCACAATAAGTCTCATCTAGGTGTTGATGAAACTTTTAAACAAATGTCAAACCTTTTTTTCTTTCCAGAAATGAGAACACACATTGAAAACCTTATTGGTTTCTGTAAAATATGTACGCAGTAATTGCATTTATTTTTTTTATGCAATTCAGTATCATTACTTCTATTTTATACTACTTATTCCAGTATCATAATGACATACATTTCCGTTCCGGTTCATTATGCAACTAAATTGAGTTGCAGAATGAAAAGTAGTCAATCGTCCCAAGTTCGTCGAAGGGGCTCATATAGCCACAGTTGTGAAGGCTTAAGTATCCAACATGACAATGCCGGGGGTGACGGGTCCGATTCTCAGTCGGGCCAGGAACTTTTGGTAAAGGAAATTTTTTGACCTTCTTGGCCATAGAGTATGTTCGTGCCTGCCACACGATTATGTATTGTGTATTTTGTGCAGGCACGATGGTACTCTACCGATGCTCAAGGTAATATTTCCATTACAGAAAAAAATATCTCGAATCGAAATATTTTTTCACAAACTTTGCTATTTTTTTCCAGCAATGAGAATTTCAACGTTCTACAGATACTAAATTATTATTTTTCTTCATTATCGAGATTTTTAGCCCACTGCTGGTTCATCTCGTAATGAAAATAGAAATCAAAATTGAAAATATGACCAAAACTAACGCTTTGTTTCTATTTTGATCAGCGTATTAGCTTCTTTTCTGCATTTTTTCCTAAACAAATATAGAATCTTACCTCTCATTTGCCATGTTGTTAGTTTTCATAGGTTTATTGGTTATTCAAAAACAAAAAATCGGTTAGACTGGTAAAAACCGGTACACGTAACCAATTATGATGCATCTTAAAAATATTTTGTTTTGTCTGAGATAACAGGTATTTTAGTCTTTCGAAGTAGAGTGCACTTGTTTTCATATATTTTATTTCTCTAGTTTGTATAAAAGATAATCTAATTTGAACTATTTTTGTTTTTTTTTTTCCAGCAAGATGAATATTGTCAGGTTGTGTGTAATAGTGTTTGCTATCATGGAAGCAATATGTACACAGCACCTAGAATTACTTAATCTGTATGACAACTCCATATCAGTCACTAAATTGGGAAAAGCAAGACTGCAGACTGGTACTATAAAAATATTACATCCTATTAATATTTCAAAACTTGAGCAAGTGGTGGACGATATAACCTTGTCAGCTAAACCTGAAATGTTTACAAATAAACAATTATCCTACACTTTGCAACTCAAAGTCAATGCAATGATAAAAGCGTTTAGATCATTAAAGCCTAGGATTAGAACTAAGAGATGGGACGCATTGGGAAGTGCTTGGAAATGGTTAGCAGGTACTCCTGATGCGGACGATTTACGAGCAATAGACAAATCTGTAAACCAACTCATTACCGAAAATAACGCACAAATAAAAATAAACATGGGGATTAATAAAAAAATGGATCTCATGATTCAAACAGTTCAATCTATGCTATCGACAACAAAATCGAATATGGAACGATTCGAATTAGATATAAATATTATCAATATGATTTTCATTATTGATACACTTAAAAAGCATCTAGATGATATTCACGAAGCAATAGCAAAAGCGAAAATAAATTTAGTGCATCAACAGCTGATCACAGAGAAAGAGTTACATTTCATTGCTGAAATTCTTGATTCCGAAGGAATTATTTTGAAAATTGATGCTGAAGCCATGCAATACATTACAACAAAAGTTGTTACAAATGGCGATGTGGTAATGTATATAATTAGTACACCAAAATTACATACGAGTTTGTTTGACAGCTTAACCATAATACCATTGATCAATAACAATGAAAAAATACATTTAAGTGGTGAGCATTTCATTAAAGCATCGAAGGAAATACTTCAAATAAAAAAATACAATTCAAAGTATATATATTCAGAAAATGATGTAATCAACATGACAGATGATAAATGCCTGAGTAACATAATTCACGGTAAGCATAGTACTTGCAAATTTCAAAGTGTGGCAGAACATAATCCTATAAAACAAATATCAGATACTATTTTGTTGATTAATGATGGAAACGTTACATTAGAAAGCACATGTGGAGCATCGAAACGATTACTTACTGGCCATTTCCTTGTCAAATTTTTAAACTGTTCGGTGACGTTAGATGGAGTTTCATTCGTCAACAAAATATTGTCAGAAAAAGAAGTTCCTCTTATTTTGCCGCTTTACAACTTAAAAGTGAATAAATCTCACTTTGACAATACTTTCAGCTTAAATGAGCTTTCCAAGCTACATCTAATAACTCGTAAACACATAGAACACTTAACACTTGCTCATCAGAATCATGAATGGAGTCTTTGGTCGATATTTGGAGGAATTTCAACAACAATGTGTATTTCAATATTTCTGGTCGTATACTTCATCTACAAAAATAAATCAAAAACATCCATTACTAATTATGCATTGGCACCTCGTCAGACAACATCACAAAAGGAAGTGGAAAATAACGACGTTGCACTAGAAGAATTTATTCAAAATATTAGTGAACGTTTACAAAACCTTAAGTAATATTTTTAAGCATAATAATATTTACTGAATTTCAACATAATCAATATAGTAAGTATTTTGTAATGAAATAATAATTTTGGTTTAATTTCAATACTACTTTTCAACATATTCAGCAACACAATGTCGTACCATATTTGATTTGAAAGTGTAGGTTTAATGCAACATAAAAAATCATAAATATATAGAAAAATGTACCTAACGGTGTGTGTTTTCCTTCTCGTTATATCATATTTAAACCTTATCATGTATCATTTGGAAATTTGGAAATAAATTTTTATGAACGTTGTGAAACACTATTTCAAGATTGTTGTAGCTAATCGAAAGTGAACAAGAAACGTGAGAATTCCTCAATGTCAAAGATAATACAGCGCGATCGCGGTGCAGTTTGAGGGTAAAATAGTTACGCCCTGAAAGTTTAAATTTGAAAACAAAAAATGTCCGTGAAATTTTTACGTCTTGATTAACATTATTAAAATAATTATTTATGAAAATTGTTTCATCACGTGTTGCACATTTACTCTTAAAGTCAGAGCGTTAATGATTAATCATAAATTTAATCATGGTTAATGATTAAGATTAATAAAAAATCATTAATCATAATCACATTTATTTAATCATTAATCTTAATCACAATGCTTTTTGTAATTTAATCATTAATCAGTAATCATAATCACAAGACAAATTTTTAATCAAACATTCATCGTCAAAAATGATTCACCATATAAAATATATGACGGAACATGAATTGATCCAAATGATGTTCTTAATAATTTAATTATTTATCTTTTTTAAAAATCCAATGTAAAGTAATTTTTTTACTATGCAAATTGAAATTTATTTTAAAGAACTCAGATGTAGTTAATCATTAATCATTTCCTGCTTTTTTTGTGAATAATCAATCATGATTCATCTATATTATTGATCAATAACAGTTTGAAATCATTAACCATAATCACTAATCACACATAAAACCAAATTTAATCATTAATCATAATCTTTAATCATCCTTAAAAGCAAATCAGTCCTTAATCTTAATCATTAATCACAAAAAAATAAATTTTAAACATAAATTAAATTTTTTTGCAATACAGTATCATAATTTTCATTTTATATAACTCATTTTGGTATCATAATAGCCTGTTTTTCCGAACTGGTTCATTATGCAACTGAAATGAGTTGCATAATGAAAAATAGTTGCATAATATTCATAATGCAACTCATTTGGGTTGCATTATGAACATTATGCAACTCAAATGAATTGTATAATGAAAAAGTCATTGCATAAAATGTTGTATGGAACTCGTTGCAAAATTCGATTTTTTCAGCACTCTTCGTATTTAAAACATTACGACACGTGCTGAAAAAATCAACTTTTTGCAACGTGTTACATAAATAACTATTGTTAATCATGAACGCTCTGCTTGTAATCATGTAGGTTTTAAGTTATAATTATTGTTAACGATCACACTTGAATTGACTTCTAATATTGAATTACACGAAATAAATGAACTCTTAGAATTTGCAATTTTGCATGCAATTATTCAAATCAGAAGGATGATGCGCCTTCATATTTCATTGATAGCGATGTTGCCTGTCGTGAATAAGGATCCGAAGTAGACGGAGTCCAGTGCCACCCCGAAAGTATCTCCGTCTATCGTAACACTGCTGCCAAGGCTTGTTCCGTTATCCGCGGTTGTGCCTGCCAGAATGTTTTTCTTGACGCGTTCACCATCGCCCGACCTTTGCTTCTTCACATTTCAGGCTGGTGTATAGTTCTGCAATCGTGTCAAATGTATGTCAAATGTATGGCCAATAATATCCATTGCATCTGCAAAACAGACTAATTGGCCAGATTTCATGGAAATGGTGCACCGACTGTTGCGTCCGGATGAGGCATGAGAGCTCATCACCTTGTCTTAGATTTCGGCGTGATTCAATCGCCCGAAACCCGTACGCAAGATTTGCAAAGCCCTTCGTCACTTTGATTAGTCTTATGAGGTTCCCGGAGAAGCCGTATTCTATTGAAAAATATCAGTCTTCAACGCATCACCCTTTACAACTAATTCATTTTATCTGTTGGAATTTCCGTATATGATTCGGAATTGTCATCTTTAAGGCCAGGTCGCTGTAGAATGGCGCAGATTCGTTGATTGCCCTTTCTGTCGGTATCCAAATTTCACTCGTATCTTTTCATCGACCTTGCTTTATGGGCGTTTGTGCAGATCTTGTAACCGCTTATGAATAGCAGCTTTCCTTTCGCATGCCTTCACACCAGTAGCAAATGGTATCAACGGATACATATTTGAAAGTAGAAGCAAAATAAAATATTCATGTAATATTTATAATTCATAAAATTTTCGCAAATATTAACCCTGTACTTTCCATGGTTGCACTAGAACACCATCAATTTTCGACGAACTCAAGACAAAAGGAATTAGATAAATATGATGCAATCTTTTTTAGAATATGATTGTAATCTCATAAGGTAAATCCAACTGACAACTATTTGTTTCGATAGTGGAACTATTGATAAACAATCAAAATACTATTCATCTAGAACTATTTTGTTTTTCGTTCATTTCGAAAAAATGGCCGATTTGCAACTACTTTTGTTCAGGCCTTTTTTCGTAAACGCTTTCTTGGCATAGTAATAGTCGTTTAAAGTCGTGGGAAGTAAAGAGTTAATCAAGTAGATGTTAGTCACTTTATTAAAAAAATGGCGATTTAACTTTTTTCAAAGCGCAACACAAAAACAAAAAAACTTCCACCTTAAAAATACGACAGGTTCTATACAACTTAAAAAGAAAATACACCATACATACCAAATAGGACCCGTGTCACTCCATGACAATAACACAATTACCTAAATATACCAGTCAGACAAGTTCAGATATTTCTTAAGGGTTTTGGTCACCGAACAAAATCAACAATCCCTGAATATATAATTTCAGATAATGTTCCTTTAATTGCGCCAATCGGTATTAAACGGTGAGATGTTGTTTTCACCCCTCACTGTAAATAAGTCCGTAGAACAAACTCTTGAAGAAATTAACAAAAACAGATGATACATATTTTCAACAAAACAACATTAAGCGCGATCAAGATCCGAAATAAGCGCTGCAACAGACGAAACCACGCGTTGGTTTTTGTAGCTTAAATTGTAGAAATATTTCTGAATAAATATCATTACGTTTGTGCTCAATTCTGAATATTCTAAATTAAACACTGCATGCAGTTTAAAATGTAGATCCACTGCAGCTAGCATGCAGTTGGCTTTGAATATAAGGAAATCAAAAACAACAAAAAAAGATTGCAAAGCCTTTTCCGCCTGTACCACTACAATGTACGGCTGCACACGTGTTTTGTTTTCGGTAGCTGTTTTACGCCGCTTTTCCACCGTTTCAGCTAATTTAGCCTCTGTCTGAAATAAAGAAAGCAGCATTTGTTAATTAATGATATTTGATGTGGATACTGAAATCAGGCCGCCATTTACATAAAGTTATTAAATTGATACACCCATTACTTGCCAAGGGGCTGACAAAGTGACAATAATTACGGTTTTCATCAAATCACACCTGATTAAACGGGTAAAATCTCAAAAGAGATTTTCACCCTTTAAAATCCTATTCTAGAGAATAAGAAAAAAACGAAATCCCACATTTTATGTAAATGGCTGGCTGGTTTCAGTGAGTTACTCTAGTGCGGTGTAGTTAGGGTGTCAATGAAAATGAACATAAACCGGTAGTTGACAATAACTCAAAACTGTTTTATTATTTTTTTCTATGTAAATTTTAGCTGAATCGGATATTTATCTCTCTCTCTTCTTGGCGTAACGTCCTCATTGGGACAAAGCCTGCTTCTCAGCTTAGTGTTCTATGAGCACTTCCACAGTTATTAACTGAGAGCTTCCTCTGCCAATGACCATTTTGCATGCGTATATCGTGTGGCAGGCACGAAGATACTCTATGCCCAAGGAAGTCAAGGAAATTTCCTTTACGAAAAGATCCTGGACCGACCGGGAATCGAACCCGTCACCCTCAGCATGGTCATGCTGAATACCCGTGCGTTTACCGCCTCGGCTATATGGGGGCCCTATTTATATTTATAAATGTTTAAAAAACATGTAGATACGACAGTATCTCGAAAATAACCTTCTCTTTTGGTAAAAGTTATCTTTTAGAGTGAGAAAAAAGGTGAGACTGAGATACAGTGGAGGGACCCAATCAATCACATGTTTGTTTAAAGGTGAGACTGAGATACAGTGGAGGGACCCAATCAATCACATGTTTGTTTACCGCAATGTTTCAATATGAGTTATTAAACCTCAGATGATTCGCACATGTGAAAAAAGCTGTCAAAAATTTTAGCAAGGCCGTGCGCAAAGAGGAAGGGGTGAAGGTGTTTCAACCCACAACTCCTTCTCCCCTTTTTGGGCATGGTCCTGATGAAGCATTACATGTTGTTTAATTTCAAAAACTGTTGATTACTTTTGTTTTTTAGAGTATCCATGTTATTCCCTTGCGTCTCATAAAAGTAAAAAAAAAAAACATAGAAATAGTTTTTGGATATTTCAGCACATCTCACATGTTCATTGTATACACCATCGTTGTCCAACCTTCGTTTCGTGAACTCCCAACTGCTTGCAGGCACACTTCGGTTGCTCAACAAAAGCGGGTTGACAACATACTGGAGGGTCGTGACCGTGAGAACCAAGGTTGGGAAACGATAGTAATCTTCAATATCATGCGGTGCAAGAAAAAATATCGCGCAAAGTTGTGCAAAAACGCCAACAGATATGCTCGGTGGCATTTAATCGTTTCGATATCTTCTGCGTGGTCAATCTTTAGCTAATATCCGCACTTATTGTAGAAGACACTATCATGATATGATGTACTGGCGATTTGAAACATTTTCACAGCTGTGGCTGTGGCTGGGCCCTTGGGGCCATAGAGGCTAACTTAGACAATATATTTCCAAAATGAATGCGGTAACATTCTCCAATGTAACAATGCGATTTGGTATTTTATTTATTTATCTTTTTAATGAACAGTTTCTAAAACAAACTTGTAAATCTAAGTTATAGTGGTGTTTCTGTCTTTGTATGCAACGTACCGGCTTATGGATTTCGTTGGCACCCTAATGTATAATTTAGCCCGTTTTTCAACTTTTTCTTTGCTGATTGCTCTCGATGAGAAACTCATCAAACTATTTTTTGATCATTTGAGGGAGGAGATTCATTCCTCTCCTAATTTTTTTTTTTTAAATTCAGCACAAACATTTTGAAGAATTCTGAATTTTAAGCTGGGCAGTTGGTTTTATGCCGTGTAATGAAATATAATATCAATATAACTCACGTTTATTGTAGTGATAAAAGACTCTTTACACATCAGTACCGAAGGTCGCGATTTTTTCAACCCTTTCTGCACAAACATCTGACGAAGCATATACGGGAGCACACTAAAGGCAACATAAATAGTTCGGTCTGTAAATAGGAAGCATGAATAAAATGAAATATTAATTAAATAATACATACTAAATTTAAATATTAACTAATATAATACATACCCGTCATTTCGATGTTTTCCTCAAAAAAAGTTGTCTGTATCTCACTGGCCAGATCGGTGTATTCCTCCATCGAGTATTTTTTTGCTTTGATAATGCGGCGTAGTTTTTTCATGAACATAGGGATTTTTTCGGTGATATTTCCACATGAAGGATTAATTTTTTTAAAATCGAAATTCACCTGTTTTTATACCGAGTGGAAAACGTTAGTTAATTTAAAGTTTATACATGTGCTTTTAGGTGTTATGTGTGTATTCCATAAGCTAATATGTACAGGGGATAGACAAAATGATCGGGACAGGCAAAATTTTCACCTCTCAAAAAATTTTCAAGTACCTAGCTGTTACTTTTCGAAAAGTTCATCAAATATTTAAGAAAGTTGATCATTTAGTTGTGTATTAGTGGTCCAATTTTGAAAAAGATCGGGCTATTCTGTACGAAGTTATAAAAATTCTTACAAAAAGGTATATTTATTCGATAGCCAACTTTGAGCTGTTATATCTCCGGATTCAATGAACCGAATGAAATGAAATTTTGACCAATTATGACTTACATAATGAGCTATAAAAAACTTTTGACTTAACTTAAAATTCTTAACATAAAAGAAAATTACAACGGTTAGATTATTTTCCTAATAAAACACAAAATTATCCAAAACTTCAACATCGTTTCAAAATTGAAGATGCAAATTATAGTTCATTTAAATTCCCTCTAAATGACTTATATATAAAACAAAACTTCAACATCGTTCCAAACTGAAGATGCAAAATATAGTTAATTTAAATTTTCTCTAAATGACTTATATATAAATGTGTTTTAAAGGAAAGTAACAACATAGCCGACAATAAATTGAGAAAGTAATGGGATGCATATTAAAAATAGTTCAATTTACGAAAAAATCGTAAAAAATAAATGAAATCGCTAGAACTTTTTCTCTTGTTAAAAATTTCAAGTTAAGTCAAACGTTTTTTAGAGTTCATTATATAAGTCATGAATGGTCAAAAAATCATTGAAATCAGTTCTTTGAATTCGGAGATATGACAGCTCAAAGTTGACTATCGGATAATTTTACCTTTTTCAAGAATCTTTATAACTTCGTGGAGAATAGCCCGATATTTTTCAAATTTGGACCACTGATACACAACTAGTTGATGAACTTACAGTAAAAATTTGAGAATATTCGATGCACTTTTCGAAAAGTTACAGCTAGTTGAACATTTTTTGAAAAGTGAACATTTTGCCTGTCTCGATCATTTTGTCTATCCTCTGTATGTGTATGCAACTGTGTCCATAAAAATAACAGTGAAAGACAGGGAAAATCATAATTGACCGGACAAACTTTGTCGCGTGAATTAGTTCTTCCGCGTCTGTTTTGCAGCTTCCCAAACTTACCAGTTCAGCATATAAACTGAAATGAGGAAGCACATCATAGTCTTCAATTTTAAACTTTCCCTTCGATATTTCAAATTGTCGCAGCGGAAAGGAATCTTCCCATGACTTTCTTATAGTTGAATGGTCGTTGAAGGACACTGTTTTTAAAAGCAGTTTTGCAGCTGAAACACGTAAATGAAAACAATATCAAGGAAATAAAAAAAAAACATTGATTAATTATTGTTTAAGATAACTGTCACAAAGTAAATTAGTTGCACTTGAAAATGAACAGCTCAGTACTGCAGTGACAGGCAAAATAATTGTGTTAGAAGAGAGCAAGAAATGTCATACGATCTGTGTTTATCTTGATAATTGATACAAATGGGGGTTGAATGTTATCATATTATGCGTGACGTATTTATGGATGCTCCCTTAGAGTTCGTCTATAAATGACGTAGCTTTTTAAGGGGCGAGTCTCTGGAATTGCAACGAATCGTATTAGGTATGACAAAACAGGCTACGAGGGGGAGGGGGTGTTGAAAATTTGCCAAAAAATGCTACATCATTTATGGACGGCCCCTCATTTTTATTATAATTCGAACACAAAACATGTCGGCACTCAAAACTACGTACATACCAATCAAAGAATGGTTTAAAAATTAAGGAGGAAGATGCTACCCCAACATGTGGACTAAAAAAGCATTCAATAGTGTTATTTTTCATAACATGGAAAACGGTTCATAACAGCGACCTGCGGTGACGTTTAACGTTACTATTGCAAAGGAATAGGATTCCAAGTCATGATAAGGGGATCTTCAGATTAATACGAGATTAATTGCAAGTGGTTGTTATTTTATGAATTGTCAAAATACCAACCTTGGCAGCGTTCTTTGATCTCTTCCGACATTGTATCCCAATCTGTACAGTCAATTTGCGCGGGTTGCGGCGCGGAGAGTTTGCTGCCTGATGGTTGTGGCGATGCTTCCTTTTTTTCTTTTTCCTTGCGTTGTAAGTTTCTATAGCGCATATACAATAAGCCCCCCGGGTGCATAGCGCCTTCCCGAGGGACGTACCATGTTTCCCGCCTTTCTGTCGGCAACTCTCTCACCACTAGTTCCGTCATTTCCGCAAACTGGCCAGCAGAAATTTTTCCTCTACTTACTTTAAAATAATGGCCGACTACAGCATTCTTTATCAGGTCGCGATGTTGGGGCTTATACGATCTGCCATTATTATCATAATATTCGAAGAATTGTCTGCCTTCTTCGTATTGTTCGCATATGCTTCGCAACGACTGATGAAAAATGATTTAAGATACATGTAAAATCTACTTTATGAAATCATAAAAGCCTGACGCAAACGACAGCGATTCAAAATTGTCACCAATTAAGCCGCTAGTACACAGGGTAAAATAATTGACCAAAAACAAATCAGAGATAAAACATCTGGTTTGAATCGATCGAATTTTCGTTAGTGTCAAACAGATGTTTTCTCTTGATTTCATTCCTTGTCAAATAATTGGCCCCGTTTACTCGAGGCATTAACATGAGCACGCTTCAATTTAGTTTGCTCGGTCACTAATTCAGTTCATATCACCCATAACAAACTGAATTAACCTAAATTGAAACCTTTAAGATATGATTGGAATTAGGAACGGTTACGATACTAATTCTGAAAATGAAACACCTTTGCTAACTCTGCAGAACAAGAAAAGATACCGAAATTATATAGCAAAAACTAAAATCAAGTAATCATCCGGAATTAAAACATATAATACTTTTTACTTTCTCCGATAGCATACAGTGTCCGCATGTTATCAATTCAAATATGTGACGAATTATATAATTTTTTCATCAGCATCAGCAATATCGCCAGCTGTTTTATGAAGAACTAAGTTTTATGCGAAAAACATCAGTTTGTTAATTTAAAAAATCAAGAAGTGAAAGACTGAACTTCTGTGTCAACTGACATGACAATTCCAGAACTCCGGGGCTAAATTAGGGCCTCTTTGGGAACATTTTTTGGGCTAATTATTTAGATTTACGTAACAACAAATCTCGTAAGAATATGACCGTTTGCTAAAAAAAAAATCATATCTACAAAGACCGACTTTTGATATTTGTTGTGGAGCGTGAAGATAAGGAAAAGTTTGAATTTTTGTAAAACTAGATAGACAAATTTTAAATTTCTTTTTTGTGATACATAGTACAATACAATTTAAATCTGGGAACGATCGCGTCGTGTATTGAGTACACACACCATGAAAAATATACGCTTGTTGTACATAGCGTAAGCGTGGTGTCGCTGAAGCTGGCTGAAGGCGCGACTGCTCGAGGGTTATATATAAATCAGCTTGAGAACATGAACGAATTGTACTAATACTCAAATAAAAAAAAATATAGCACTGATATGATTTTTTTTTGGAAAAGCATTAATTTTTCCACGGCACAACACAAAAATTGCGAACACTAGAAAAAATCGCAATCATAGTCACCGCATCCACGTTTTTGAAAAAACCTGATTTCGACATAGTTCTGCTATTCTGCTATTATCAACGCATCCCCTGGCATTTGCCCATCTGCGTTGTCTTTTCACTAGGCAATACGTCTACCAATTGATGTTTATGGGCTTGCCGGACCAAGATGATTCCGACATAGTTGCGTTTAAACTTTCAAGTATACAATACGCGTTCGCAAGGGAGCGACTAAATAAATAAAATAAAATAATAATGCTAAATAAATATAAATAAATTATAACAATAAATGGGGAACTAACGTATTCTCGGCCGTTTTGTTCTTTTCGTAATGTTTTTTTAAACCTATTGAACTCAAAATTGGCCAAACAAGCTTAGTTGTACGACCAAGTTTCATCAAATTTGGCACACAACATCCCTCATGATTAAGAGAACAAACCTGCCGATATTACCCTTTGTCGCCCAATAATACTAATTATTAATTTATATCTTTGCTTCTACTGCTTGCATCTTTATGAAAATTTGACACAGCATTCTTAACCTTCCGTAACTCACGCGGTTGGCCACCACCACCAGCACCACGCCAATGCTGAATCCAAAAAGTGAGATTTTTTCAATGTGTTATACAAAATACAACAGCGCGATCGCTCGAGGGATAAAAAACCTATACTTTAGTATTAGTAAAATTAAATTGTATTTCTTTCCTGATATCATTAAATATATACAACAAATCTAAAAAAAATGAAGTTGTACCATACACGCAGGCACTAATGTTCCCAAAACAGAATTCATTCCACCATTGATTTAGGCAATGTTTAGGTTGGGTTCAAAAGTTGTTCTCGTTTAAAAGGGAAAAGAGAAATAGATATGACAAATTCTACGGGCCCCGTATCATCAGTACTCGTTTTTCAAAGTTTAAATTTGACATCTTTCACATTTTTATAACATTCTACATTACTCTTGTCGTCCAAAAATGTATTCAACATGATATAAATGTTACAATAAATATTTATTGAATGATGGTTAAGATAAACAATCATGATTTCAGATTTTAAGGCATTTAGGCACACTATTCATCAAAGCTGCCGTACTTTAAACACCAACGCACTGATTTTTCAAAAATCTTCCATGATCAACAGATAAATGTTTGTAGATTGTTTAGCATACAAAGAATTTTAAATGTAAAACTTTACAACTCTGAGGTAAGGCTGGTCAAAGTATATGTGTTTAAAGCGTTGTAACGTCACGGAAAATCAACCTTTATGGAATTTATTCAAATTCGGAACAAGTTTCAAATTTGAAATTTTGTATGGTCTTTGTACTCCAGAATATCTTTCAAATGATACTAAAAGAAAGTTAATCGGTTCACTGACGCCTGAGTTTCACCTGGTTGAAGTTTGTGCTGAAAAATTCGAGTTTTGCAACGCGTTGCATACAACATTTTTTGCAATTATGAAAAAAAAAAACCCTAAGTACGATCAGACAGGTCTCAGCTAAAACCACGTGCGAGCATCAATGCGCACAAGTTCATTTTTTTTTCAATCAGGTAGGCTATGTTAATAAGTGTCACTCGGAGTCGCGTCGACAACGAGCGTTTTTTGTGCGGCTGCTTCTAACTCTACGTCTGTTTGGCTGATCAAATCACCAGTTGAATCGCTTCTATTCAGGTTCGATCTGCCGAACAGACATAGGAGCAGCCATCGAATAGACAAATGTATACGGAAGAACATTAGTGCTTCAGGAAACTTGTGAAAAGTGTACCATTGCAAAGGTGCCGAAAAGTAGTACTTTTCGGCACTCTTAAAAATGCCGAAAAGTACTACTTTTCAGCACTCTTGAGCTAGTCAAGAAAAGTATTCCATTTCTGCACAGTTTTGGCAATTGAAAAGTGTAATCTTATGGCACGTAATTGCAAAAATGTTATTTTTTCAACTAGTCAAAACTTGTAGGAAACTTTTTTGAGAAATTCTAATCATTTGCAAACCATTATAAACTTTTAATTGGCGTCGCCCAGTGGTGAAATCTCACGTCCAATGGTAAATCAGCTGTAAGTCTTTGATTTATCAAATAACTCTACGAAAGACACCAACTCTCTAAGTAATTAAGGTTTTTTTATCACTGTTAGGTCTATTTGTCTCTGAGATCACAGAAGTTAATTTTAGGATCGTAAGTGGTATGCAAATCCTCTGGTATGACTTTGGTTCAATAAATTCTCGCACATATCTTAAGAAGTTTTTACTTGAATTGATGACATAGCATAGATTATTGAAGAAATGTTTATCTCGACAGCGTGATGAGTTCTATGCTGAAAAATCTAAATATCTGGCGGTGCGAAGTAATGGATCTGAGGGGTCTAGTCTTTGGGATAAAATTGAAAGAATATGGGTGGTACTAAGCCGAAGATGGGCGCCGGTGTCATTAACATTCATGAAGGAGTATTCATACTGCTGAAAGCGATAACTTGGCCCTCCGAGCCATTTATCACAAAACGGATTTTCAATAGCATTAGGTTCCCTTGAATCAGTAAAGATAATGCAGTAATATATTCAGAAATTCGGGCGGATTTGGCTGATTATTCTGATTCTAACATGATGTGCATTTTCGTGACGTTACAACGCGAGCAGAACCCTGTTTGAAACTGAACGGGCGTTGTAACGTCACGAAATGTAAAAGTCGATTATCCAAAAACAAATCCGAAATTTATATGTTTTATTTCATTGAATTGAAAACAAACCAAAAAATTTCAATGGTGGAAAAAAAATTCAGAATAACATAAAAATTCGAGCAGATGTTTTCAGATGTTAGTTGCACGGTAGAGAGGGTCGGATTCTAGCGCGTTGTAACGTCACGCTACAAATACGCATTTTAAACACGTTTTTCTGATGATAACAAATTGTTCAATAGGTCAAATATATCAAAAATTTTACAAGGAATCTGAATATGAAAAAATATTTTGAGGTTTACAATCGTTTTCATGAGTTATAGTGGAAAATCTGGCTACGAATGCGTCAAAACGTTGTAACGTCACAGTAGAATGTGTCATATCTAGTTCGATTCGCTTAACTTCGAAAACTATGTAATAAAAAATGTCCCGGCGGAAATTGTTATGGTAATCGAGGTTGGCAAACGCCCTGTAATGTGTTGTAATTATATGTTACCGGTAATGCACCAAGTTTGTGTTTTTTTCTAATGCAGTATTTTTAGAACAAAAAATAACAAAACATAATAAACATTGTTTGACTATGGCAGGTTATGTGTAGGACAATCAATTTAAGGTTTCAATCAAGGTTATTTAAATTTCTTATTCTTATTCATTGAATAGTACATTGTCACTAAAATCATTTTAACGCAATTCAGGCTTATATGATTCAGAATGTTGTTATTTTACCAACCGTCGAGCTATGCACGATAGGACCAAGGTTTGTCTGGATACCAATATCATTAACCGATCTTTCCATCGCCTCCACAAATACGGCCCGATTCCTCAATTCCGGAATAACTTCACGTAATTCCATTGGGTGCTTCGACAGATATCGAAAATGACACTTGGCTAACCCTTCGCGTTTAAAAATGTTAATGTATTCACTCAAGTTGTTCATTTTCAAGAATTCCGCTGCCAAATCGTCAGCCATTTTTCGCCTACTACGCCAACTGATGAAATAAAAAAAAAGGAAAGGCAATACCTAGGAAGAAAGGAAACAATGTACCTATTAGTTTTTCGCAACATATTGTTGGCAGAAGTAGGAAAGAGATGGTTTGAGTTTGAGAATTCCAAATGCAAAAAGAGTTTTTTTTTTAACATTTTAAGAATATTGCATTTAGAACGATATGTTCTATCAAAGTTGGATTTTACAACGTTTGAAATCGTTTTTACTCCATACCGCTTATTCGATATATCCTATCTAGTTGAAAATTGAGACTGCACAAGCCTTTCGATGTTTATATGGGAATATTTTCGGAAAAACAAAGGATTCATTTAATCATCCGTAACACTTTCCCAGCTGTCTCATAAGGTTGATAGAGCCCTGGACCATCTAAGCAACTTTATTAGCTGCAAATTAGCCTTTGAACGAATTCAAATCGGATGCCTTACAAATTAGTTATTGGCCTGTTAAAAAATCGAACCAGCGGATCTATGACATTTGGTCGAAATCTATTTTTGGCAATAATTTGAGAATGTTGAAAGCTTCCAATATCTTGGTAGACAAATGGCGACCGATGGCGGCACGGATCAAGAAGGCGAGGGCAGCTTTTGCAATTCTTAAACTTGTATGGAAAAACAACCAGATTTGTCGACGCATTAAAATCCGAATTGTCAGCTCGAACGTGAAATTTGTGCTGCTATACACGCCAGTGAAACCTGGTGTGTATCAGTGTAGAACGCTTAACGACTGCAGGTCTTCATCAATAGATGCCTGCGCTGCGGTATATAATTCGGGAATGGAGGACTCACATTTGAATCCCCAACTTGGAGCGTCATCGTCGATGTCATCAAAAGCCTACAGCAACAGAAATTCGGGAGCGAAAGAGCAGGTGGGTCGGCCACACTCTACGAAATCTGCAAGCAAGCAAGACATCGCAGTAGAGTAAAGTGACCAGATGATCAGAGCTCCAACGCGGGACATTGATTTGGAAAGATGCATAGTAAGGTGAAATCATGATTTTCTTTTGTTAACGAACTCATTTTTTTCTACCAATCTTATCTTTCTGCGTTGTGAGTTTCGCAGAAGTGGGACAAACTCATAAACATTTTTCTACAGTCTTCAAAAGAACCCTGATAATTAAATCTAGCTGTCAAAAATGGCTTTAATATTTCAACTCTCAATTGCTTTCAAAATTAAAATTAAGGTGGTTCAAACTTCGTACACAACTGAAACAAAAATCGTTTATTACAGCATGCCGTGAACTCTACAATTTTTTGTAATTACTATTACCCTCAAAGTGCCTGATAATATTAACTAATCTAGCTTCTGTTTGTCCAATTTTGTCATTTGCGTACTATTTCCTTAAGTAGCTCGAATGCTTAAGGAAATAGTACGCAATTGATTAACTTATTGGATGAATTTAATTTACGAGCGTACTCGTTTGAACCGCCTGCCACTCAATGAAGGTTTTGATATTCACCCATTTGAAAAAAAAAAAAATAACAGTCAAAATAAATTCCCGATAAAAGTTTACTATACTGGGCTTG
Organism: Aedes albopictus; assembly: GCF_035046485.1. NCBI lineage: Eukaryota > Metazoa > Arthropoda > Insecta > Diptera > Culicidae > Aedes > Aedes albopictus. The sequence continues at coordinate 372,269,399 of NC_085137.1, forward strand.
GAAAGATTTTAACTTCGGACAACAATATCCCCACAGTAATCAAAAAGTAGTTTTCTACCCTGAAGTTTGAACTTGAGACAGTTTCGTCTACTACCTTTTTAATTGTACTCTTGTCACTCTCTATTTTCTTCACCGAACTGTAAAATGATACTGCCTGACTGTGCATAAAAAATCAGCCAAAATAAAAAAAAAACATGCTTGACTGCTATTGCTCGATAAAAAAAGCTTTCAGCAGTTTAAACTTTACTGTAACCCAGAATCTTTATGTACTTTCTCGCAAAAAGCTTTCAGTTTTTGAACTCTGATGTTGAAAGTTCCGTTAATATGTTTGGTGTGATTTGTGCTTTGTACAAAACCGGTTTGACTATTTTGGCTTTGAAGTTACTACAATATTTTGAATGCTTGTTTATTTTTTATTTCAAACGCGTGACAGTTTTACGATTTAAGACGAACGCGGGACATAATTTGTCGCGGGACATTTGGTCAAAATGCGGGACTGTCCCGCGAAACGCGGGACGTCTGGTCACTTTACATTAGAGGCAAATCCTGAGGCTCAAGGCGGCGGCTCAAGGCGATGGCAGGAAATCGCCCAGGATGGAGATCTTTCAATTCGGCCCTCTGCATCACCGTGGGTGTCCAGGACTGAAAGCCTTGAGTTAACTTTACCAAATCAAGATGATAGTGTGTAACTATACAAGAATATCTAGTTTAAGTGTCGATGAATGTAATAAGGCTGATACAAATTTAATTCCAACTTTTTGTTTGTTATTAACTAGATTTTACATTTTGTGGGGGAAGATAAAAAAATTGTCATAATATCTGCTGTTGCAAGAAATTCTTTAACAAATCCGATGAGTTTTTAATATTTATCAGATAAAATGCTTTATTATTATTATCATCATCCCAACACCACACACACCCACCCCCACCTAAAAGAGAGATAAAACACATTTTGAAATACAGGTAATCTTTGATATAAATAACGTACCCTCGATATAGCGAATTAGGTATAACGTACATTTTGCCTCAATATAATGTACAACATTGATTTTTTTTTTATTTATTTCCAGTTATAATACAAAATTACTCCAATGAATGTATTGTTGCAGCATTAACCTTGTCACCCAGAATTAGCGCAAACTAGGAACGTTACATACATTATATCGAAGCAAATGCATTTGAACACCACTCCGCGCTGAAATCAGCAAAAACGCGCAAAACGCAAAAACCGCGAAAAACGCAAACTCCGCACCACCTGTTACGGTTTTTTTCGGCGGTATATTAAAAATATCACAAAAACATTTTACTTTTGAGTCCTTTTATATTATACTAGTAGAATAACTAGCCACAGAAGTCCAATGACGCGACCGTTCGTGTGACTAACATCTAGTTTGCCACGCCCTTACAGCGTCAGCAGCGGTACTAGAAGTGTCAAGTTAAATTTGTTTACCAAAACAAAAGGTCCTCAACAAGATGGTCACTAAAGAATAGTAAATTATTGCAATTAACGTTATTAAAATAATTAAACGAGAAAAGTGACTACAGCGCCATTGGAGTTCTAGTGTATTTCTATTATTATACTAGCTGTAGCCGGCAAACTTTGTCTTGCCTACTGCGTTTTTTGACGTTTCAAATTTCTATCCAAGACCAAGTTCCCGGTCACAAAATGTGTGGCAAATTTCCATGTTTTTTGCCTCATAAACCTTCCTTGGGTGAAAACTTACAGAACAAAACTATGACGATCAAAATCGGACCTTCCGTTCGCAAGTTTTGCGCGGTCTCACGTATGCCACTACATTTTTATATATATATATAGAAGATTACCTACCCAGAAAATGGTTTGATAATTCCGTGCACTGTGATAAACAGTGCGCCAGCCAAAAAACTAAAAAGCCAATTCAATCCACACTTTGTTGTTTGACATCTACTGGAAACAATAGGGTGGATTATCATCATACTATACTGATTTCATGTACCAGATGCGATGATATGTACCAGAACAACTATCAGAGTATGAGTGTGTTAAAGAACAGCAGCCCATTTATTGCACCCAGAATATACAAATAAGATCAGAAAGTTATCCATAAAGTATGAACACATACTCAATGGAAATGTGCAATATTGACACATTAGCATTTTCTATTGAATTGAAAATGTATCGCTTGAACATTATTTTTGGTCTGAACAAACGTAAAATTTTGCAGCTATCGATAATGATGAAATACATGAAGCCACATCACAACGTCCAAGGCCATACTGTCACGGTCATTAAGTCGCGTTTTTTTTGCGAAATTACGTTCAAAAGTGTGGATGCGTCATAATAGCCTATGTGCCTTCTTTCCTTGGACTTTGTGGCGTATCTGCATGTTCGGACGTTATGCCACGAAAAAATGCTCCATAAAGTCCTGGGACATTATGGCCTCGGACGTTATGATAGTGCGCCGAAATACATAATATGGGTTGAAATTATGCTTTGGAAACAATTATATTATAATTGTTTCAAAATCATAATTTCAACCCATAGAGAATGTAAAAAGCACCATCAATATTGCCGAAGTGCATTATAAAATAAAATATTCTTCAACGGAACATTAACACTTTTTGTTTTTTTTATTGAACATAATATGTTACGATATTATCGTAAGAAGCATAATCGCAACTACCTTTTGTCGTTAAAGAAATGTAAATAGTAGTAATCATACACATTGAGTTGTCCAAAAAATGTCTCACGAAACCTAATGCAAGCCTATCCATGTACGTGAGAACAAAAGATGTTTACAAAGTTCTCACAGATGGATTAACACGGGACATCTGAACACAAACCACTACCACACAGGAATTTGGATTGGTCAATAGAGAATTGCGGAGTATCGGATGGGCTGACAGCTAAAAATGAAAACACAGTATAAGTGGTAGTTAACGTTGTTTCGTCAAGTGTCGTCGGTGCTTAACACATTACTTTGTGTTCATTACCCCGTTCATCGGGGCACACTGGGGCAGGATTGAAAATGCACGGAAAAAACCTCTAGCTCGTCGAGATGTCGAGATCCACACTTGGTGTCTTCAGAGAAAATAATTCTATGAACAAGGTCGATATTCTGAACGGTAGCATATTTTTCTTACGTTATTCGCATAAAAGTCCTATAAGTCATTTTGGCCATCTTTAGCGGTATGGTGTCTTCGGCAAAGTTGTTCGGCTATTTATGTTAAAAAAGTTTGCCGAAGACGTCAAATTTCCAAAGCCTACTGTTCTTGAGATATTAGTCGTTTTATAAAATACCTACCTAAAATCGAGTTTTTTCATTAAATTACGTTTGTAAACGTTTGTAATAATAAAAAATACTAAAAAAAACATATATCAAAGAAATTAGTTGAAAAAAACAAATTATGCATTGATTTTTTATAGAAAGTTCCTGAAAATCACGCAAAATGTATATAGGACGTTCTTGCAGTCGGGCAAGTTCAGGCAAGTTTTTTCATCGGCGATCACCTAAAATATACATAAGCTTTCAAGTAAATTTGTTTCACCGACATGATATATGATGATTTTTTTAAAATAGCGTTCAAAGTTTATTGTTTTGTGTGAATTAGTACAACATTTTTGCACATATATTACCATGTTGTATGATGCCAAGTGAACCATGAGAAGTATAAATGCAATCTAGTCACAGGTTTAGTAATTTTTAAGCTTCAAACAAATGGTAAAACACAAACATTTCGGAAACGCCAATAAAACTTAGTTTTTAGATCATTGAACACACAAACAATGTTTCTATTAAATAAGATAATGATAAAACCAAGGCTAAATGGCGTGTTTAGGACATTTTTGTGTTTTACAATTTGTTTGAAGCTTAAAAATAACTAAACCTGTGCCTATATTGCAGTTATACTTCTCATGGTTCACTTGGCATCTTCTTCTTCTTCTTCTTTATGGCTCGATGCCCCCACTACTGGGATATGGCCTGCCTCGCTTCAACTTAGTGTTCTTTGAGCTTTTCCACAGTTATTTATTGAAGGGCTTTCTTTGCCTGCCATTGCATGAATTTGTGTATTGTGAGGCAAGTACAATGATACACTATGCCCAGGGAGTCGAGAAAATTTTCCCGACCGGAACGGGAATCGAACCCGCCGTCTCCGGATTGGCGATCCATAGCTTTAACCACTAGGCTAACTGGAGACCGACACTTGGCATCATACAACAGGGTAATATATGTGCAAAAATGTTGTACTAATTCACACAAAACAGTAAAGTTTGAACGCTACTTAAAAAAAATCCGGAGAAATTCGCGAAAAGGCCGTAACTGTCAAAATGTACACAATTTAAGTGATTAAAATAGTGAAAAGATGCTAGATTTTCCTGCTAAATACTCACAAACTTTCCTTGATATCACTTTTCTAACTATTGAAAATCACGGGTTGAGTAGAAGGCGTAATCCCATTCTGTGTCGCACGAAACAAAACAACAATTACGCCTTCCACTCCTGGTGTTTTTGTTTACGAAAGTAAAAGGCGAAACTGAAATCACAACGTAAACACGGCGATAGTGAAAGGCGAATCTGAAATCAAAACATAAACACGGCGAAAATAAACGGCGAAATCCTGTCAAAATCAAAAACAAGGCGAATAGTAGAAGGCGATTCTGAAATTGATATCGTTTCAAGGCGCATAGTATTGTGCGTATTTAGCATTATCGGGCATCAATTCGGGCGTAATAAAATAAATGCAATTTCTAGTGCAAATATTAACAAATTTCTTCTTCTTCTTCTTGGCGTAACGTCCTCACTGGGACAAAGCCTGCTTCTCAGCTTCAATGAGTTCAATGAGCACTTCCACAGTTATTAACTGAGAGCTTCCTCTGCCAATGACCATTTTGCATGTGTATATCGTGTGGCAGGCACGAAGATACTCTATGCCCAAGGAAGTCCAGGAAATTTCCTTTACGAAAAGATCCTGGACCGACCGGGAATCGAACCCGTCACCCTCAGCATGGTCATGCTGAATACCCGTGCGTTTACCGCCTCGGCTATATGGGCCCTATGAACAAATTTGTACTGTTTTATTAGAAAATCAAGAAAATGTGTCAGAATTGTGTCATTTAAGCTTGTTCATGTTAAATTACTCTGAATTACTCCTAAATAGGAATTGAAATTGTATCAGCAAAATTCGGTTGTTGTTTTCGCAATGTTTTTGCTTTGTCAGTTACGCCCTATTCGCGAATTACTCCGGAAATATCATGTCGATGAAAAAAAAATACATGAAAGCTTATGTATTTTTTAGGTGATCGCCTATGAAAAAACTTGCCCGAACTTGCCCGACTGCAAGAACGTCCTATATACATTTGCGTGATTTTCAGGAACTTTCTATAAAAAATCGATGCATATTTTGTTTTTTCCAACTAATTGCTTTGATATATGTTTTATTTTAGTATTTTTCATTAGGGGTGATACACAAATTATGTCACGCACACATCGACCTTTTTTAATCCCCCCCCTCTCCCCCCTATGTCACACTTTTTTATGGGACCTCAAATTTTTTTGTGGTTTCGACAAAAGTCTACGAGGGGGGGGGGTGGTATGAGATTGCAAAAAATGAGTCTTCGTAGTTTATGGGCAACTCCTTAGTTCTTTCTGGAAATGTCTGGGTTGCATCAGACTTCTTTAAAAAATAAATTAAAGAACACTGTGTTGTGATCAGATATCGCATTACATGTCTCAGCAAGTCTCCAGTCAGCCTTACAAACATTTCAAATAATTTCTGATTGACATGGTTGTGACCAAAACTCCTTAACCTATTAGGAAATCTCTGGTTAGCTTCTTTTTTTTTTTTCATAGTGATTACGGCGGTAGCACACTGTGCTTATGTTCTGACACCGCACCCTTTCCCTACGTTTGCTTCTATGAGCCTCTATTTTTGTTTCAACACACAGAAGTACGTAGGCATATCGTGGCCCAAGTCGACACTGTTTTGGCCTGCGTTGAACAAAAATAGTTTTAATAAAAGTTTCCCCTTTTTTCTTTTCGTTAATTTTTTTTTTGTAGTATGGTCCATGTATTTCGTTAGGTTCTTGTCAATTTGTCAGTTATTCAAAGTAGATCTCCAATATGTAGTCAATAAGTCAATTAAGTCATTCTGATCTGTTCTATCATAGCAGCTTTAGTCTTTGCTTTATTGAAGTGTAGTTTTATTGGAAATATGCTGAATATCGTTATTAAAAAGAGACGGCTGGAACTTTGTCCTGCTAGTTGTTCCGTCATGCACATACGTCATGTCTTAATAATGCCTAGGAGATTAACGAAAACACGTGTGTTCGGTCAGATGTCCATTGCGTAGAAAGCCAGGTTTCTAGCTGCACTCTGAATAGAGTTGAAACCTCTACACTAGACCCGAAGATAGAAAAGAGTACGTAATCTTTCAGAAGCAGTTTGCCAGCCGTACGCGGAAAATGATATCCATTAAGACACTGTTGCCTACTGACTCAGAAAGTTACGGTAGAAGGTTGGAAAGTTTTCAATTGGTCAGTCAGTCAGGATTTGCCTATGTAGTGTTATGGTCACACGGTTTGTGTTTGTCTTCTTGTTTGATTTTGTGGTATGGCTCTATATGTTTTTCTTCTCGTTGAGTCAGTGGTCGTATGTTTGTTTTTTTTTCATCGAATCAATCAAACCCTGTATGTTAAAATATAGTCGATCCTGTGTCAAATTGTTTTCTTGATTTCGCTAATCGTTTTCTACTTCTCTGTGTTCATCTCTTGTGTCCTTAAATTGTCATCGGTCCAAAACCCACAGAAACATGCAACTGAACTTCTGATATTTTTCTGTTGGTTCAAAATACCATCTAAGAGATAAACAAAAATACGTCAAGTTGGTCAGTTGATTGCAATAAAATTTTAAAATAATAAAGATTGCTTGTCAACTATTATGTATTCGTCCCCCTACAAATACTATGAAAAATGTTCAAATTCGTTCAATTGTCCTATCGGTCCTACCTAGATAAACCATGTCATTTTCTCAAGCGTAGCCTAGAAATGTCAACCTAGTCATACACAAGTAACGTTGTTCAGTTAATAAAAAGTAGTCAGTTTTTGTCCAAAATGTCACGTCGAACGCATTGACGTCAACAATGCGTTTAAGTGTTCGCACGTTAGCTTCGAATCTATCAACACAATTAAGTGCTGCAAATCTCCTTCCCACTATTAATTCTTCGGTCTATTTTAATTGATTTATTTAAAAAAAAAATATGACCAACTAACATTCTAAAAATTCGAAAACGCGACTATGACAATAATAAATTACTAATCAAAATCAACCGAGAAACGTGGGAAATAGAGCCCAAACAACATTTTGAAGTCAGCTGGTTGTAAAAGGTTCCAAAACCTGTCACAAATCCTACAATACTTTTATTAGGATTTGTAACGATCATCAAAACCTTCTTAAATTCAACCGACTTGGAACTATTGCTTGGGAATAGACTCTAATGAGCCCTGGCGGATCCTCCATGTTTATCGAGCATGTCTGATGCATATGATCAGCCATACTCCATCTGCAGCAGCCGGTTCGTGATGAACCGTTGGAGGCGCATTAAAGTGTTAAAAAGGTGATATGTTTCACTAAAGAACACTACATTACAATAATCAAAATGAAACTCCTTCACTTTAATACCGTCAACCCCTGCGAACTTGGCCAGGAAATCTCTGGTTAGCTTCAGACTAATATAACGCAAATTAGAGAAGAGCTGTATGCAGATCTTATAGAAAAGTAATGACAAATTGCCGTCAGAGTTATTGTTGGGTATATCCTTTTCGTGACGAACCAGCACAATTGTGCTGTTGAGCGATAACAGTTTTGCGTATTTTTTCATTTGTTTAGTCTTTGTTTTATGTGATGTCAACTGTTTCAATATTTCAGCCATAACTTATACTTGTATATGGTAAACAAACTTTTGTTTACGTTGTCTCTAAGATTTACCACAACAAGTTTAACAAAAAGTTAACAAAAACCGTAAAACATGAAACAATTTTATCTGTCGCTCATTTTTTATTTACTTTTTATCTGGGTAATCAAAGCTATAAATCTAAAGACAAAGAGTAACTACAAGTTTTTCTGTATGTTTATGACATACCAGCATATCTGGTAAATGCCAGTAAAGATCAACATATATAAGTGTACAAAGACTAGTTCTTTCAAATGAGGAAAAATAATTGTTGATTTGTTGGGGAATCTAAGAGTTCTGGAGAGCCAAAGTAAAGCCATTTGTATGGAGATTGCACATTTTTGCGTTCCGTTCTCAAAGGGGTATAGGATTTTTAAAAAAGGAAAACTAATTTTGGAAATCATCCCAGAGTACTTACATTTATTTTATATTTTCAAATGGTTTATAAAAGAAAACAGTTTATATAAATATTAAGTTAACATGACAAGCAAAGATTATTGTTTTTTTTTTTTTTCAAATAAATCTGATTTTTTTTTCAAGGAAAAAAAACAATTGATTTTAATATTGAAATAAAAATGAAGCATTTTATTACGTACTTGATTCTGTTTTGCTATTTTCCAATGCAAGCTCATTTGAACCGCACCAGTGGACGTTACATACCTCACCTCATGCTGCCGACCACGAACACTTGTGAAACGCACCTTCAAAAGAATCTTTACTCATTACATCTTCCATATTTAGTTTATAAAATTTATCGCATATCTAGCTTAACTTAGACTAACTGCACATATCTATGGTTGCTACTTCGCGGTTGACCCGAACTAATGACAGTTGCACAATGAATAAGCTGAATAATTGGCTCGGAGTTGTCAACATTCTCACTGTGCTTGCTTCAGAGCCTCTCTTTTTAAGTACAATAACGACGCTGGCCACGTCCATTCAGTCAGGTTGGGAGAAAGAAAGAGAATTAGTACCATGCTTTGTTATGTGAACGACCGCGTTTACCGCTGCGATTCCACCGAAGGCTGCAGGAAGGAGTGTTTGTTAGTATGTATCGTTGGGTCAGCATTCACATTGATAAAGTAATATGACCTTTTGATATGGCCGCCGCGCCATTGTTCGCCTTACGCGAAAAGCAAACAATCGACCACCGGCGTTAGGTAATCTCTCAACATTTACCAAAACCGACGTGGCATAACAAGCACACTAACTCGTCATTATTCGCGTCACGCGGGAAGCAAACAATCGTTGACTCGTATTTGGTAGTAGTATTATATTATATAGTAGTACTCATTATTTACTACAACCGACGTGGCAAAATAAGCAAATTAGAACAAGCAAACTAATTCACCATTGTTCAGTTCACGTGAGAAGCATCAGGTAATGGCTCAGTATTTACTACAGCCAACTTGGCACAACAAGTAAACTAACTCATCGATGTTCGCATGAAGCGGGAAGCAAACAATGGACAACTCAAAAATTTATCGTATGTCCAAAACAAAAACTCAACAGCATTCCAAAAAAAAATAGCAATTAAAAAACATTTTAAAGTTGTAAATTTTAATACACGCAAAATATAAATCTGATATCTATGAAAATATTTTGCACGTCCGAATTGCGACAAGAAATTAGATTATGAGAAATTAGAATGCCTGACTGCTACCAGAAGTTGAATAAAAATCGGGAAACATCTTGTCAACTCCAATGTTTAATAAAAGTTCGGAAAATATCGAGTAAAAAGACATCTCAAAAAAGTTATATGCCGGCTTATCAAAAACTATCGCTGTAGATTCCTCCAGGAATTTTCAAAGGGAATGATGCAGGAATTTACGGAGGGATCTTCTAGAGGAACTCTTGGAGGTAACTTCCGGTTTGATTATTTTATTTCATAAATCAAAACTACTCCAAGGAGTTATATAAGAACTGTGATCTCACGACAACAATTCCATGACACAAGGCAAATTTGGAAGATAATTGTAAAAACCTAATCAGATTTACTCCAAGGACCTGTGACCATAATACCTGTGTCTGTGATGTTAAGACCACACACAATTCATAACAAACATGAGTAAAAGAAAAAAAAGTAAATAATTTTGTTAAGGAATACTGTGATCATACGACAACAATTTCCAACACAAGTTAAAAATGTTAAAAATAATTTCAATAAATTAATCAAAATTGATCCAAGAAGTTTCATAAGCGTTGTGACGTTACGAAAACAATTTTTAACACAAGTCAAATGTTCAAAAAATATGTTCAATGAATTAATCAAAATTGCTCCAAAGAGTTTTGAGAATAATTCTTTAAAAACATTTAATGTTATTTAACGACAACATCTCCTTACACAAGTCGAATACGAAAGAAAAATGTAGAAACCTTAGTGACCATTTTGTCTGGGGGTTAACACTCCCCCCCCCCCCCTTGTGTACGGGCTTGGTTGAGCATATCAACAAATTCTTCAGACTTCAAGCTTTGACGAACTTTTATAACCCTTCAGGACGCGCGCTGTTGTAAAAAGTACAAAACTACCAAAAAACCTCGCTCGTCGTATACAGCGCTAGCGCGGTGCAGTTTCGGTTACTTGATGGCGCGTGTTTTGAAAGGTTAAGATTGTTTTTACGGTGATTAGAAAAATTACAAGAAATCGGAGAAAATTGGGTTAATTTTGATGAAAAATGTATGAAAAACTCTAATTTACTCGAAAGTGAGTTTTTGTCACTTACTTCCTTAAATACTTACTTAAATAAATTAAAAATTAAATTAAATTAAATTAAATACTTACTTAAATAAATTAATCAAAATTGCTCCAAGTGGATTTATAGGAACAGTAACGAAAATAATTCTTAAACCAAGCCAAAGTAAAAAAAAAAACAGAACTGCCTTAAGAAGTTCACAAGAATTGAGATTTTAAGGCAAAAATTCTTAACACAAATCAAATTGAGAAAAAAAAATCAATAAACAGAACTGCTTAAAGGAATTCTTAAAGAACTGTGATCATACGAAAACAATTCTCAACACAAGCCAATAAAAAAAATCAATCTTGATTGCTCAAGGAAGTTTTATAAGAACTGGGATCTTTCGACAACAATTCTTGATGCAAGTCTAACTTTTTAAAACTATTTTCAATAAATTAATCACAATTGCTCCCAGGACTTAAGGAAATGTTATCTAGCGACAACAATTCCTTACGCAATTCAAATTTTAAAGATAATTGTAAAAAAAAAACCTGAACAAATTGTTCCAAAATGTTTTATAAGAACTGTGACCTAAAGAAACAATTCTTAAGCCTCAAATGTGAATTGCATATTCTCCAAAATTGAAACAGCACTTTCTCCAGAATGACGAAAAACCAAACAAAACCAGCGTGTCCAATTGTCATGATTTACTAAATAAACAATCAGGCATTCTTATTTTCTTCGATTTGTGGATAATTTTGGAAAAAAAATGCTTTTTAGTTCTGAAACCTTTGCCAATCTCAATTGAGTCTTAATCTTAATCTTACGACAATATTTTGTAACACAATACACATTTAAACAATAATTGCAATGAATTAATAAAAATTGCTGTAAAAGAACTGTTACCTTACGACAACAATTCTTAACACAAATCAAAATTGAAAAATAATGTCAATAAATTATTCATAATTACTCCAAGGAGCACCACGACATATGTGGTCTTACAGCAATATTTCTTAACGCATGTCAAATTTGCAAGAAAATTTTAGAAACTTATTTAGAATTGCTCCTAACAATAGCATAAGAATTGTGATCTTACGACAACAGTTCTTAACACAAGTCAAATTATAAAATAATTATATTAAATCAATCAGAATTGCTCCAAGAAGATTAATAAGAACAGTGACCTCTCGACAATCATTGTTAACAAATCAAATTTGAAAAATGTTTTGAGTAAATTTATAGTAATTCTGATAAATTTACTCAAAACAAGAAGTTTCACAAGAATTGCGATTTTACGAAAACAATTGTTTTCTTTAGGGGTATCCAGATTATTTCATAATCGGAATCTCCACCCTTAAATAAGTCGAAATTCAAAATTATATAATTTTCTAAGCCTGGGAACTTTTTTTAAAATGCATTCAAGGTTTGTATGAGTAAAATTTTTGTTCGTGGTGAACTGTCATTTTATCTAATGAACTGTCATTCTATCAACGGGCATTAAAACTATTTTGTTTATTCATCCATCAAAACAAAGGTATTGAAACGCAATAAATCATGATATGATGTGCTGTTTCGTTTAGGCTATAGAAAATAGCAATATTTTTTTTTACTTAAGTACCCTATTTTTAACACAAGTAAAATTGAAAAAAATCAATAATCAAAACAAAACTGCTTCAAGGAATTCAAAAAGAACTGTGATCATACAACATTTCACAATACTAGTCAATAAAAAAAACAATGAATTATTCAAAATTGCTCCAAGACATTTTGTAGGAACTGTTACCTAACGACAACAATACTTAACACAAGTCAACTTTTAAAAATAATTTCAACAAATTAATGAGAATTGCTCCATGTGGGATATGTGGTCTTACGACAACAATTCTTAATACAAGTCAAATAAAAAATAAATAAATTTATAAATAAGAATTGCTCCAAAGAGTACCACAAGCACTTAATATTTTGACAACAAAAAAAAACAATAAATTAATCAAAATTGCTCCACGAAGTTTTATAGAAACTGTGACATTACGAGAATAATTCTTAACGCAAGTCAAACGTTACAAACAAATTCAATAAATAAAGATCAGAGTCCCATAAGAACAAAAAGTCTCAACTAAAGCCATTTAGCTCATTTCAAAAAATTGGCCTTAATTTCTATAAAAATTAAAAAAAAAAACTTGCGACAGCAATTCCTAATACAATTGAAATTCCAAAACATTTTTATAATATAATCGGAATTGCTGCAAAGAGTTCCATAAGAATTGTGATCTTTTTCAATTCATCCGTAAAAGGGGAAAAATACGAACTTACTTCTAACATCCTTTTGCACTGGATCCGGTCACGGGCCGACCGTTTCCAATCCTTCTGGACTTGCGCGCCCTTAGGTTTAACCCTTTGGAGACAGAATTTTCACCTTTCTGGATGCAACCTCGCTGCTCTAGAATACGTTTGTGATGGTCGATTTCCTCGGCTGGGCACATATGACCCATCCGTCCTCAAAGGGTTAAATCCTCCTCAACTTCACACTGCCTTCGTTTGCGCGAACTTTCCCGGATTTTTGGGTGGGTATCATTACTTTCAAATTCTTCACTCACTTTAAATTTGGTATGAAACACTATACCACCTCCCTCCCCACGCATGCACCTATTTATTCCACTAATTTTCTTCCTACTGCGCTGCAATAGAGCCGCGTGAAAGTGAGAGTGGGGGTGCACGTCCAAAGGATTTGCTATTGCTGATACTCTCTTTCCGGCTACTCGCACGCGCAATCTCAATCTCACACGTAATCATCGGTGCCCCTAGGTGGCATTATCACTGCCCATTTAAATTTCACTACATTTTTTTTTTTCATTATGACACTGAGCGACTCAGACCGATCACGGCCAATCTCGCCAATATCACTTCCGGCTGCAGCACTTCACGCAGTGGCGGATGAGTCACTTCCCCAAACCGAAATCACAAAAAAAACACTAGAAATTTTCGCACCCGCCGCGCCGCGCCACCGCTGATGACATTAGGTGGCATTATCACTGCCCATTTAAATTTCACTACATTTTTTTTTTTCATTATGACACTGAGCGACTCACGGCCAATATCGCCAATTTCACTTTCGGCTGCATGCCGTATTTTCTACAGATTTTATTTGAAAAAAAAGCCCTTCACGCAGTGGCGGATGAGCCACTTCCCCAAACCGAAATCACAAAAAAAAAACACTAGAAATTTTCGTACCCGCCGCGCCGCGCTACCGCCACCGCCGCGCCGCGCCGCGCCACCGCTGATGACGACCGATCCGACGGTGTTTCCTGACCGTTCTAAAGCGAATTCACTTATTTCACTTAAATTTAAAACAAACATTTAATTGAAAAGTACTTTAATTGGTAAACTATTCGCGATTGATTCCGCAAACCGTGAACCGACGACGATGGTTGAAAACAAACTGAACAAGATGATTTTGCTCACACACACTTGAGTGTTGGTTATACTGTACGGCATCTGTTTGTACATTCCATACAGTACTTGTGTGCGTGCACAATCATTCGCAGTTTGTTCGAGTTCCATAGTCGAGCAGTTCAGTGGTGGATCTTTGTATCCAGATACTATTTTTGTTACGCATGTATGCGATAACCGAGCATGAGCGTTTGCGCACCATCCAACGTGCACGTTTCGCGCCTATGCCGTGCACGTTTCGTGCACAAAACGACAAGCACTAAAACGCTCCTAAATTCCAGTTTTGGGTGTAGAGATTCTGCCCAAGGTCGTACCGTGGCGCCCATCGGTACCGTACATTGTTGATGACGGAGAGTCTTGGGCGTTGTTTGACCATCGCCAGGCAGTGGTCAAAGCCGATGTTAGAGCCATGATATTAGAAACGTCAATGATGCCGGAGAAGTATCGATCATCAATCAGAACATGGTGGTTTTCGGATTACACCTGCTGTGGTGTTTTTTCAGGTGTAACAATTGAGAAGGTTGTATTGAAAAAAAAACAGCTGTCTATGCTTACCTTTGCGTTAGCTCACTATACCCATAAAAAATTGAAAACCCCAAGAGATTCTTGGCTGAGGCTACAAACAAACCCACCGTTTTCGTAAAAACGATACATGACCTTATAAACAATACTAGCTAGAGGCCCTGAATTTCTGACCCATTTTTCTTCATTTTTATCCCTTTGTGTGACGACAACCAAGAACCCAACATCAAGAAGCGAATGCCAACCATTGACGCTAATACGATGATGGTGGTGCGCCCCGGAAAATAAAAACGCCATATTCATTCTTATTCATTTCGAAGGATGCTCCGCCACCCCATTAAAAACTCTTCATCAACCAACCGACCGACGCGCAACGGTGGCAGCAGCGGCTCTGTGGCCAACTATCCTACCGAAAGCAGAACCCAGCAGTGGTGCACTCGGACTCCGGGAATAAGCATCTCTGCATCTTTTTTTTTTTTTTGCGCCGTCTTTGTTATCTTGTTGGCTGAGCCAGCGCGAGAGAGCGAATTTTTGCCCGGCAGCATAATTAAGTTTTCATTAAGATGTTTATTTTTTCCATAGTTTTTCTTCAAGTTGCTTCTTCAATTATTTTCTTTTCGGTCGGTACGAATGCTGCAACCGTGTTTAGTGTAGCCGTGTCGGTAGACGCGACCTCCCTGGCTGTTGGTTGGTTGAGCGAAATATACGGCGAGTTTGAGTCAAATCTGCACCGTGGCATCCGCCAACGATGATGGTCGGGGTGTTCTCTCCGGGTGTGTGTGGGTTTGTTTGTCTGTTTGTTCTTGAGCCAGCTACTATTTCGGAAGTGTCTTGCCGAAGCACAACCGGAAGGAAATTTAATTAGCTGTGTAAGGAAGAGTAATTAGCTCAAGACTTTGTTGGTCGATGAGGTTTCCAAGCAGCCGGAGATAAGAAAGTGCAGCGGTGTGGTGCTGCCACGATCAGCCAAAATGTTGCGGTTAGTCAGCCGGTTTGGATTGAAGCCGGTGACGTGATTTGGGTGTTTCTATCGAAATTGTACTAGAATTTAGTGAACTGGGTATGAGCTCGAATATTTTAGGTGAACGGAAACTTTGATTAGTTCAATGACACAGCGTAACAAAAATTAACTTTTGGTGTGTCTCAAGAGCAATCTGACAGATTTTGGGCCGCTGAATCTGAATCCGGGCACAGATTTGCTCCCGCATTATGGATGGAAATATTTTTTTAAGCAATCAAAAGGTGAATTGGTCAATTGACATCTAAATTAACGGCTTATGCAAAATACTTTGTTTTACCAAATCGAATTTGAAAGCTTCAAACGATTTATGTTAGGTACGATATTTCCCATACAAGTCACCCTTCAAAAGTTGCATGCAAGTTTACTTACTAACATAAAATGCTTAAATCTTAAATCGGATTCATCGGCCCAAAAACTAACAGAGACACATAAGTTTGCTCTCGAGACAAAATAATGTTGCGCTGTTGTGATATAATTCAAGTTTGGGAACAACTGAAGCTTCTTTTGTCTTAAAATAAATTGACATTAAGAACTCCTCAGAAATTCTCCAGGGATTCCTAATAATCCAGAAAATCAAGACTCTACCCCATGGTAGATTCAAAGAATTGCTCTCAAGCAGTGCTGTCATGGTAAAATCAGAGCTGGCTACTCAAAGTTAGCAAATTTCAGCGCCCTTACACTGGTACTCCCCCAAGGATATGGCTTAGGTCTCTGAAGCAATACCTTCTTGGTGGTTCCGGAGAGACGTAGGGTTTGGCGACCATAGGAATGGTTTAGTGGGTACGAGGAGAGAGTAGTCCTGGATTTTACTTTTGTTGTAGAAGACGGCCTGTCAGACCTACACTACCCTAACCTTCTGTTAGGGTGTCTGTTGAGCAGATTATCCCCCTATGGTTTAGAAGGAAAAAAAAAAGGATATGGCTTCACTATTGCGTCTTATTAAGAATTATTCCGGGAAAACTCTTCCATGCATTATTATTTCACGGAAATTTTCTGTAATTATCGCGAAAGGGACATTCTTGTTGGAATATTGGAATTCCTTTTATGAGATTAGCAAGAATTCTTGCTAAAACATCGAGAAAACTCTCGAGAATTACATCCAGGGACACCACCAGAAATTCCTTTAGGTATTTCTTGATAAATCCTTAAAGGAATTTCATAAACAAGATTCTCGCAGGATTTATTAAGACACCTCTCACAGCGGAATTTTCTTTTGCACTTCTTCAGGAATTTCTCAAGAAATTTCTAAAAAAAAAATTTTGGAACTAGTCCACGGGTTTCCTTAGAAATTTCTTCCGGAATTTATCCTGGGATTCGACAGGAGATTCTATAGGAAATTCATTAAATGATTGTTGCATAAGTACATGCCTGTCTTCTTTCATGCATTTCTTCAAACATTTCTGAAAGAATTCCTCCATAAATATTGTCAGAATTTTTACTACTAGAATTTGAGAGCATTCTTTGGAATTTCTCTGAAATTTTTCAAATAATTTGTACAGGGGTTTCTGCAGTAATTCCTCCACACGTTTGTTCAAAAGATGCAATTCAAGGAAATTTTTTTTACAAAGATTCGGAGATTCTTTAACAAATTTCTCTAGAGTTTTCCTCTAGAAATTCAGATTTTAATTCCTGAAACTTTTTTTGAATTACAGATGTGTCTCGTTTGTCAGTATCCGTTTTTATCGCTATTCGTTTTGTCACAATCCGATTTCGTCAACATATTATTCCGCTTATCAACACTCAAAGTTATATCAAAATTGTTCCCTCAAATACTAGTGATTCACTAATCATCTTAGATCAATAAAAGGTGGGATATGCATATAAAATCATCAAAGGTCCCACTCGATCATCCGGTACTTGATAAAAAACACCCCAGTGAACATTATTTTCCATTTCATAAGCTTTAAATGTTATGACGAGTATAGCCTAGTAGGCATATAATTTTAGGCATAAGAACGTTTACCGTCAGTACGTCTGGTATATAAACCTTTAAGCATAAAGACATTAGGCATAGGTGTCTATCGTATTCATACCAACTGTACTTATGTCTTACGTCCTTATGCCTATCGTCTTCATACCTAACGTCGCGCATCCTGTTAGGATACCTTCATTGGTGTTCCTTCCGGGGATTCTACCAGGTTTTCCCTCTGGTTTTTTTTTCTGGAAATCCTTCTTCTTTTTATTCATCTGCTTTTTTTGGCTCCACGTTCCAACTAGAACTTGGCCAGCCTCTCTTAAACATAATGATCTTTGAGCACTTCTACAGTTATTATTTGCAGGGCTTTCTTTGCCTACCATTGCTTTTATAAGGCAGCGTTTATTATGTAACACTAAAATCGACCATTTTCGACCACCCCTACCCTTTCCGTAATGCATTTCGGTATGAAAATCTCAAAATGTTCGTATGGACTGTAATCATACACCATCGATCATACTTCCCCTCCCCTAGAGCGTTACGTGATTTGTGTACGGAGCCTATTTTGTGGCAAACACAATGCTACACTAGCTATACCCAGGAAATTGAGAAAATTTTCCCGACCGGATCGGAAATCGAAACCACAATTTCCGGATTGGTGATTCAATACCTTATCCTCATTAGGTCAACTGGAGCTTCTAAAAATGCATTCTTAAATATCTTCAGAGTAACTCCTGCCAAGCATTCTACCTTATATGCCCTCTGTAGGTTTAAGGGATGAAGGAACTAGTTTCTTTAGGGAAGGTTTCCCAGAAGAAACTTCTAAAGGAATCCTGTCAATTCTCAAGGTTTTCCTCAACAAACTCTTGGTTGATTTCTTGAAAGAACTTTTACAGGATTTATAGAAGGAACTTCTGAAAATTTCCACAAATAACTTCTGGGAAACAACCTCCGTAAGATTCCTGGGAATAGCTCCCAGAAGTAATTTCTGGAGAATTTCAGAAGGCAGTCCTGAAGGATTCTCAAAAGCAACTTCTGGGGAGCTTCAACAAACTACTTCTGGAGGATTACCAGATATAACTCTGGAGGAAACATAGTAAGGAATTCAAGTAATTCCAAAGACGAATAAAGGTAGAATCCTGCAAAATTTGTGGAAGTATTCCAAATCGAAGTTCCAGAAAGAACTTCTGCTGCGCACATACGAAAATGAACTTCTGCAGGAATCCTACAAAAACTCGTTGAGAAATTTTTCGATGAGACCTAGAAGGATTATCAGAAGAAACTATTTAAAGAATCTCAAAAAGAACTCTGATGAAATACTACAAAAACTTTTGAAGGAATCCCAGAAATAAATGCTGGGGGAATCTCAGAAGGAACTCCTGAAGGAATATCAGAAAGAATTTCTGGAAAGATTCAGAAAACAATCTTGGGAAACATGACGTAGGATATCCTGCAGAATAGGAAGAGTTGATGTAGGGATTTTGGAAGCAAAGTTTTGGTGAATCTTGATAGCAACTCTTAGATGAATTACATAAGGTTGCCTTGGTAGATACCAAGGATGATTTTTTTGAAGAATTCCAATTCATGGTGCTGGTGCAATTTCCCAATCACAAAACTGTGGTGAAAACCTAAAAAACCAAATGTTTTTGTGCATCCAAGATTTGATAACCAAAAGTCAAAGAACAATTAAAAGTGATAGCAAACTGCAAAATTTTACTTTAGGAATGGATTTTATAGTAAATCTTTCAGTTTATACTGAAACGTTGTGAAAAAAAATTCCGTGTTTATCACTATTTCGTTTTTGTCAACTGAAAATCGCGGACCGTGTTGACAAAAACGGAACATACCCATTATGCTAGAATTGTATCCCAGTTCCTTCAGGTATTACTTCATTTATTCAAAGTTTTTCTCTGGCATTTATTTGGGAATTCTTCTAGCGAATTCTCAATAGATTCTTTGCAAGTACCTCCAAGGGCTACTCCAATAGATCCTTTAGGTATTCTACCAGGCGTTGCTTTTTTTTTTATTCAGACGTTCCTTCTGGAATTCTTTCAGATTTTTTTTTCCAAAGATTCTCTCAACAATTCCTGCAGCAATTATTCCACAATCTACTCCTTGGAATTTTCCATTGATTTTTTTTCTATTATATTCTTGCAGAGGGTTCTTCAGTTCTTCCAGGTATTATTTCAAAGATTTCTTCAAACATTTTTTTTATATCTGCAGTGGTGCTCTAAATAATTCCTCCAGGATTTTATTTTTGTGTCTATGATAAACTATTTACTTACACTAATGGAAACACAAAAAACAGGGTGTTTTTCTTATATTTGCGAGGGCGCTCATACTGGGAGTTATTTTTTTTTAATTTTTATAATTTGACCTCAGCGAGTAACTTGAAGTAACCTCGATGAGACCACTGACTCTAAAGATCTTTCCTGATACTATTACTGAGATACTGGTTAATCTCTTTAAAAAAAAAATATCAAAACAGTCTACCGTAAACCGGAGACAAATTGATCGCCGGATCGAAATCGATCAGACGTTTTTTTTTCAGTAGGTAGCGCGTACTTCAAATAGTTTCTTTCCAAACATCGTATCGTATATGGTTCCAACATCACGGTACAAGCATGGAAACTATTCAAAGTATCCTTTATCGAATGGAAAAACTACTTATTTACTTTCAGTCCTGAGCCCCCTTGGTAGTTCAGAGGTCCGAATTGAAAGATTTCCATCCTGGGAGATTGCTAGCCATCGCCATCGCCTTGACCTGTGGCCAAATCGAATTTCTGTCAACTTGCTTGATTACGTTGGGCAAAAGGTTATTGTGACCATAATAAATTGCAAATGCTTCATAGAAAATCAAAAAGTGCTCCCTAAAGAATGAATATATGTATGTTTCACGAAAATCTGCAATGTTACCAATAAATAATAGAAAACGTTTCATACTTTATAGAAAACTAGCTGACCGCGGCAAACTTTGTCTAGCCTACCGCGTTTTTTGACGTTTCAAGTCTTCAGCGAAGTCCAAGTCCCCGTTCAAAATGTATGAAGAATGGATTTTCAAAAACTCTCGATTTGTCCATGTTTTATGGCTCATAAACATTCCTTGGGTGAAAACTAACAGAACAAAAGTAAGACGACCCAAATCGGGCCCTCCGTTCGCAAGTTATGCGCGGTCCCACGTATGCCACTACATTTTTATATATATAGATGTACCGGTAGAACATACAATTTTCTCAATAAAAGTGCAATTTTGTACCAATGAATAATACTGAAATGCTCCATAATAAAATAAAAATGCTCCATTATAAAATGAAAATGCTCCATGTAAAATTAAAATTGTACCCAAAGTAAATTTAATATTGCTTCATATAAAAATTACATTGCACCATAAAAAATTGAAATTGCACCATAGAAAATTGATAAATGCTCCATAAGTAATATAATCCTGCACCATATAAAATATGAATTGCTCCATTAAAAAAAATAAATTCTCCATAACTTTAAACATCTGCACCCCAAAGTGGTGCTATATGAAGCAATTTACCACTGCCAAAATTAAGTTATGACAATATGCTATCTATGGTGAATTTTCAATTTTTCATGGATGAATTCATATTTTATATGGAGCAATTTGATAATATTTATGGAGCATATTATTTTTTTATGTAGCATTTTTCTATTATTTTTTTTATGGAGCAATATTCATTTTACTATGGGTACAATTTTATTTTTTGTAGAGCATTTGCATTTAATTATGGAGCATTTGTATTTTACTATGGAGCATTTTTGTATTATTTATTGGTACAAAATTGCACTATAAGTGTAGTACGCACCTCAAAAGTACTGTGGAAAAGGATAGGACAAGAAACGGTCAAGAAATGATTTCGTTGCCAAAATTTCTTGAGCGGTCCGCAGCTGAAAAGAAATGAAAATTGTGTAACGCTCGTAACGCCTGCCGGGCAAATCAAATGGAGCTGTCACTTTTCCTTGCGGAAAAATGTTCCGTTCAATTATTCCCCAAGGAAAAGTGACATTTCCTCCCATACTAATCAGTTGTCAAAATTTCTTTGGTAATTAGAGGGATTTTTTCTTGAGTGCTTTTCTTACCAGGTGCATACTAGGCTTTAAATGAGAAAATTTTATGTTTTACCGGTACATTTTCTACAAAGTATGGAACATTTTCAATTATTTATGAGTAACATTGCACATTTTCATGGAACATATGTTTATTCTTTAGGGAGCGCTTTTGGATTTTCTATGCAGCGTTTTTATTTGTTTATGGGTGCAATAAATAGGCTGCCATTACGTTGTTGAGGCTGCGCCGCCGTTAACCTCTGGGTCAACCTCTGCTGCGATGTCCTGCTGGGTTCCAATCTAACGATTGTTTGCAGATTTCGCTCCCACCCCCGCGTAGAGTATGGTCAACCGACCTCCACTTTCGCTCTCGAATTTCTGTCACTATCAGCTTTTGATGACATCGATGATGGAGCTCCACGTTGGAGATCTAATTGTGGGGCCACTATGCACGAATTATACACCTAAGGCATCTATTGATGAAAACCTGCAGTGTTCTTCGCTGATACACACCAAGTTTCACTGGCGTACAGCAGCACAGAGAACGTGAGAGTTGAAAATTTGGATTTTGGTGCGTCGACTGATCTGGCTGTTTTTCCCTATATGTCTTAAACTCTCAAAGGCAGTCCTCGCCTTTTTGATCCGTGCTCCTATGTCGATCTTGGTACCCCTATCGGCCGCCATTTGGCTACCAAGATATTGGAAGCCTTCAATATTTACCACTGCTTGCTCAGCTATCGTGAATCTGGAGGTGTTAAGCGTCTTTACATCCAAAGATTTGGTCTTGTTGCCGTTGATGGTGAGACCTGCCGCCAATGAGCGATTGATCGGCAAGATCATCGAGCTTACTCTGCATATCAGAGCGCCGTTGAACTTAGAGAGCAACGTCATCAGCCAGTTCGAAGTCATTTAAGTGGTCCACGGTAATGAGCTTCCACAGCATTTGGTTCACGATCAATCGCACCTACCAGGATCTCGCCGATGACGATGAGGTAATAGTATGCATCCTTGCCTCACTCCAGCAACGACCCGGAAGGTATCGGACAAGATACCGTTATGCAGTACTCTGTACGAAAATGCCCTGTACTGTGCTTCAATGAGGCCGATGGTTTTCTCAGGGACACTATTGCGCCTGAGGTTTTTCACATTTTCTTGATTGAAAGCTTTTCTCAATCAATGAACACCGGGTGAAGATTCTTGGAATTCGTTGATTTGCCTCAAGATGATACGGAGAGCGACAAATATAGTCCACACATGATCGTCTGGTACGGAGTCCTGCTTGCTGCCGCCGGCAAGTTGCGTGAGTCTTCTTCTGTATCGGGTCAAGGATCAAGACCTTAAGAACGATGCACAGCATTAATCTTAGTTCTACTAAGATGATGTGAGACATCGTAGAGGAGACTAATGTAGCCGGTATTTGCAGCTTTCTCGCCTTCGTCGGCTAGGGAGTCCACCCACGCTCTTCTGTCCCGCCTGCATGAGCGCTTCACTTCCTTCTCGACAGCCGAATATCACTGCTACGGCTTGGCGTCGGAAAAACTTCTGATCAAGTTCAACCCGAAGATCAATTTGATCCCGATTTACGGTACCTGAAATGTTTAAAATATTTTTTTAAATGCCTTATTTTAAAACAAAATTTCCGTAAGTATCTATGTTAACTTAATTGTTATAAAAGCTTTGTTATGTACTGGAAGAATCAAAAACCTCTTGGAACTCCACCAAATATTAAGGTTTTCAATAGTTCCTCCAAGATTTCTATCACGGGTACCTGGTGAATCCCTGGAGGGAATCTTATTAGACTTCGAATCAGTTTGCACCATTTAATTCCGCCATATTTTGATTCGACTACCACTTGTTATCTTCCTCTGTCAAAAGATAAACTAAATAGGGCGGAATTTAATGATGCAAACTAGTTACACTCATTCGAAGAGAGTATTCTGCTAAGAGGGTTCGAAAAGTCGGTACAAGATCTTATTAGAGTATCAAACTCGCTGTTTTTAAGAAAATTTCTAAGGAACACCTGGAAAATCATTTTGAAAAACATCTCCTTTGCTGTGCTGATTTTTTTTTCTGAAGTTACTAATGCAGTTCTTCCTGTAATTTGCATGGGGATCTCATCCAGAGCTTAAACAGTTTTTTTTCCTCATCTGTAGAGCCTCCATTATTTAGGAATACATATTGTGGTATGACCCATATTTAATTTGGTGCTAGCCAAATATCCTGTCACAATTGAGCTGTGATGGACAATGGTTGATGTAACACCTGATCCCAACAAGGCACAATTCGTTTTATGAAGTTTATTACCCTGTTGGGAATACTTCGCCAAATTACCAAGGGCTCTAGAAACCCTTTACCAAATACCGCCAATCTCTGATTGGATAGTACTCCTCAGTTGCAGAGTAAATGTTCAGCAGTTTCGTTTTCCGTTTGACAGAAACGACACTCGGAGGAGCTTAAACAGTTATCTAAAAATTATTTGTTTATTTTGGTACTTCCCGAGCAGACGAAAAGAGGTCATGAATAGCATATTTTAATATGGAAATTAATAAGTGATATTGGTTTGCTTGGGATAAGAAGTAAAAATACCGAACATAAATCTCAAATAACTCCTGGAATATCATCATCATATCTCATTTAGCTCTTGGTAAGATCTAATCAAAAGCAGCGAGCTATTTGATTGATCTACAGTTATTAAATCTTGCCATTGGTCAAATGTTTCTTGAACAAATTTTTGATATTATGTTCAGTAATATTTTGTAAAATAGGATTATTTACAGCACCATACGTTTCTGCGTAACTAAATCTATACTTCCTGTGAATGCTTACTCCTTCGTAAAAAGAAAGGGCCCTGAATGTTCCCGATATTTCGGCATATTGTAAAAACTAACTATCTTTACAGGTTCCTACCAGCAGAATCGCTCGCAAGGCTGTCGAACATCCATCTTAGAGCCACAATCCTGCATAAATCTCACCGAACCATCTCATATTTGTCATTTTTACGCTTATGATTTTGCGTAAATTTTCTTGCGCAACAATAGGCAATCCGGTGCGACAGCGTTCATTGTTCGGTGGATCGAGACAAACAAAAAAAAAAACGGGAAAAGTTATAGGAAAAGTTCCTCATGAATAAATAGTTGTATCGCGTCCCGCCTAGGCTGCGAAGCGAGTTCCCCGTACTTATTTATTCCGCCACCATCAAATTATGCATCCAGGAGAAGGAGGCGGAGCTGCAACGGCGGAGTGAGTGCGTGTGCTGTATTGAATAAGTCGTTCCCGGCCCGGTCGTGTATCGATTGGGGGATATCAATTATAAATTGGCTCAGACTATGTGTGTGTAAAAGGGATAACAGGGAAAAAGCGGAAAATATTAAATTTGCAAAACCGAGCCCGGCTGATGTGGGGGAGTGCACCACTGAGAGAGAAAAAGAATGAACCATCAGAAAAGTATGTAAATTATTCCTTGGTGGGAAGTTTGTTTTTTGTTTTAGTTTCGAGTTCCCCTTGCCAAGTTCCATATGCATGAACCCGAATCGGCAATAGCGGTGGATTTATGAATCTTCGGGGAATTCCGATCGGAAATTGAATATTTTCGTTGAAATTTGCAAGTTATTTGCGCCCTGCTCCCGGAGTCGCCCCCCGAGTGGCCAAGTGGGGCAGTGGGAACCGGCTCGCTCGTCGTTTTAGGGAGGGGAAGGCGTGTGCTCTGGAAGAAACGGCACCGGTGAAACACCTTGCCGGGCAGCATGAGTATATCGAGGCCAGCGAAACCGCTGGCATTGGCCCTCGAATCGGTGGCAGTGGGTTCGGTTTCGATTTTGCTGCTACTGTTGCTGGTGCTGGATGGAGTGCGATGCGATTATGAGAATACCTGGAACTTTTACTACGAACAGCCGTGCTGCGGAGGGAGCACCAATGGACAGCACCATCTGCGGCATCATAGGGGTAAGTTTGAAGTTGCTTTATTGATTTTTTTTAGAATTTGCTTTTAACATTTTATATTGAAGCTGTCTTGCTAGGATGTGCCTGCCATTATGCACTTTGTTTCAGAAACATTTACTGCCAGTTCTAAAGTTTCAGCCTCACGTTTCAGTTCGAGTAGAGCGCAGCCACTACTGCTACAAAAGTTCTAGCATTCTTGTCATCGAAGTAGAAACATTTACCAGATTTCATGAAAATCATATCTTGGCTTTATAGTTGAGCTCTTCGCTTTACATCTTCCAGTGCAATATTGATTCGTAGATATGAGAACCTGTGATCTAGTCGTAGTCTCCTGAGACATTTGAACATTTTACCGTAACATAGTTTCAGGACATCGATCGTTTCAAGAAGAAGTGCAAAATGGTTTTGCATAGAGTTAGTATACAAAACAACATCCGATCATTGAAGACGGCCTCTTTCAGTTGAAGAATAGTACCCCCCCCCCTTCCTACAGCGCACTGGCTTGGGTCATGATATCATGACTCATACAGGGGGTGGCCAAAATGTTTGGGATAGGCAACTTTTTTTTCTCTCACAAAAAAGTTCAAAACGCTGTAACTTTTCATAGAGTGCATCAGAAATTCTCAAGTTTTGACTGTTTGTTACCATACTATATGTGCATCATTGGTACAATTTTGAGCTCGATTGGTTAATCTTTCGCGCTGCTAGAATCGTTCTCGTAAAACACTATTTTTTAGACAACTTATTTTTGAACTGTCATATCGCGGAAACCAGTGAACCGAATTTAATGAACTTTTGAACGTTCATCAACAATACATTGATGCTTCTCATGTCATTAAAACATATGAACTTCTTGAACGTTGAAAAAAGTAATCATGGATTGAAACTTTTTGATCTTTCTTGAAAAAATATAAATTTTTTACATCAATGTCATTAAATTTTAGTGTTGATATCCAAAGATTTTCTGCTTCTGATCTCAAGGTATCTCTGATAAGATGTATTAGAGCCTATTTGGATTAAAAGAATAACACATTTAGTAATTTTTGTATTATATTGTTAATTTGACTTATTTTCTTCTATTTGGGTGAAAATGTCAAACCGATATAACATTATTCATCGTAGGAAAATATCACATTTTATAGCGTCGTATCAAGTATCAATAAATTGTTGATAAACGTTTAAAATTTCATTCAATTCGGTTCACTGGTTTCCGAGATATGACAGTTCAAAAATTAGCTGTTTCAAAAATAGTGTTTTACTAGAACAATTCTAACTCAGCGAAAGATTAATCAATCGAGCTTAAATTTGTACCAATCATGCACATATAATAGGTAAACAAACAGTCAATATTTGAGAATTTTTGATGCACTCTATGAAAATTTACAGCATGTTGAACATTTTTGTGAGAGAAAAAAAAGTTGCCTATCCCAAACATTTTGGCCGTCCCCTGTATATTGACGTATCGCAGCCTTAGCGTTACATATTCAATAACTGTTGAGGAAAAATGACGAATAATGTCATGGAATTATGAAGCATGCATGCTGAAACTATGAATTTAGTTCATAAGCACATAAGCATGTCTTATTATACTAGTGTTTGTCATGATTAATATTTTACTGGCGGAAGGTTGTGAACTGGGTCATGAAATCCTGAAGCATATGCTCTGGAATCATGGACCAAATTAAAGAAAACATAAGCATGATCAGGGTACGAAAAACAGATCACGCCGAAAAACAAACGCTTTGTCCTAAGCGGTGCATGTCGGTAACAAAGGCGCTCCGCAACAAACGCATGTCAAGCGATGAGAGCAATAAAACAAATATCGCTTGCCGTGCGTGTGCCGATATTTCGGCTTTTCTGCTGAAATTTTCGACCCACATCATCGAATTCATGAGCATTTGGACGAATTAAGACTTTTGCCATTCTCAGAGTGGAGTTTTAGTTGTAAAACAATGAGAAAATCACGATGTGAATAGAACGAGACAAATATTCCTACCGTTTTTGTTGTAAACAAACTCGGGAGCGATTTTGTCATTATCTGCTAACGAAAAAACAAAGCGTTGTTGCCGTGCCTTCTTTGTTGCCTATTTTTCGCTTGCGGTGCTATATTTTGCGTACACTGAGCATGATTCACGATTGTAGCTTTTGTCAATTAAGCTCCATATTTTATTGAAGTTTAACAGTAAAAACTATACTAAAACTAAGAAACATACACTCTGTAACTATGAAGATAATTCATGAAAACACAAACGAGATTCGTGATTATTGGGACTGCCATTTATGTTTAAAGTTATAAACCAACATATAACCATTTTCAAAAAAAAAAATCGATAAATTGTCTCCAGACGAACGTTTACATTGCAAATGTGAGTAGTAACACTGAACGAATCAAGTGAAGGGTGACGGATTTATTGGACGTTGGTATAAAACACAGAATTGTGTATTTTTTTTTTTTTTTTTATCTAGTTCATTTATTTGGGGCTCAATCGCGTATAACGCTTTACGGAGCCGAAGATCTTTCTTTGTACTTAATAGTATACACTATACATAGTAATAACTTTTTAATGATATCTGTTAGTAATGGGTGGAAGCCAGGGTACTCGTGGCAGCTCGAGGTTAGAAGGTCACATTTTGAGGGATGGACAGGGTAAGGATTGGGCCAAAGGTTTCACTGCTGCTCATCCGGGGGTAAATCGCATCTTGCTAGCGAATTCGGTGCCTTGCGGTGTTGGTACCAACTTGTTGTGGGACTTGGTCTTCCGGATGGCCAGGAGTAGCTTGGTAACACAAAGAGGACAAAACAGAGAAAAAAAAAAACTGGAGAAGAAAACACAAGCGAATTAAACTTTTATACCAGCAGAGCGAAGAAAGTCGAAAATACATCCCATATATGTGACATCGCGGGTCCCCAACACATCTCTCACAAGAACAAAGGGTTGTCTACCTCGGGCCTCAAGGGTATCCAATAGTAGCGCTCTGGAGGCGTCATTATCCGGGCATTGCCAAACTACGTGGTCGATGTCATCATAACCGGAACCGCACTTAGTACAAACATTGCTCAACGCGAGGTTAATCCTGTGTAAATGCGCGTCTAGCGAGTAATGGTTGGACATAAGTCTAGACATCACGCGAATGAAATTGCGACTTACATCCAGACCATACCACCACACTCGCAAAGAAACATTAGGAATAATGGAATGTAACCACCGTCCCAGCTGGCCATCTCGCCAATCATTTTGCCAACTTTGAAGAGAACTCTGGCGAACAAAATGGAAAAATTCATCATGTGAAATTCTTCTATCATAGATCTCACCTTCCTGTGCGCCCACCTTTGCGAGAGAGTCCGCCTTCTCATTGCCATAAATTGAGCAATGTGAGGGGACCCATACAAAGGTAATCTTGTATGATCTTTCGACCAGTGCACCCATCTGCTCCCTTATTTTTGTAAGAAAGTAAGATGAATGCTTTACAGGTTTCATCGACCGGAGTGCCTCAATCGAACTAAGGCTATCCGAGAAGATGAAGAAATGGTCTACGGGCATGTTTGAAATCATCCCCAAAGCGAAATTGATTGCTGCCAGCTCAGCAACATAAACCGAACAAGGTTCCTGAAGTTTGCGGAAGGCGGTGAAATTTTCATTGAAGACACCGAAACCAGTGGATCCATTTATGCGAGACCCATCAGTGAAGAATCTCTTACAGGAATTGACATTTTGGTACTTTTCGTTAAAAATGCGAGGAATAGATAGACATCGAAGTTGATCTGGTATTCCATGAATAGCTTGTTTCATGGACAGATCGTATTTAACAGAGGAACTGTCATTAGTGAAGTGTACACGAGGAGGATTATAACTTGGTAGGCTTATGTCAGATGACATGTAGAACAGATAGATTCTCATGAATTTTGATTGAGTGTTCAGACTGAGCATTTCTTCGAAGTTTTCAATGACAAGTGTGTTGCTCACTCCACACTTGATAAGTAACCTTAGCGAGAGCTCCCAGAATCGGTTCTGGAGAGGTTTCACCCCTGCCATGACCTCTAGGCTCGCATTATGCGTTGAGTGCATACAACCGAGAGCAATACGCAAACAACGGTATTGAATTCGTTCCAACTTTATTAGGTGGCAGTTTGCTGCTGAGTGGAAGCAGAAAGAGCCATACTCGAGAACAGAGAGAATAGTCGTTTTGTAAAGTTTTATGAGGTCTTCCGGGTGAGCACCCCACCATGTTCCGGTAATTGTGTGTAGAAAATTGATCCTTTGTTGACATTTTTGCACCAAATACTTGATTTGGGTACCCCAAGTGCCTTTTGAATCAAACCAGACCCCAAGGTATTTCGAAGTCAAAGACTGGTCGATTTCTATTCCCAAAAGATTGAGTTTCAGTTGGGCTGGGTTCCGCTTTCTAGAAAACACAACCAATTGAGTTTTTTGCGGAGCAAACTCGATCCCCAAATCTCTTGCCCAGATTGACAGATTATTTAGAGAATTTTGCAATGGTCTTTGCAACATTTCTGCATGTGGGCCTTTTAGAGAAACCACAGCATCATCTGCAAGTTGTCTTAGCGTGCATTGTCCTTCCAAGCAACTATCAATGTCTTTCACGTAAAAATTATAAAGCAAGGGACTTAAACATGAGCCTTGGGGTAGGCCCATGTAACTAATTCTGGAAGTTGTCAGTTGTCCGAGATTGAAGCTCATATGTTTTTCTGACAACAAATTATACAAGAAATTATTTAAAATTCCTGGAAGTCCACTATTGTGCAGTTTTTCTGACAATATTCCTATGGAAACTGAATCAAAGGCGCCCTTAATATCCAAGAAAACTGAAGCCAGTTGCTCCTTTTCCGCAAAGGCCAGTTGAATATCTGTTGAAAGCAACGCTAGACAATCGTTTGTTCCTTTGCCCTTGCGAAACCCGAACTGTGTATTTGAAAGCAAATCATTCGATTCAACCCAATGGTCGAGTCGTGATAGGATCATTTTTTCTAACAATTTCCTTAAACATGATAACATAGCAATTGGGCGGTATGAATTATGATCAGACGCTGGTTTACCAGGCTTTTGAATAGCTATTACTTTGACCTGTCTCCATTCTGGCGGAACAATGTTATTCTCCATCAATGAGTTGAACAGGTCCAGTAATCGTCTTTTCGCGATATCTGGGAGATTTTTGAGAAGATTGAACTTGATCATATCGCGTCCCGGAGCGGAATTGTTTGATGAAAGAAGAGCCATAGAAAATTCCAGCATAGTGAAGGGTCTGTCCAGAGAACCGTCTCCTGAGGATGTTTCCCAAGAAATCGGTTGTGCTGGGACTGAGTCTGGGCAGACCTTTTTCGCGAAGCTAAATATCCAACGGTTGGAGTATTCGTCACTCTCATTAGAAGAAGAGCGGTTTCGCATGTTGCGAGCCACTCTCCAAAGCGTTGTCATTGAAGTTTCTCTAGAGAGGCCCTCAATGAAGTGTCGCCAATAACTACGCTTCTTCGCTTTCAGCAGGTTCTTCAGCTGTCTTTCGAGCTTAGCATACTCTTGAAAAAGATCTGAAGTACCATGCCTACGAAAAGCTTTGAAAGCATCAGATTTTTTAAGATACAACTGGGTGCAATCATCATCCCAGCCTAGTGTGGCGGGTCTTCTTTTGAAAGTTGCACTTGGAACTCGTCGTTTTTGTGATTCTAATGCACTCTTGTATATCAGTTCTGACAGGAATCGATATTCATCCAAAGGTGGGAGGGGGTTGAATGATTCGATGCCAAAAGATACCGCTTCTGCATATTTTTGCCAATCGATATTCCTTGTGAGGTCAAAAGGAACCTGAATTGGTTGGTCTGACCTTTCAATATTATGCTTTATGGTGGTTATAATGGGTAAGTGATCACTACCATGAGGATCCTCGATTACCTTCCACAAGCAATCGAATGATAGTGAACTTGACCCCAGTGATAGGTCGAGACGACTTTCTTTGCCGTCAGATGCAATACGTGTCACTTCACCTGTATTTAAAATGTTCAAATTGAAATCGTCGCACAAATCATAGAAAATGGCCGCTCTATTATCGTCACATGGTTCGCCCCACCCTGTACCATGTGCGTTCATATCACCCAGAATTAAAACTGGATGTGATAGTGCAGCAACCGCATTCCAAAGATGACGGCGGTTAATTGAAATTCTTGGAGGAATGTAAACGGAAGCTACGCAAAGTTCTGTACCCTTTACGTTTATTTGGCAAGCGACGATTTCTACGCCAGGATGAGTCGCGATTGGAATTCTATAAAATGAGTAAGTCTTTTTGATCCCCAAAAGAACCCCTCCATAATGGTCATCTCGATCCTGGCGTATAATGTTAAAATCGTGGAAGTTGAGTTCATCTTCAGAAGAAAGCCATGTTTCACAAAGGGCAAAAATATCACAATCAGAGTTGTGAATCAAAAACTTAAACTGGTCTAATTTAGGTTTTAGACTATGACAGTTCCACTGTAGCACAGTGATCATATCTTGTACCTCACTTGATGAATTATCCATCGAAAGATATGATCGCAGCAAGGAGGGGCCATGATTGTGTCAGATTCCGAAGATATTCTTCTACTGTAGGTATAAACATATCAATAATGCCTCTAAATGTTTCTGGAAGGCTGAGGGCATTATATAAGCGATCCACGAGAACCCTAAAAGTAAACAGTCCTCGCTTGGGTCTAGGAGGCTTGCTTGAAGTGCGAGGAGCTTTGGTAGCTTTTTTCTTGCTACCTTGTCGAATATTTGTCTTTGAAGTGTATTTAACAGGCGGAGACGGGGATGACAGATTCTTGCTACAACATGGATCTGAAGCTAAAGGAACCTGATTATTCGGAGTTTTTAAATTTACCCCGCCTCCTTTGACATTAGGCAAACTTTTGAGGGAAGACTTCAAAAAGACCTTTCGGCGCAATCCCGGGGAAGATGATGACTTCCTTTTTTCAGGTGTGTGTACCTCCGAAAGAGATCCACCCTCATCAGTTTCGCCATCGTCCTGATCATCGGAAGACAACTCCTGATAGGGATTTTCAACTGGGACAGCTGATTCAGACACGGAATCTGGTGTTTTAAAAGATTTCACCATCTCCGCATATGTCTGTTTGGAGCGCCTTATGATAGAGCGACTCTCATTTCGAATGCGTCTTTTGTAAGCCGGGCAAACTTGCAAGTCATGTGGATCTCCACCACAGTAGCTACATTTTTCCGCTTCCTGTGTGCAAGAGTCCTCCAAATGAGCTTGGTTGCATTTGCCACAACGGGGCTTGTTGTCGCAAAAGCTATCACTGTGACCAAACTGCTTGCATTTGGTACAATTAAAAACCTTCGGCCTAAAAAGATGCACTGGGTAAAAACCACCATCGATTACAACAAATTCCGGGAGGACGGAACCTGGAAAAGTCACTCGAAAAAACGCTGAAGGCGAGTACACCTTTTTATTTCCTTCCATGGAAGCCTTAGATAAGCGTTTACAGTCTAGGATAGCCACATCAGGAATTGACCTATTTTTGAATCGACCAAAGCCGGTCTTGATGTCCTCACATGTCAGCATTTCGTCGAGGATCTTCCCCTCCACCTCCACTTCTCGTGCTGGCACATAGACCACGTATTCAACAGTAAACGCTTCGTGTTGAGCAATTTCATTTGCTGCTTTGTAGCTAGGTGCGGTAACACGCAGCTTGGATGCTTTCACTTGGTGAATAACGGTCCCAGGATACTTACGCGTCAGCTCTCGAGAAATCGAAAGCATATTCAATGGTTTGCATTTGCGCCGGAAATAGACAACCCAAGGCCCAGGCGAAGATGGCTGATAAAACCGCGTACGAGCAATGATATCATTGGGAGGCGTTTCGCCTCCATTGGATTCATCCATGCACAGGAGAAGAATTAATACAAAATTGGTTTATATTTTAACACACTCTGTGTGGAACGTTAGCTAATAAGAAGAAAAAAAAAACGGCAAAAAAAAAAAAAATTCACAAGAAAAAATATAAATATAAAGAGAAAAAAAATTTACAATTGCTCACTCTGGCCTCAGCCCACTGTTGAGCCTCAGCCCACTGTAGAGCCTCAGCCTACTGTTATTGCAAAGTGGACAAACAACTAACACGTGATGACGTGATGAGCGGAGGAATGGGACAACACAAAACGAGATCGAATATCGATTATACTTATCGAGTGTATAGATAGCTGTTTGTTGGTGATGCCTCGGATGCACAGACAAAACGCTGCTGCTGCTTTTGTATCACCCGTCACACTCGTCACCGCCGCCGCCGCGCGCCGCCGTTGTTGTCGGGCCCGCTATTGATGGCGTGGGTAATTAAATTTCCGTTGCACAGTGCACTATTCCAATGCCTGCTTCCTTCCCGCGATCGCGGATCGCCCAAGACAATCGTCTTCGTCCTCGGTAGGATAAATAACTCGCGATATAAAAAACCACTAGGTGGGCAAAAAAACTCCACCGGCTACAAAGCGATTGACTGCGATTCAGACACGGTACACACGACCGGCTGCTTCAAACGATCGGTAAGGAATGAGAATTGTGTATTTACTAGAAAGATTAATTCCAGGTCACTTCATTAGGGCTTCTAAGTAGCCGTTTTATAAAACGAAGGACTTTAAAATTAACTTAAACATTTTTAATAAATGCATGATACCTCGTTGCATCCTGTTGAAATCCGCTATTCCATAACGTTCAAATTCAAGATATATGAACATGTTTTTTGGCCGAATGAAAACTTTATAACCGCTTATAAACGCATAATATCAGTACTGGAACTCTTTTTTCCCTATTTTCGTCGAGGCGCAGTATAATGATATCTTACCAAATTCGGTAGTAGATCGTTGGACAATATCCTTTTGCGAGTTACACCACAGAACAACTTATAATCTGTATGTCGTGCTGAACTCCTTAGTGGTCCGGTTGGCCCATGCACTGCAAAGGTGACAAGGGAGGGGTTTTTCCTTATTTAGGAAAAGGGCGGAGGGGTGGCTAGTATTGATAATGGACACTCTGTAGATGTCCAGGCCAGTCTTCAGCTGCATCACAAACTCACGGCCTTTCAGTGGGTTAAAGGCCCGCTGCTCGTCGGAAACTGATATGGTGGCGACTGATAGGACCGGTCTAGCTATCGTAATGTACTGGACGGTCTCCGGCTCCATTTTTCAGCAAATAAGTAACAAAAAATAACCGAAAAAGATCCGAAAAAATAATACTTGAAATCTCTTGCGGGAAGCTCATAAAAACCGTGTAAATTCTACAGAAAAATATTGTTTAAAATAGAAAAAAAAAATCAATGCTGCTAGGAGTTTTTTACTAATATAATTCCAACTCACAAATGATGAAAATGAACATTATTTCTAACCGAAACACAACGACGGTTGCACGGGACCCCTTGACTGTGATAAAAAATAGCTGGCAGGCGTAACCCTTTAGTAGAACCAACATCCTTTTTTATTCATGAATATATGACTCAGAATCATGCTCTTAGGAGCAACAGACATGATATCATGACTCACTCACACTTTCATGACGTAGCTCCACGATGAAATGACGAAGTGTTATATATTGTTTCTGAAAACAAGATTAGCTTCGCATAACGATTTTCGCAATCATGGCTTCTGGTACCATCGAAATGGTAGGGTTTTTTATTTCATTACACTAGTTTACAGCATTTTTGAACTCGGTAAGCTGATGATCGTTTTTGGTGTAGAATCATTCCCTGAGTTCGAAAACGCGAAGGAAAAAAATAACAGTATAGCGGAAATTTTTTCGACTTTCCATACAAGGTTGATGATTTGAAATCAATTTTTGTTTTATTTTTAAGCAAAGTCGCTCACTTCACACATCTCATTCTCCGTAATCAATGCTCCGATTGAGCTGAATTTTTTACTGTAACTCGCCTACATATGATATGTCAAACAAACGCTAAGAAATTTTTTTTAAATTGTTTTTTTAAT
The DNA here is from genome assembly GCF_035046485.1 of Aedes albopictus. Taxonomy (NCBI): domain Eukaryota; kingdom Metazoa; phylum Arthropoda; class Insecta; order Diptera; family Culicidae; genus Aedes; species Aedes albopictus. Next base: position 372,304,901 of record NC_085137.1, read on the forward strand.
TGAAAAAAAATATATTTCTTCTAGCATTTCTTCATATATTTTTGGAAAATTTGCTAAAATTTAAGGAGATCGTCCCCAAAACTCGCCAATATCTTAAATTTCATCAATCTGACCTGCATTGAGATGATCAAATTGTATTGTATTCAGCTTTTAATTAATGGAAAAAGATTTAAATTTGGTTTTGATCAACCAAGATTTTTGAATTTTATTAAATTCCATATTTTAAAAAGTTGTAAAACTCGATATTGATCTAAAACTCAAAAACTGTTCTAATTTAATTTTTTTTGAAGCACGATTTCGAAATCAGCACTAGATTATGCTTCAAAAATTTTGGTCGTTGACGAAAGTTCACGACTTTCGTTTTATTTTGTAAACTAGTGTTACTTTTTCAACCTGAATCCGACAATGATTCCCGTGTATCTACCTTGATGCCTCATTCACAGCAACAATCATAACAATTGTATAAGACTATACCATCTACGAATTTGTGCGACTTCCTTAATTCTAATGCAAAGCCCAAAATCCATGATTCATAATTCAATTTTAAAAAACAGTTTCAATTTAGGCTTCTAGGATTAGTTTAGTTAAAATTCATTATGATTAAGAATCTAATGTTCTTATTTATGAGAAAACAAAAAAAACTAGAACAATCAGTGCTGGATTCGCTGGTTTTAAAATAGGAACAAATTGAACCGTACGACCTCTAATGAAGTGAAGGAGGAACGACCGAAGACTATCCCTTAGTAATCTCGGAAGGAGTTCCTAAAAGAATTTCAGAATAAGTTCTAGGAGGAATCCCCTAAGATTTTTTTCCTAGATTAAACCAAGAAAGAATTCCTTGAATTCCCTGAAGGAATGCCTGGAAGCAACTTCTTAAGCAATCCCGGAAAGAACTTCTAGAGGAAACCTGAAAAAAATCCAGGGTGAAATTGTTAAACGGATTCCACAAGGAACTTCTGGTGTAATCTCCGGCAACAATCAGAATGAATCCCAAAGTATGGGAGAAATGCATGAAGGAATTCTAGGAGGAGTTCTTGGATGATTCCCGATAAAGCGCTAATGAAAAAACCAACAAAAAAACTTTTAGCGCAATCCAGAAAACGTCTCCTGGATCAATCCAAGAAAGAACTGTTGATGACATCTCAAAAGAAATTTCTTGAAAAATTCTAGACGGAACCCTCTGAGAAATAACAGAAGAACTCCTAGAGGAATTCAAGAAAGAAATGCTAGAAGATCCTCGAAAGGAACTCATGGAGAAATCTCGGAATTTTCAAAAGGAGGAATCTCGGAATCTCAGAAGAAACTTCTTGAAAAATCCCGGAAGACTTTGAGGAAATCTTTATAAGAAGGAATGAAATTCCGGAAGAAAAACCTTGGAAAAATCCCAGAAGGATCCATTTTATTTTATTATTTATTTTTATTTATAGTCGTCAATTATATCGTAGACCTGTTATTACATTTACATTCTCCGTAAGGGACTTTTGATGAAATCCTCGGAGGAGCTTCTGAAAAATCAAAAAAGACTCCAAGAAACTCCTTGAGGAATCGCAGAAAGATTTCAAAAATCAAAAAAGAAATCATAAAAAGAACTTCCGACGAATCCAAGAAGAAACCTCTTGATTGATTGATTGCCAGTATCAATTCCTGGAGGAACACCAGAAAAAACTGCAGGAGTAACATCAGTACGAACTCCTGGGGGTCCATCGAAGAAACTTCTGGAAAAATCTAAGAAATCACAGAGGGCACTCCTGGAGGAATTCCATAAGGATTTTCTGATGGAATCTCAGAAAGAACTCAAGGGAGAATCTTCGAAGAAACTTCCGAAGGAAAATTAGAAGGTATTTATGGAGAAATTCAGAAGGATCTTCTAAAGAATTTCCTGAAGGAATTCATGGAGGATTACCACTCTGCAACAGGCGAATTCGCAGTTTTTTTTTTTACTTACTCATGTTCACTCAGTAGTAACCCATCTTCAGCAAAGTGCTCCCATTTTCATTCTAGCGAAACCAACCCAGTCAAACAGTGATCGTGTAAGGTGTTGCATAAGACGTTAAAGTGGAGGCGATATGCGTACGTTATGCATGCGCCTAAATGGAGGCATGTATGCATATGGTCTCCACTTTATCATCTCATGTAACATCTTATACGATTACTGGTTGTCTGGGAAAGCTTATAAGCGCTATTTGTTTCGTTTTTAATTTTTGTATTTATTTTTGTTAGGAGTGAGAATGCGTGATAAGAAAAAGAACGGAAGCCTGCGGTGCTTAAATTGTCTGTTTTTGGCAAAGGATGAACGTAGCGGCATAGGCTTCCTTCTTCAGCTCATACCCTATAAATGAAAATAAAAATATGTATAAAATATACGGGTACTTTGAAGTGATGGATACGCATTGTCATTCCATATGTATATGAGCACAAAACTAAAAAATAAAATAAAATAAAAAATGCAGCTCATAAACGTTTTGAAGAACATTTCTAGTTTTTTGAAATGTTATGTAAAATTGTAAGCTTTCGTTGAAAAAAAAAATAAAGATTTATTCGTTGTGGTGCAACATTTGTAAAAATCATAAAAAGCTGATATTTATCTATTTTTTGCATATTTTTCGCAACATTTGTTCTAAAATCTAGAAATAATAATAATCTTTTCATTCGTAAAAATGCAAAACTGCAATTGAATCAAAAGTTATGACGGTTTAAAAGTTTAGAAAAATGAGAAATATCGTTTTTTGGACCACTCTATTTTAAAAATGTTTACCCCAATGGCGAAACAAAAATTACGAGTCTAATTATTTTTGATAAAAATGCAAAACTGCAATTGAATCAAAAGTTATGACGGTTTAAAAGTTTAGAAAAATGAGAAATATCGTTTTTTGGACCACTCTATTTTAAAAATGTTTACCCCAATGGCGAAACAAAAGTTACGAGTGTAATTATTTTTGATAAAGATCACTTCTCCTGAATTTGAGCAATATTGGAGCACTTTTATTTTCTAGCCTATTCTTTTTCATGGAATGGCTGTATTATTTAAAAAAAAATGCTTGAATATCAGACGGAATTCCTCCTGAGGCAAATTCCTGAAGGATTTTTCAAGTCAATCTCTGAAAAAAAAGGCCTTAAAAGGAATTGAGAAGACATTCCGAGCTCAATTCCTGAAAAAAATCAATTGATAAATTTCCAATAAAGCTCTCAAAAAAAGAATCGCACTTTTTCCATAACAAAATGATAATTGTAATTGTCTTTTTTTACTTTATGGAACTTCGTGATGAATTCCTTAATTTTTTTCGGAATTATTTCTTCAACCGCAATTATTCTATCACCGGGTAAGGAGTGTATCGGAAATTAACTGTAAACGTTCACAACAGCCTCAAAAATAATCTATTCGAAATAAATACAACTTTATTTTTGGAGATACTATATAAATTTTTGAAAAAATAATGACAGTTCTGATTTTTAAAAAAATATTCATTTAACTTGGCCAAAGTTTACACATATGTTTTTAAAGTTTTGTACACCTCCTAAAAATTCGAAATTGCGAAAACTGTAGGAAAACATTCAAAATCTTTTCTTAATTCTTCTACAGAATGCTCCGCATTTTAACACAATTCTTAAAAATGAAAAATTGGCCATTATTGAAGGACCCTTTTTTATACGTCTCCAAAGAACGATTACGCAATTAAAAAATACATAAAGTTGAAGATTCGCGTTTTTTTTTTCATCTGGACTTGTATTCAAATTTATTGAAAAGGTAGTTTTATCAGAGAATGGTATTTTATAATCTTTGAAGATATTTAAAACAGAGTGTCAAGATTCGACCAAAAAGCAGGTATTTTTTGGAATAGTCCATTTTCTAAATTTTGGGGTTTTTTATATCCAAAATAAGAATTTTAATAGTCGGTATTGAGTGATATGTTATGTGTACATAACTGCTAGTAATAATTATAATTTTCCAGATTTTTCCCCGTACACATTTTTTTCGCAAAAAAATGATTGATTACTAATTTGTGTGGTGTTCTCATTGAACCATATTTTCAATAATATTTAACTTTTTCCCAAATTCTTCAGGCTTTTCTAAACTTTACTATATTGTGAGCATTTGATAGAAGAACCGGAATAAAAAGACCAACCATGCTTCGAGATAGAGCATTTTGAACATTTATTGTTAATTTCCGATTCACTCCTTAGTTCCAAAGTGTAGTGAATAAAATATTGAGTGAATTCCTGCAAAAAAGCACTGAAAAGTCAATTAATTAACTGATGAATTAAAAATATCACCAAATTAGTTCTTATATGACTTAAAAAAAATAAAAAAAATACTGTAATAAAAAGACTTCTTTACAAATTCTTGATGGAGTTGCTGAATGAATTCCGAAAAAAATAAGTCTCTGTCGCACTTAACGAGGAATGGAAGAACTTTCGGAAGAATCATTGGAGAAACTTTGGAACTCAAGAGTAAAATTTTCATGCACATATTGAAAAAAGACTATACATTGTTCAAAGTTTTTTTAACAGTTTTTTTTTTTTGAAAAACCCTACCATTAAACATTATTGCTGTATAGCGGATAATCAAGGCGGTCAAAAGCATGATTTTTGTTTAATTTTGGCTGAATAAGCTGTAATTCCACTATCATTGTTGGTTGGGCAGACTATTAAATTCAGACCCAGATTCACGGGGATATGGGCCTGAAAAAATACGACGTTTTTGAGGGGGTACTCCAAACTTTTGATTTGGAGTGTAGACTAGCGTCACATAGTAAAGGAGTTAGCCGTTGAATTTCTATGTTATATCAAAAACATTTTTTCCCTAACTCAAGTTAACTTTACACAATGTTTGTCAGCATGAGCAGTATTTAAGAAGTGTTAGTTATACAGAGTTACAATTCCATCCTTTTTTTTATTCTTAATCACTTAACCTAATTTACAGCTCTGTTGTCCACTGGGGCACTACGTGAGCGATTTCAATTGACAGCTGTACTTACATTTTGTACTGCGCCTAGATTCTTTTCTACTTTATCGAACTGGTTGCCTTTCTGCTGCGTTCACTTTTTCTACTTTATACCTAGTAGAATGATGAGCACAAGGATGATGATGGATGGCCGTTGTTCCTTTCCAGTCCGATTGGGGGTCCATTATGAGTAGCAGTTCGGCGATGTCCAGGTATCCGGGTCCGTTTGAGCCATGGGGCTCAGAAGAGGGTCAGTGTCAGTTGCTCTCGGAGGAAAAGCAACTGACGAAAAATTGCAAGTGCCGGGGCTGGGAATCAAACCCATGACCATCCGCATATGAAGCGAACGTGTGACCAACTACGCCACGGGCCCCGGCCAATTCCATCCTTATGCGTTTTGTTAATTTCAAACTTGCGAGGCTCTATGAGATTTTTTTTATTTAATGACCCTTCACTTATTTACAATTCAAAAAAAAAAAACTGTTCAAACAAGATCGAATTCATGCTTACAGCGACTGCACGTGCCACGACTTTGCGTTCACATAGTCCTTTGCCAACATTGTATTCAATTTCAAACAAGTACCTTACCATTGACAAAAAATCAGATAAAACTCGGGTAAGCAATTTCCTCCCAGTTTGAATAGCGTAATTTACGTGAAATTCCTCCACCGAAATCATCCCGTTCAATAGTTCCGTCAAGAACCATTTTCGTTGTACCAATCACAACCCATCAGTTCTCGGCACACTTAAAATTGCCAACGAAAAATGCGGAAGAGTGTCGACTGGTTCCACTTCCAGCCCGACGGCGGCAGCTGATTTCCATTAAAATTAATTTCCACTGATCGACAGGGGCTGGCACGTGTCGCATACTGTTAACTAACGGGAACAAAGAGCGACGGCATGGCAGTCAGCGTCGTTCGACGTCGTCTTCAACCAAGAAATCATGATGGTTTGGTACGAACGGGAGAATGGGGGGAGCCGTTTCGGGGAAATAGATTTTTCCAACTACAAAAAAGGGAAGGATGTATTGAAAGCTGCTTACTGCGCTACAAAGTCTGATGTCGAAGTTGCATTTTGAAATGCGAACGTGTTGTTACAGGTTTTGGGCCATGTTGGGTTGAATGTAAAACAAAGCTCTTGGAGTTCGTGGAATGGGGCCCTTTCCCTAATGGAGCATTTGTTCGATATTCGATGAAAAGTGCGCTGATCTTAACCTTCGATTCCGGGAACGAATGATAAAGGGTTGTTGAAACATTGTCTTCTGATGTGGGTCGGGCGGCTACTTTTTTTTTCTGGATGACGCAAAGAGCATCGAACGAGACGTTTGCCTTCTGCAACTCATAAAACTTGCAATGGAATTAAAAACTCGTAAGGAACCATTATAAAGCCATTAGCTGGAATCGTAACCCTGCTGTTTTGCCGTCATTTGTATCGTACGTGTGGCAAAAGACAAAGAAATGACTTATAGATGTGTCTTGCTTCTTCACATAGCTGTATCTCTTGGATTATTTATTAAGGTTGGTTTTTATTGAAAAATCATTCCTGATCACATGTTGACGAAAATACGCAGTGCATCAGATTTATTATGGAATGTTATCCAATAAACTTGATTGCCGTAATCTTACAAGATCAGATCTTGAAAGATACATCAGGGATGCCATATATACAGATTTATCTATATATTAATGATTTTGCAGAATTCGTACAAATTGCGTTTTCAACTTTCAATTTTCAAGTTTTTTTCTGTATGTGATACAGATTATTAAAACGAGTGATAAATATTTTCCGAGAAATTGTCTGGCAAAACTAACAGCATTTGTAAGATCAATGACTTTTGCTCGGATAGCGAATGATTTTTGTCATTAAATATTTTCTGTACTGAATTTCTAATCGAAGATTGGACTTCTGCCTTCAGACTTCTAAGGCTTTTTGGACAAATATTTGACCCTGTGTACTGTGATTTTATGTTTTCAGTTCTTTGTCTATTCTATACGAATACGATAAGCCCGTTAACATGAAGGGTAAGTTCAAGGTATAAATGCCATGACAGGCCCGTACACAGAAGTGGCGCCAAGGGTTTTTTTTTTCTCAAATTTTCCAAAGACGGAGGGGCGCCTAGTGCATGAAGCGTCGGTAATGGGGGTTTAACACCCAACATTCGAGCTTCTGGGGCGCTGCAGCATCTCGGGGGCGTTTATGGTGTCTCATGGGGTTCTAGAGTTGTTCCGTTGAGTCTCAGAGGCGTCTAATTGGGTTTCAGGGGCATTTCAAGTGCTTTCGGGGGTACCAGGAGGTATCAGGGGTGTTCAAGCGGTATCAATTATGTTTCAAGGGGTCTCAAAAGGTTCCAGAGAGCTTTACGGAGAGTCATTGGCATTTTAGGCATTTTAGGGCGTTCAGGGGATCCGAAGGGGTTTTAGGGGGTTCCTGGAGGTCTCAGAGGCGTTTCAGGGGGTTTGATGGGAGTATGAAACGACAGTTTCGCAATGCAAACCTTAAGTTCCAGTGAGATCAACTGTGAAGAATCAGCCCTTAAGTTAATATTAACAAATAAAAATAAATTAAAACAATAATGGTTCCAAAAGCTGCATATAACTCTGGAACCGGAGTGTGAGAATGTGAGAACATTGATGTTCAGGGGCGTTTCCGGGGTTCTGAGGGGGTTTTCGAAGGTATTGCAGATAATTTCCGAGGATTTTTAACTAGTTTTCGAGGTGTTACAGGTGCGTTTTTGGTAGCTTCAGAGGGTCTCAGGTGCGTTACATGGGGTCCAGCGGTGTTTTAGATTTCGGAGGCATTTCATTTTTTATAGACCCCTTCACAAAAACTCTTGAAACCCCATAAAAAGTTTCTCAAATCAATTGAAACGCCTCTGAAAACCCCCTTATCCTATTGAAATGCCCTTGAACTCTCCATAATCCATTTTAAATGCCACTGAAACCTTTTTGACATGATTTGAAACGCCCCTGAAATCCATTGCAACGGCTTTTCAAGGCTTCTGAGCCTCTCCTGAATTGCCCTCAAAACTCCTTGAAACGCTCCTAAAATCCCTCAATGCTATTGGAACGCCCATGAAATCTCCGTAATGTGGTTTGGGGAGTTTCAGATGAGCCTACTTGAAGCCTCACTTTACAAAACATCGTATGTAACGAATGTAAACGAAGGCCATGGGAACAGTGAACTTCAACATCGATTTTCTCCTGGTGTTTGGTAAAGTAAGACTTGACTTGTATATCAGGAGGTTTTATAAGAAATTTCATGACTTTCCAAGGCGTTCAACATCGTTTCAAGGCGTTTACAAAGGATTCGAGAGTTTTCAGGGGTATTTCAGTGGGGATTTCGGAGATTTCATGAGCTATCAATAGTCATCAGGAAAGTTTAAGGTGGGTTTCACAGGTGGTTCAAGGCCTTTCAGGACGTTTCAGGGAAGATCAGAGTATTTCAGTTTGTTACAGGAGAGATAATCAAAATTTTAAGCTCTAAATGGTCTGAAGGGTGGTTTCAGATAGGTTTCGAGACGTTTCAAGAAGTTCCAAGGGATTTCTGATTTATAATTGAAGCCTCAAAACAGTTATTGAACTATCTGCTTGAGCAAACATATTTCTATGAAACCAAGTAAAGATAAACTTTGTTCATAGTGCAAGTGATCACTAATCATGTTCGTAGATCCATTGTCCTATACTAGAAGGAGCTCTTGGAGGCTCTCTCCTGCTATTTCCCTAACTAGCCTTAATCTCCTTCTTAGTGGCACTACGTTCGCACTAGGACTTGGCCTGCCTCTTTTCGACTTTGTGTTCTTTGAACACTTCCACAGTTATTAATTGAAGGGCTTTCTTTGCCTGCCATTTCATGAATCTGTATAATTGTGAGACAAGCACATGATACAATATGCCCAAGGAGTCGAGAAAATTTATTCGACCAGAACGGGAATCAAACCCGCTGTCTCCGGATTGGTGATCTGGCTTACTGGAGCCCCTTCAATCTTCTGCAATGATGCATATTGCCCTTTACTGGCCTGGCATATTACCAGATTTGCTGCTATGTCTGAAATATACTGGAAAAATTTGTAATTAGAAGATACGAAATGTTGCTAATTGACAAATTGAGTGATGAAATTTATGAAAAAAAAAATGCGTTATGGTGGGATTCTAACCCACGACTCCGTATTCGCTAGACCGGCGCTTTAACCAACTAAGCCACAGAACAAGTAATGATGTTGCGGAATAGAAAGCCAAACTGATCTCTCTTTCGGCTTAGATGCCAATCCACGAAAGAGAGATTGATTTGTGAAATAGGAGTGTTCACGGTGTGGCTTCGGAGTCAGTTTGGCTTTCTATTCCACAGAATCATGACTTGTTATGTGGCTTAGTTGATTGAAGCGCCGGTCTAGTGAATACGGAGTCGTGAGTTCGTATCCGACCAGAATGCGATTTTTTTTTCACAAATTTCATCTCTCAATTTGTCTATTAGCAACATTCCGTGCCTTCTAATTGCAAGTTTTTCCAGTACCTAAGTCTTCTACCTTCTTTTTTTTTTTTGAAAACTTTCTTTACCCCTCCACAGCTCTGAAACATATGAATTAATGGTCAGGTATGAGTAGGTCAGCTTCAGAGGCACGTTCTACTCCATTTGGAAAATTTGTGCCATCAATAAAATATTAACCTTAAAATAATAAATCGAGGTCTCGAAGTTGGTTAATGCTACTCTTTGTGCTCTGATTCTTTTTGGAGTTATGCGGTTGCTGCCAAATATTTACACAAGTCAGTATGCTACAAAGCGCTAACACTCACAGTGGAACTGTAATACGATTGTTTATATAGCTTCAAAATGTAGGAATTTTCCACCGCGGTATTTTCAGGTGGCGTTTTCTGGAATGCTTCATAATGTTCTCTTTCTGTCAATGGAACCGGACGATACACTGCCAAATCTCGCCGATAGTCACAGCGTGATGATTTCAAAGATCACTCCAAAGGGTTTCTTATCTAGCCTTTCAGGACGAGCGTTGTATATTTCCACAACTTCAAGCCGCCACCACTTGTATTGACATGGTGCATCTGCCATGTAATCCTTTTTCTTACATCTTCGTTCAGTCCCCAGTATACCGACAACCCCTAACAGCCACATATACGAAAATTAATCTCCTTAAAATGTGTAAAATATCAGTGCTGCTCTCCATGCAACCGGGTGATGGTCCAGCAAAGTAAGTACACCATCCGACATGCAAATGAAGGCGAGTACGAAGATGATGATGGTGATGATGAGGCCAAAAACAAAAACCCTATACGAAACAAATAACCACTCCAATGAGCCGTGGGGCGGAGCGTAAGTCCCTGCTCTTGATTGCCGGTAGGACGAGTGCATGCAAAGTAGGGTTGAATAAAGCCACATACGAAGTTGCTGTTGCTGTTCTTACCGTTGGTTGTTGAGGCTGATGCTGGTGGTAATGGTGGTTTGCAAATTGTACACAACACAAAAACTACACCGACGACGACAACAAGGGTGGACGAACCAAACCGGGAAACGTGTGCTAAACTGCGAAAAATCAGGCTGTAAATTAAATGGTGTAAAAAACACGTACCATCACCCTTCGGAGCCTCCATCCCATTTCAGCCCACAACCCTGTGTTCGCCCGTCGACATTCGAGGAGGTGACGATGGTGATGGCGGTCGGTTGTTGTGGACCTCTTCCATTTTTTTCCTCTTTTTTAAAAACTTCTTCAGATTTTATGTCCCATTCAGTCCAACCCTTTGCACACGTGCACTGCACATACACTGCGGCTGTCGCACGGTATGCACCGCACCATATGAATACACACCCACAACGGACTATGCAAAGAACTGCATGCTGAGGGGGAGAACTTGCAACAACCGGAGACACAAGGACTAGGAAGGATTACGTTGCATTTTCTCACTTTTGTTCGTCCGTATTTTTTTTTTCTTCGAAAAGTCCATAGAATCCGTACAACGCCACAGCCCTCGGGGTAGGACGCACTCGGTGGAATTGCAGCGGCACGACGACGGCAACGATATGGAGGCAAGCAGCCATACAGAAAGTGCCCACTTCAGAGCAAAGTGTTGCCTCCCGGCTTGACACTGACTGGGGCGTTGTTTTAATTTTTTTCCTGTACGCCATTATGCATCCGCACAGGGGTTTAGGGGGAACGCAAAGTTTTTGCCACGGTCGCCATATTTTTGTAGGAATTTTGAGAAACCATTATTGTTTCTCGGGTTCTGCTTTGTGGTGTTGTTCGGGAAAACCAGCATGGCGGATGGTGGACTGCTTTCATCTATGGTTAATCATGTTTTCACAGAGATGATAAAAAGTGTATCAAATTCATTAATGATACATTTAGAAGACCTTAAATTTATCCTGGCAAATAAACCAATTGGTGATGACTCATTAGGAAGAATTACAGTATTGTCCACAACAAAATTACGAACATTTTCATAGAAATTGTTCACTTGCTTTCAACCGATAAATCTCGCATTTAGCCATTGGATATTATAATCGCGACTCTAACCTAAAAATGGCATTCAACTCATAAATCTTTGAAAATATTGACTGAATCGCTTAACTCATCGGATTTGATATGGAATTTTTGGGGTGACTCTAATTTCTCCTTGAATTTTAAAATTTCTGGAATTCCTCCAGAAGTACCTTCAGAGATTGATCTAAAAGTTCTTTCTAAGATTTTTCCAGTGGTTCCTTCGAGGCACCCCCCCCCCCCCCGGAGTTCCTCCTGAAATTTCTCCGACAGTTTCTTCCGGTATTTCTCCAGGAATTAATTCTGGGAATCGTCAAGAAGTTTCTTCTTGCATTCGTCAAAAAGTTCCTTTAAGGATTAACTTTTTTGATAATTAATTCAACTTCTGGGAATTCTTCAAAAATTTCTTCTGTGATTATTCAAGGAGTTAATTCTTTCTGAGATAGCTCAAGGAGTTTTTGAAGTCCTTCTTCACGGATACCTCCCGGAGTTCCTTCTGGGATTCCTCCAAAATTTTTCAAGATTGACCAGGAGTTGCTTCCGGAATTTATCCAAAAGTTTCTGATTTCCCCTTTCAGAAATTTCCACCGTGATTTCTACCGGTATTCTTCCTGAAGTTCCTTTCAGATTTCCCTGGATTCCGCCAAGAATTTCTTGCGGAATTTTATCATTAACTCTTATTGGGATTCCTCCAGGAACTTCTTTTAGAATTCTTTCATGGATTTCCGCTATACTTTTTTTCTGGAATTTCTTGAGAATTTTCTCCGGAGATTACACATTAAGTTCCTTGTGGGATCCCTTTAATAATTGCACTCGGAGTTTTTTTTTCAAGATTCCTCTAGAAGTGCTTCCAGAATCGCTTATGAAGTTCCTTCCAGGCATTGCTTCAGAAATTGCTGGGAGCCGAAAATACGTGGCTTTTTTGTATTTTTTTTTATAAATTCTAGATGTTTTTGCTCAAATTTCATCGTTTTGCTAATCATCAATAGTTTTCACTGATCCTTGATATGCAATGTATTACTACCCATCATAGTCTGATGAAGTTTGATCTCAGAGCTACAGGGGGTGGCCAAAATGATTGGGATAGGCAACTTTTTTTTCTCTCACAAAAAAGTTCAACATGCTGTAACTTTTCATAAATTGCATCAAAAATTCCCAATTTTTGACTGATTGTCAACCTATTATATGTGCATCATTGGTACAAATTTGAGCTCGATTGGTTGATCTTTCGCGAAGCTAGAACCGTCCTCGTAAAACACTATTTTTTAGACAACTAATTTTTGAGCTGTTATATCTCGGAGACCTCTCTGAATGAAATTTTGAGCGATTACACAAGTTTACAAAATAAAACAAAAGTCGTGAACTTCTGTCAACGACCAAAATTTTTGAAGCACAATTTAGTGCTGATTTCGAAACCGACCTTCAAAAAATTTTAAGTAGAACAGTTTTTGAGATATAGCTCAATATCGAGTTTTGCAACTTTTCAAAATATGTAATTTACTAAAATTCAAATATATTGCGTTTTGTTCAACCAATTTTAAATCTATTTCCATAAATTAAAAGCTGAATACAGGTTTCACGTCAGATTAATGAAATTCAAGATATTCGCGAGTTTTAGAGACGATCTTCTTAAATTTTAGCAAAATTCCCAAACATTTTTGAAGAAATGTATTTTTTTTCAATAAGAAAAAAACATTTTAAAAATTCTTTCTCGACGTTTATTTGACATATCATATGTAGGCGAATTACAGTAAAAATTTCAGCTCAATCGGAGCATTGATTACGGATAATAAGATGTTTGAAGTGAGCGACTTTGCTTAGAAATAGAACAAAAATCGATTTCAACCTTATATGGAAAGTCGAAAAAATTTCCGTTCTACTGTATTTTTTTTCTTTCGCATTTTTGAACTCAGGGCATGATTTTACACCAAAAATGATCATCAGCTTACCGAGTTCAAAAATGCTGTAAACTAGTGTTATCAACAATATATTATTGCTTGAAAATTACTCAAAACATTGGTACTTTTTAAACGTTGAAAAAAAGTTATGAATATTTAGATATTCACCCATATATAGGAAAATGAGTCAAATTTACAATACCACACAAAAAATACTAAATGTGTTCTTCTTTTAATCTAAATGGGCTCTAATAAATCTTATTACAGATATCTTAAGAACAGAAGTAGAAAATCTTTGGATATCAAAAATAAAAATTAATGACATAGATGTGAAAAAAATACATTTTTCTCGAGAAAGATCCCAAAAGTGTCAATCCATCATAAATTTTTTCAACGTTTGAAATGTACCTATGTTTTTAAGAGTTTTCAAGCATTAATATATTGTTGATAAACGTTCTAAATTTCATTCAATTCGGTTCACTGGTCTCCGAGATATGACAGCTCAAAAATTAGTTGTCTAAAAAATAGTGTTTGACGAGAATAGTTCTAGCTTCGCAAAAAAAAAAAATAATCAAGCCTAAATTTGTACCAATGTTGCACATATAATAGGTTGACTAACAGTCAAAATTTGAGAATTTTTGATGCACTCTATGAAAAGTTACAGCATGTTGAACTTTTTGTGAGAGAAAACAAGTTGCCTAACCCAATCATTCTGGCCACCCCCTGTGTTATAAGGCCTCCAAAGTACTTCGAAGTTCTCAACATTCTATACCAAATTTTATACATGTCGAATAATCACAGGACATATTCTACGGTACTTGAAAAGCCTCAAAGCACTCCTAGAAAATTCATGGTACGTATATTGGGTAATCTGGGTCATCCAAACTACTCTGGAATTCATTTTATTAAGATCTACAACATCTACCATCGTTTGTGTTCACACTGTTCAAGAAATTTAGTCACGTTGATGTCCATTAGACCTTGCAATACTACGAGCAACTTGATATTGTGGTAGTTGGACATTCCGTGAAATACAAATGGTCTCCAATACACTTTGAAGTTTGGGTTACGATATCTACATACTGTATCATGCTTTAGTTGTAAAAACATATTCGTGGAATGCTGCTTGTGGAATTCTTCTATGCTGCTGATGGAGCCTCAGTACACAGCTATTATGCTTTTTCAAGATTTTTTTTCAATAATTTCTGTAGAAATTCCATCATAAATACCTCCAGAATCCTTCAAGTAACCTTATAGAATTCCTCAAGAAAATACTCCTGCGATTAATCTTAGAATTTCTTTAGGGATTCCTTCAGAAATTTCTCCAAAAAACTTTTTAAGGAATTACGCCAAAAAATCCTCCCGAAATGACTCCGGGAACTCCTTCAGGAATCCCTCATTAATCCTTCTTTGAATTCCACCAGGAAATCCTCCAGACATTCCCCCAGAAATTACTCCGGAAATTCCTTCAGGAAGTCCTCCACGAATTCCTCCTATATCTTCAAGAATTCCTTCAGGAATTCAAGAAAAAAAAAGTCCTCAATGAATTTCTCCAAGAATTCATCCAGGAATTTTTCCGAGACATCTGCCTAGAAGTCTTCCAAGAAATTCTCCAGGAATTCGAAAGAAAGAATTTCACCAGAGATCCCTCTGAAACTTCTTCCAAACACCACCAGGGATTTATTCAAGAAATATCTTCATGAATTTATTCAGAATATCCTCCAGAAATTCCTTCATGAATACCTCCAAGATTCTTCAAAAACCTCCCGAAATTCCTCAAGAAAATACAACTGGAACAACTTCAGGGATTCCTCCGCATATTCCTTCAAGAATTTCTCTAGAAACTGCTTCGAGACTTCTTCTAAGGATTCCTCCAAGAGTTTCTCAAGGTATTACTCCAAGAATGCCTCCAAAATTTTGTTCGAAAATTCCTCCAGGAAATTTTTCGAGAATTTCTGCAGGTATTCCTACAAGAATTCGTCCAGGACTTTATCCAGAAATTCTTTCAAAAATTCCGATGGGAACTCTAATAAGTAATTCTCCAAGATCTGCTCCGATAGTTCTGTCGAAATTACCTCCAAAAATTCCTCCAGGATTCCTTTATACATTCCTCAAGGAATATCTCCAGTGGTTTTTTAATAAATACCATCAGAAATTCGTCCAGGAAATCCTTCAGAGTTCCTTTAGAAATGCCTACAGCAATACCCCCAAGAACTCCTCAAAGGAGTCCTTCAGGAAATCCTCCAAGAATTCCTCCACCACTCCCTTCCATAAATTCCTTTAGGACTACCTCTAGGAATTCTTTCAAGAATTCCTTCAAGAATCTCTCTAAAAAATTCTTCAGGAATCCCTTGGATATTTTTTTCAGGAATTCCTCCTAGAATTCTGTCAAGAATACTTGCAGAAATGTCTTCAAGTATTTCTTGAAGAATCTAGAAAAAAAACCCTGCAGGATTTCCTGGAGTACTTTCTGGAAATAATCATGAAGTAATTTGTGAAGGAATTTTTAAAGAATTTCCTATGGAAATACTTAGAGGAATTCCTGAAAGATTTACTTGAGGAATTCCTGGAGGAACTGATAGAGTAATTTTTGAAGTTATTTTTATTTTTTGGGTTTTCTAAAGTCCTGGAGGATTTCAAGGATAACTTCCTGCAAGATTTCATGGAGTAATTCCTGGAAGAATACACGCGAGGTATTTCCCGCAATGATTGACATTGGAGGCATTTCTGGAGAAATTCCTGTGGTAATTCCTACAGCAATTCTTGTAAGAATTTCTGCAGTTATTCTTGGAGGCAATTTCTTGAGAAATGACTGATGGAATTCCTGGAAGAAGCCCTGATGGAGTTGTTGGAACAATTTCTGGAAGACACCATGGAGGAATTTTTGAAGGAATCCTTTGATGAATTCCAAGATAAATTAGCAATTAATCATGGAGAAATTCCTGAAGTGTATTTCTTGAGAAAGCCCTGGAGGAATTTCTGGAGAAATGACCCGGGAAAATTACACAGATAAATTCCCTACAGTAATTCCTGGAGTAATTCCTGGAGGAAACTCTGTGGGAAACAACCGCTTGATGAATTCCTGAAGAAATCCCTGGATCAGTTGTTGGAGGAAAACTTTGATGAATTCCTGAAGAAGCGCGAGAGGAATTCCTGGAGGAATACCTGAATGAATTTCTGGATGAGTCCATGAAGGAATCCATGAAGGAATTCGCGAAAGAATCTCTGGGAGTATTTCTAAAGGAATCCCTGGAAAAAAGTTCTGGAGAAATCGCTGGAGGAATCCCTGGAAGAATTCCTGGGAAAATTTCTGGAGCAATCCCTGAAAAACTGCTTGGAGAAATTTCTGGAGGAACCCTTGGGAACATTTTCTGGAGGAGTTTTCAGGGAACTCCTGGAGTAATCCTAGGAGGACTCCCGTGGAATCCTAAGGGAACTTCTGGAGGACTTCCCGAGGAACTCCTGCAGGATTTTTCGAAAGGTTCTTGAAGTAATTCCTGAGAAACTACTGAACGAATTTCAGCATAGCTCCTGATGAAATTTCCGAGAAACTGCCAAGAAACTCGTGAAGAATTTCACGGGAAGTCCTGAAGGCAATTCCTAGGAACTCGTGGAGGTATTCTCGGAGAGCATCACGATGAATTTCTGAGGGGCCTGGAAGTACTTCCGAGGAAGGCCTGAATGAATTCTTGGGTAATTTCCGATATTCAAAATACCATAAAGATTATTTGTATGTCAGTGGAAATACTCAAAATATTATGAGATATAACAAAGATAGTCGTGAAAGAATTACATCGCAAGATTTACAGATATTGCGACCCATACTTCAAAAAACATTGGGTCCATTTCTCTGCCAGTGGACACCCAAATAGCAACACATAAAGACACTCGTAATATAATGAGGTGCAACAAACACAATCGTGGAAAAAATATGCCGATAGAGTTAATAGAAACAGCAGTAGAGCCTGTAGACCTTGAAGGTCGTAATTCCAAAATTGTTTGGATAGCCTGAAATATCCCAGGAATGTACCAAAAGCATTATAGCTGTGAACTGAGACTCTGATGAAAGCATTTTTCTCACAAAGTTCCCTTTTATGTGAGTTTTTTTTTGCTGGCACTACTGGTTTTATTTATAGCAGAAGCCATGTGAAACTAACTTAAGGAGTTTATATTATTTAAAATGTAGGTGTTCGGACAACACCTTCGCTCGTGCATCTGTTTATCGGTGCTGAACCACTCATCACTGTAGCCAGGTTATAAACGAGTGCGGCTGCCCATTGTTCTACACACCTAGAAAATATCATGTAATTTTAAGTGTCCTGAACCTGACATATACGAGCATCTTCAAAAACATAAATTTAGAGGTTGAAACATGTAAATTTACGTCTTTCAAGACACCCCAAAATAAAACTTTTTTTTTTAGCGTCTAGCAAACATAGAAAAGTAAAATAATGCCAAGCATGGATTCGATCACCGTACCTGCTGATCGTGAGCCTCATCTCTTACCTCTCGGCTATTTCATGCTAATTCAACGCTTCTGGTGAAACGAATTTGTTGGCAACTAACGCAATCAACCAGCACTTACATGATGCGCGTAAAATTAAGTCCAATTTGTGATTCAGTCTTGAAAACGTTTACATTTTTTGGTGATTCCGTTTCGTGCATATTTCAGAATTTCTAAGTGTGTAGACAATCAGTTAAATCCACAACGTTGATTAGTTTGTACAATATCTGTCCCGTGCAAGTAAATAAACTGTATTTTCCACAATATGTCTTATTCCACAAGTGAATCCACTTTAAATTTAAATGTCGCCTCTGAAGATCCTTCTAGTACAGCTACTAGCACGAACAGTAGGATTTTTCAGATATGTTTTCGGCATGTAGTTTTGATTAAAGGTTTCGCCTAGATGATTGTTGGATTGTTGTAGCATTATTTAATAACTTTTTATTGCCGACGTTTCGGACCAGCTATAAGACCATCTTTAGGGCTCGATACATTGATAACCAAGTTATACAGTTTTGTTTAATTTTTAAAATGTCGATCACTAGGTCTAATACCCTTGTAAACTGATACTTGTACGTATTCTTGCAAAAAATTCTTCCGAATGGGTGGATTAGGTTTCAGAGAAATGTTGAAATATCCTCATTGATTGTCGGTTGCTGTACAATATTCGAAAACATAGAACGAAACAATAAAACGTAACTGAAAAACTTTTGAGGGGACGCGACCTCCTGTTTGGGAAACCATGAACTGAAGAGTAAACATATGATATGACAATGATGATGGTGCGATAGTTTCAAACCAGATGTTGAAGCATTATTTTATTTTTGGTCAAATATTTGAGCCTTTGTACTAGCATCCTAAATGCTACATCAATATTTTATAAACTTCTCCAAATAAAACGCAAGATGAGCGTTTCAAATTCATGATTTAAAAAGAGGTTGCAATGTATTTGGAGAACAAAAAATGTTAGAAACGTGTTATTGTCATGTGCACGCCTGCCGCAATAGCGATAAATCGTATACTGAACATCATGTTGATGAAGCACAGGTTCAAATAAGAGCGTGTGGTTCAAGTTGTAAGAGGCCGAAATGTTCGATATAACACAACAAAAGATAATAATCATACTTTGAAAATGTAAATAGCTTAACCTAGCGACAAAGATAGGATACTAGAATTCACAGAAGTATTTGATCACCGTCTTTTCACAAGAAATTGCTACTTGAATACAATTTTACTTTGCTCATTGTTTTCCTCGGACAGAAAAGCCCCATCACCCCACTCAATGAAGCCCATAATCGAATGCGGATGACTCAACCAAAAAATAGTCAAAAACCAATAAGTCAGTCAAGTAGAATAGGAGTAGCCTTTTGATGTGCCTTAACGAGTTTTTGGTCTAGCAACTTGCACAGTAGGTATAGATACCAAGAAAAACATAATCCCCAAGTCGAGCGAGGAGGGTGAAACTTTCCCTCCAAGGTTCTGCTCAAGTAACGCCCCATAATGTTCGATGGAATTTCCTGTGTTTACTCGCAACAGAACTATTTCCTAGAAAAAAACATATTAAAATTTGAATGAGCAGCTACCAGCTGCCATGAGGGCCCATATTTCAGCCTTTCCCCCACAGCACGACTCACCCTATGTTGCAGAAGCATAGTGCTGCTGCTGCTAGTACGATTCCCTAAACACTGATCGAACCGGAAAGATAAATTAAATAGTGCATATGCTATCGATAATAAAGAAAAAAGGGATATAAATAATCAAAACGCGCTCCCACTACGACTGAATGGAATCGTTTTTTTCTACTACTATTTTCGATGGCGTTCCGGGAAACTACATCGCCACCCCTCGCTTGGTTGGGCGTTTGGGGTTCAACTACCGCGTGGAACAGGAAGGGCGGAGTGAAATGGAGAACCAAAACATATTTTGACTCCGAAAACAAATCCACCCCCGAAGAAAGAATATTGTGCAACGAGGCTACCATTTTAATCTATGATATAGTGAAAATTTATGCGTTATTTTTACTTCATTTCTGTAACAATTCGGATACACTGGAATGGAAGGACGCACGCTTTCATTCTAATTTATTCACTTGATTATGAGCATTACCCCCAGTCCCTCTTCCGGAATTGCCACCCTTCTTGGCTCATTCCGAAACGAGTTGCTAAACAGGTCCGAAAGGGGACGACCGACATTTCATATTAGCCACTTCCTAATTTACGTCTAATCCCTCGGAGACTCGGAAGGAAATATGCCGGGCAACGCGACGTGACCTAATAAATCTTCCACATTTTTATAGTTCATCGGAAATTGGCTGCAGTTAATGCATTTCTTTTCTGTGGAATAAACGGCTGGTAATCCAACAGGAGTTTTATGATGGATGAATCCCTCGTGTACAGGTGATTATATTTTACTGCCCATTGCGTAACAGATAATATTTTCGAAACCTATCAAAGGCCGTGACTCAGCGATGGAAATGGCAAATCGTCATCAATCATGGAACCGTACGTATGAATACGAACTGAAAAATGTTTATTTTCTTGAAAGAAATTCAAACCGCACATAGCTATTCTCAATGATAATCACTGATCCAATTTTCGAAGTAGTTCCCAATTCCAAAGTAGATTATTTCAAATTTTGAATAGCACGTAAAAATAACATCAGCCTTCTGTAGTTTTATTCAGCACTAAACAGAACGATTTTATTACTGAGACTTATCTGAGGATTGCCTTCAAACATCACTGTCTCGAAGCCAACGGAACACCTGCTTGGCTTGAATTGAGAAATGCTACTTCGGTTCACATTAGGCTCACTCCAGGAGGCTCAAGCTCGAGCAAATGCACAAACGAATTCCAATCGATGTCCTTGGAAAGCCACGATCCGGGTGTAAATTATAGACGCCATCCATCAAATAGTTTCCGCCCGCTTTTGTATATTCGCGCGTCACAAAACGGTAATACCGTAGGGTTTTGAATTCCGTACAGTTTTCATATTTTGATGTTCTAGTTTTAATTTTTTATGTTTTTGGATTTAAGTGAATCCGATTTTCAAGTTTGAATAACATCTGTTTTATTCCTGTCGTTTTTTCAACGATCAGTTTTTACAGACCCTCACTTTCGCAATAACATAGTTATTCATCGAGGAATTCATGGTATTCATTTGTTTTAGAGGGGATTGAAGCACTTTCAAATCTGTTTCAAGATCAAGAGAGCCGTATCTGAAATCCCCAGAAATGTTTCAAAAGAGTCGTATGTATCTGAAATCCTCAGAAATACCCCAGAAGCGCTTCTTTATCCTTATGAGCAGAGATGGAAAATGTCACAAAAAGTGGTATAAATATAAAAATGTCATGACATTTTTTTTTCATGAAATTACTCGAAATTTTCCATCCCTGTTCCTGAGACCCCATGAAACACTAAGAACCCTGAACAGCATCTTGAAATTCCCAAAATTCCTGTAAGAGTCTAGAGACATCCCTGAAACTCTCTAAGACGCCTTCAAACGCCTCTAAAACCCTCTGATAAACCCTTGATACCTTCAATTTCTACAATTGGAGTAAATAGGTTACCTGACCAGTAACTAAAGGGATATATGAGTTCTCTTGAAAATCCACTGAGACCCCCTCGGACCCCCAGAAATCCTTTGAGACCTTCTGAAATGCCCATGACACCCCCCGAAAACACCAGAAATATCTCTGAAACCCCTGGGACACCCAAAACGCGCCTAAGACCTCATAGATCCCTCGGAAACTCTCGTAAATCCAGTGGAATCATTCTGGAGCCCCATTAAATTCCCTGAAATGCCGATGAAGTATCCTGAGATCACCCGAAACGTCTTTCTATCACTCATGAGACCTCATGAAATACTCTAAAATAGCCTTTAATAGCAGTGTTGATAAACTCATACTCAAATGTCACTTATGAACCATTCCTGTGTGAGCGAACTCTTGTGCGATTCTGAAGAATTTTCTCATCCACGAGATTTTCATGCGATATGTTGCTCTCACGTGTCCAGCGTCGAAGTCTCGTTTACGAAGCTAAATCAGTTTGAACGAAACTTAATTTTTGTTTGCTATATTAGGTGTTTTCTTTCATACAATCCTCAATACATCGCAAAACATAATAAGACAAACAAGAACTAAAGCAATGACTAAAATCACGAGTCAACTCATGAATGATTTTTTCGGCGGTTTGTTTGACGAATCAAGCATGAGGCTTGAGAATTTGCGTTTTTACCAACACTGATTCTGAGACCCCCTGAAACAACCCTGAGACCTTCTAAAACGCCCCTGAAACGACTCTGAGATCACCTGGTACCCTGAATTCCTCTCAGATACGCCTGGAACATCCCTAAGACCTCCTGCCTCTGGTACCTCCGGAAACCCCCTGAAAACTCATAAAACGTTCTTAAGACACCCTTGGTATTCCTGCAGCCCTTTATACTTCCTAAAACGGCCTTGAGAACGCCTAAAATACCCTTGAATTCTCCTGAGAACCTCAAAACGTCCCTTTCGTGCCCCTCAGACCACCTAGAAGCCTTCTGAAACCATCTGAGACTCCGTGAAACGTTCTCTGAGACCTCTTGGTACCCCCAAAAAAGAATTTGAGACCTCTGGAACGCATTTGATATCATCTGAAATCTCCATGGAACCCTGTGAGGAACTATGAAACATCACTGAGACCTCTTGGAACCCTCTTAACTCTACATAGCCCCCTTGTTTCCGTTCTCTCATAGAAACGCACCTGATTCCCCCGATCCTAGTACCTCTAAGACCCCTAAGATCCCCTGAAACAGCCCCTGCGACCCCTGAAGTCCCCTGAAATGCTCTTGAATGCTCCCGAAACCCTCCTAAACTGCCCTGAGACCACCTAGTATCCCGCAGTCCCCCTTGAGATCCCTTTACGCGCCCCTGAAACCCTATGAAATTACCTGAGTTGCCCTAAAACACCCCTGAGTTCGCACGTGACCCAAACACTTTCTAAAACTCCTTGAAGTCTTCCCGGAACCCTTATCAAATCCCTCTACTCTAGTTGACGAAACGATTTCCAGGAAAAAACATCGGAGAAATCTTTGGAGCAATTTTCGAATAAAATACTGAAATACAGTACTGGACAGAATAAAGTGCGCATAGGCTGTTATTCATACAAAATGCTCATGTTTGGCGAGTTCAACCTTAGTTTCTAATGCTCCGATTAATCTTACATTTTGTCTGTAAAAAAAGAAAATATTTATGGACAAAACTTTTTAAAATATCCCAAAACTCCCATTTTAAGAAAAATAGCTAAATTGTGATTTTTCAATTTTTTTATGATCGAAATGTTTTAAGTAAACGGTTTATAAAGAAAAGTTATGCGTATCATTAGACTGATCCACTCCAACGAAACGTCTCGTGAGTGTAAATAGTTCTTACGTGTGCACAAACCCAAGAAATTGAGTCAGACTGATCTACTTTGTAGAAAAACATGACTGTCTAAATATTGAAATCTCAGATTTTTTCTAAAATCGAAAATTTTCGATTTTTCTCAAAATAAGAGATTTACGATAAGTTTTAGAATTATGCTTGAAATAGTTTAAATTCTTCACAGGTTGAATTTCAAACTATGAAAAGTGTCCAGTTAAAATTTGAAGTCAATTTGTGCACTAAAAGCTGAGATTCAGTGCTCCAAACATGAGCACTTTGTTTGAAAATTGATCAATGCGTACTGTTTTCTGTCTAGTGCTTTAATCCTTGAGAAAAATTTCCTCAGATTATAAAAAAAAACTGAAAAATCCGTAAAAGAAATTTTTAGGTCTGGTCTTATTATGAATTGCATAAGAAATTAGAATAACTTTCTGGAATAATCATAATAAAACTGTAACGGAGTCATCGGCGAAAATTGGGTGGACTTTTTGGGGGAATTTCAGGAGAACTTCTCGAGGAATTATCTGGAGAAACTCCCGGAGGAAGATCTAACCGATTCCTCGATGAAATTGGAGGGTTCGAAGGTTGCAGAATTTCAGGAGACATTTCATGAGGAAACTTTTTTGAGGAATTCTCGCAGATAGTTACGAAAGAATTTTCGGAGTAGTTTTAGATGATTTTTAAAAATTGATGATCTTTTGCAGGATTAAATTTTCGAGGAATTTCCGTTAATATTTTCTTAGAACTTCTCCAAAGAATTTTGTGAGGATACTGAAGGAACGATAAGAAGCTTTCCTGTAGGTATTTTTTGAGAAATTCTTGAAAGGAACTTTGCAGAAATTTCTGAAGGAAATTTTATGTCCTCGGAGGAACATATGGAGATATATTTGAAAAATATTTTAGGGAAATTTCCGGAAAAGTTTATGGAGGAATGCTTAAAAGGATTCTTGATATATTCTTGATGAAAACCCACCAGTTATTTCTGGATCAATTCTCAGATGAAGGGTCTCAGATTGTCATGAAACTTTTTCCACGGCCGGGCTCATGGATATATGAAAAAAAAAATGGGAAAAATTCAGGGTCGCCAATTTTCCCGGAAAACTCAGGTGGATTTTTTTTTGCTTTTCTCCCGACACGATTTATTTACAAAAAATATGAAGTGGAAAAAGTTTTGCATACTTGGAGACGTACCAGCCTCGGGCTGAAAGTCTCGATAATAAATATATAAAAAAAAGTTCTGCACAACATTTTCCACAGTTGAGAAAATTCGTAAAAAAAGCACGAAAAACTATGCCCGAACTCGTGAAAAGTTTTCAAAAAAAAAATATTTTGGGAAGGTTTTTTCATAAGCTTTAATCGCTGAAATACTTGGAATGCATTTTTTTCGTTTTTTAGTTATGGCCAATTTTGTTGAAAAATGTCCAAATGTGCCATATAAGCCTTTTTATGAGAAATCATAACTCAAGATTCAAGAACGAAGCATCGCAGAAAATAAGTTATTTGATGAAAATGTAAGCAATCTTTCTCAGTTCCTGAACCTAAAAAAAAAATGATGTGGAATTTGTGAGACTATATTATACGGTAATTTTTCACAAAATTGGTCATAACTCAGGAACGAAAATAAGTGCATTCCAAAAATGTCAGCTTATAAAATTACCTCCTCAAAAATATTTTTTGTAAATTTTTCACGACTTCGGGCATAGTTTTTCCGGCTTTTGTTTATGAATTTTCTCAACGGTTGAAAATTTTGTGGAAACTTTTTCCATTTCATATTTTTTTTCGATTCCTGGGAAAATTGGTTTTCGTTTTCATTAGAAAAAAACATTGTTTCTACGATGCTACGTTCTTGAGTTATGATTTTTCAAAAAAGGCTTATATGGCACATTTTCTACATTTTTCAACAAAATTGGTCATAACTAAAAAACGAAAAAAAGTGCATTCCAAATATTTCAGCGATCAAAGCTTATGAAATAACCTTGTAAAATTTGTAGAAATTCTCGGCCCAGGCCTTGGAGAAAACTTTTGTAGGTTTCATCTGAAAACTTTCGCTGAAATTTGTGAATCAACTGTTACTGGGATTCTTGAGAGAAATTCCAAAAAAATACTCGCAGGAATCTTTGGAGTCAAAATTAGATAAAATTCTGAATATTTCCTTTAAGAATTCAAGTATGAATCTTCGAATTAAATTCTGGAAGAATAATTGAATCAAATAGGAAAACATGGAGAAGTTAAGTGGATAACTGACACTGAGGAAGATTGCAAGTGATAGTCGAAATACGCGTAACTGACAAAGGATAAGCTTAGTAGGGCGGAATGAAATTTCATGCGCACAGTGTGGACAATCCTCGATTCTAGATAATATTTGACAGGAACTGTCCGGTCATTGTGATTTTTGGAAAACCCATATTTCTAGGCATATATTTGCAGATACTGTCATTATAGACGATTTTCGGTAGACCATATATAAATCCTGAAATACACCCCTCAACGGTAGCAGCCTGCCTGTGCGATCCTGCGTTATAAGATCGGCATGGTTCGCTGAAAACGGGCCACCTTCCAGGTCACCGGATTCGAAGTTATTAGTCTTCCACGTTTACCACCCTACCCGGTTCCCGGTCTCCATCCAAAACCTAATTTGGCATTGATGATGAAGATGAAACTGATGGCGGCGGTCGATGGCGGCGGCGATGGATCAGCCATGATACCGTCGGCGGGCGCTCTACTGTAGTAACATTTGGCTTACACTTGTTCTCGCTCATGAATATTCTAGTGTGGTGTGTTGAGCCGAGGAGGTATTCGAGCTCGATGATGGTGTTGGAATGTGGTGTGGCGGTGTGAGGGATGGTGATGCGGCACGCGGTTGGGCTAGGCTAGGATGTGGTTTGAATTAAACTGTGGAGCGGAAGTCTGTTGGGAAATCGTGAGCTGCTGCTATTCTTGGTGAAGTTTATGCGCAAGCTGATGAAGACGTCGCCGCCATTAGCTCCCATGCCTGACGACGTAGCGGGTGGCGGTAGAGGCAGCTTCTGTGCCTTAATATATATTTGAATTCGTTGAAAATTAATCACATTCTCGAGCGGGCTGCCAAATCTTAGGTAATTTTCACGTGCAGGTGGAAAGGTGGGTGTCAGACGTTTCAAACTTTTATGTATGGTATTTTTGCTTCGTGTTGCTGTCGACAACAGTTACAAGACAACCGTTACTCCTAAGGGATTTCAGTTTTCATAGAAGCAACGATTTCCTTACAATATATATTGATTGATGGATTTTTTCGTAACACTTCGTTCAGAGCACTTTTTAAACTTATGGTATATCCCGCTTTTGTCGGTAAGAAATAAACTCGTGTCGGTTTCCTTTGAGTGTATGTAATCAGTTTTGTACCGTTCAAATCGTTTACCTTTATCTATTTTTTATGGATTTTCTTAGGGATCGTTTCAACTATTTCACGGAGCAGTTTATCATATTCTTGAATTTTTATTGCTAAATTTTACGAAAAGAAGGGAATATACGACAACTTTTCGTGGATAAAAATGACTGAGTGAAGGTTTTCTTGTGTGCTTCTATGGATTTTTGAAAAGTTATCAATGGATTATTTGGATGTTTGCCTTTCTCGTACACTAAAGTGACCAGACGTCCCGCGTTTCGCGGGACAGTCGCGCATTTTGACCAAATGTCCCGCGACAAATTATGTCCCGCAAAATGTCCCGCGTTCGTCTCAAATCGTAAAAATGTCTCGCGTTTGAAAAAAATTCAACAAGCATTCAAAATATTGTAGTAACTTCAAAGCCAAAATAGTCAAACCGGTTTTGTACAAAACCAAATCACATCAAACATATTAACGGAACTTTCAATATCAGAGATCAAAATCTGAAAAATTTTTGCGAGAAAGTACATGAAGATTCTGAGTTACAGTAAAGTTTGAACTGCTGAAAGCTTTTTTTTTGTTGAACAAATGCGATGAAAAAATTTTGAACCATCTTAATTTTAATTTTGAAAGCAATTGAGAGTTGCAATATTAAACCCATTTTTGACAGCTAGATTTAATTATCAGGTTTCTTTTGAAGACTGTAGAAAAATGTTTATGAGTTTGTCGCACTTCTGCGAAGCTCACAACGCAGAAAGATATGCTTTGTAGAAGAGATGAATGTTTCGCATTCTACAAAAAAAAATCGTTACGTATTCGTTAGCAAAAAAAGATCTTGATTTCACCTTAAAATGCAATGCATCTTTTCAAATTAATGTCCCGCGTTGGAGCTCTGATCATCTGGTCACTTTATCGTACACCAAGGTGTACCGAAAGGCTATATGTTCATTCCAAAAACGAAAATTTGATAGAGCCACCGGAGGGGTCAAGTGTTATATACCAATCGACTCAGCTTGACGAGTTGAGATGATGTCTGTGTGTATGTATATGTGTGTGTGTGTGTGTGTTTATGTATGTGTGTGTGTATGTGTACAAAAAGGTCACCTCATTTTTAGATAGTAAATATGAACCGATTTCAACGACCGATGGTTCATTCGACGGGGTACATTATCCCATTGTTTCCTATTGAAAATGGTTCAGATCGGTCCAGCCGTTCCGGAGTTATGGCCATTTAGGTGTTCCAAACCGGTAC
The DNA here is from genome assembly GCF_035046485.1 of Aedes albopictus. Taxonomy (NCBI): domain Eukaryota; kingdom Metazoa; phylum Arthropoda; class Insecta; order Diptera; family Culicidae; genus Aedes; species Aedes albopictus. The sequence goes on from NC_085137.1 coordinate 372,332,743, forward strand.
CCCAGGAAGGGACCAGATATGAAAATGCAACGAACCCATGGCATGTGACCCATCAAACCACGGCATTTTCGATTATCTGATGAACGGGAAGTAGGAAAATAGTCTCTGACTATATATGAACCGGTAGTGGTCCGGAACCGGTTCCGGGTGTCCCGCCGGAAGTGGCCAAATAAGAAAGTGAACATAACCCATGCATGCGACACGTCAAAAAGCGGCTTTTTCGATAACCAGTTGAATGGTAAGCAGGAAAATAGTTTCAGACCATGTTTGAACCGGTAGTGTTCCGGAACCGGTTCCGGATGTCCTGTCGGAAGTGGCCAATTAAAAAAGTGAACCAAATCCAGGCATGTGACACATCAAAGAGCGGCCTTTCGATAACCAGATAAACGGTAAGCAGGAAAATAGTTTCAAACCTCGTTTGAACCGGTAGTGTTCCGGAACCGGTTCAGGATGTCCTGCCGGAAGTGGCCAATTAAAATAGTGAGGCAAACCCAGGCATGCGACACATCAAAGAGCGGCTTTTTCGATAACCAGATGAACGGTTAGCACGAAAATAGTTTCAGACCATGTTTGAACCGGTAGTGTTCCAGAACCGGTTCCGGATGTCCTGCCGGAAGTGGCCAATTAAAAAAGTGCACCAAACCCAGGCATGCGACACATCAAAGAGCGGCTTTTTCGATAACCAGGAGAACGGTGAGCAGGAAAACAGTTTCAGACCATGTTTGAACCGGTAGTGTTCCGGAACCGGTTCCGGATGTCCTGCCGGAAGTGGCCAATTAAAAAAGTGTACCAAACCTAGGCATGCGACACATCAAAGAGCGGCTTCTTCGATAATCAGATGAACCGTAAGCAGGAAAATAGTTTCAGACTATATCTGAACCGGTTGTGTTCCGGAACCGGATCTAGCTGTCCCGCTGGAAGTGGTCAATTAAAAAAGTGAACCAAACCCAAGTAACCAAGGTGCTGAAGCCTTATTGCATGCAAATATACGGTGTACTTAGAGCAATCATTACTTTAAATGCAAACTTAAAGTTGATTTAAAGTGGAAATGGGCAATTATGCGACTGCTTCAAGATTGTACCAGTATAATCCTTATTTGATTCTATAATTGCCCACTTCCACTTTAAATCAACCTTAAGTTTGCATGTAAAGTAATGATTGCACTAAATACACCGTATATCTGCATGCAATAAGGCTTCAGCACTGTGGTTACTTGGGAACCCAGGCATGCGACACATCAAAGAGCAGCTTTTTCGTTAACCAGATGAACGGTAAGCAAGAAAATAGTTTCAGACCATATCTGAACTAATTGTATTCCGGAACCGGTTTCGGATGTCCTGCCGGAAGTGGCCAATTAAAAAGGTGAACCAAACCCAGGCATGTGGCACATCGAAGAGCGGCTTTTTCGATAACCAGTTGAACAGTAAGCAGGAAAATACTTTCATTCCGTATCTAAACCGGTTGTGTTCCGGAACCGGTTCCAGGTGTCCCGTCGGAAGTGACCAATTAAAAAACTAAACCAAACCCATGCATGCGAAACATCAAATCATCAAAAATGTTCGTTAACCAGATAAACGGGCAGCAAGAAAATAGTCTCTGACCACACTTAAGATTACCAGCAGTGTTGCAGAATCAGGATTGGATCCATTGCTGAAATTACGCAGGTGAACAAAATCGATGCAAGCGATTAATATGTGTAAAAGAACAAAATCTTTATAAAAATTCAAGCGATATTGTCAAATTACACCATTTTAGATTCCTGAGGATTAACGTTGTATGGAAAAATTTAAATTTTATAGCACCGATCCCCTTATGCGTCAAAAATTACTGCGAATAATTTTGATGCAACTGGTTGAGCCCATGCGCTCTGTAACACGGTTGAAATTGGAATGGGCTTTAATATGGGAAATTTCGCTTGCTTGCACTTTTTTTTTGTCAAATTTTACATGAATCTTATAACTAATGATAATAAAATATAGGCTAAAGTGCGCAGAAAAAAGTTTGTCGAAATGTCTTGATAATGATCGGCATCCAGTGCTAGTGAAGGCGGTCAAGCAGTCAACTGAGAGATTTCATATTTTTTCAGCTCGTATAGGCACGTTTAACATAGCATCGGAATATGAGCCATCAATAAGTTTCCAAATTCAATTATGGCTTTGATAAAATTCTTGCTTTTCTGAATAAGGCTGACACAAATTTCGATTTTCTCTTAAGTCCAGAGGGGCCCCCCTTGGAAATTTTGGTTGGAATTCAACATTTTGAAGAAGGGCACAAATAAATAAACCAATAAATTTTTAAATTTTGAAGTGAAATTAGAGTCTTCCAGAAGTGTTTTTTTTATCAAAACCGATGAGCTAAGCGGTTTTGCTTATTTTTTAAAGATTTTTTTCATTAACCTTCCGTAACTCGCGCAGTTGACTACCTGCGTCAGCACCACGCTAATGCTGAGTACAAAAAGCGAGATTTTTTCAAAGTGTTGTACAAAATACAACAGCGCGATCGCTCGAGGGTTAAATACATTTATTATTTATCAACTCCACTCCCCATTGACGAGTCAACGAGCACTGTAACAAAAGAAGAAAATGAGATTTATTCCGTTCTAAAGTATTCTCAGGATTCAGGAACACTTCGGCTTATGGCCGAAAAAAAATGTAGAGTACATATTCGACGAGAAAGACACTATCACCACTAGGTGGATTAATCTGGGTTTTTTTTATGGAGGAACGTTTTATAAGTTTAATGGCTCAAGCATTTGGCTGCCTTTCGAAAATTCCTCCCAGGAGCCCCTGTAGTACACGAACTTTTCATGAAACGTCTTAAAGTTTCTCTAAAACCCTCTGAAGTTCCCGAGAATCCTATAAAAAACACCGGAACGCCTTGGATTTACTCTGACATCCCCTCAAAAACCCATAAGCTTTGCTTGAATATTCCTGAAACCCCATAAAACAAAACCATGAAGCCCCTGGATTGTTAAGATACGCCTTAGAACTTCTCTAAAACCCTTATAAGAACCCAAAAAACATCTCTGAAACCTCCAAAAACTGCCCTGAAAAAGGGCACTTCTGCTTCTATTAGACACTTGATTAGACATTTTCAACAATCGATTTTGTTTTAGCCAACTCAATTCAGCACTGCAGCAAACTGCCAATACATTCTGACTTTGGTTCTAATAATGACAAAGTCCTTCAAAATCACTGAACTACAGTTTTTGTACTGTAGTTTAAGCTAGACGGAGTGCAATGCCAAAATGTGAAGTCAAATTTGAATATTCCAAAGATTAATAGATTATTGACGACGATTTAAAACTCCTGATGCATCCTTAACCGCGAGGAGAAGTCAATCACAAGTACTTGTAAGATTTCATATAATAAATCGTATCACCAATTTAGAAAGCATTCTAACCTGAATGATAATAGGGTGGTAACATTTGTTTAATAATCATAAGAAGTATTTATGGTCATAAAGCAATAGAGTGTACAAAGAATTAATCGGAAAGACCTCACCAAATTCGTTCTGGTCGGGCTATTGCATGCATGCTACAATTTCTTTGTTGCACGCAGTTCGATACATTTTTCGCGTCAAAAACGCACTTTTGAACTAGGGTAATTTTCCAATTGTTGCACAACTAAAAACTCGCCTGTTATTGCACACTCCATGTTATTCTTATGAGGTGTGTAACAATTGGCGAATTTTTAGCCGTGCAACAATTGAAAATTACCCTAGTCATACAAACGATAAAAAAAACTCTCGAGAAGTAAACATGTATGTACATGCCAAGATTCTGAATACTTTTTTCACCGGGAATTTGTTGTTCGGCGCAGAAAGTAAGCAATGACTGATGATGTGGCTAGCTTCCCGAGCAAAGTCTAACAACAAAATGATAGTAAATCGAAAACACGATTTGTAATCAGCAGCAAATTCATATCATATTTTGATATCAGATTGTCTTGATAATTTTCGATTTCAAATTTTGATATCGATTTGCTGTCATTTAAAATTATTACAAATGTTTAAGTTGTTAAGTCGTTTCAAAACTTCGAGGCGACCTTGTATAAAGCATCTAATGATATACTATCAGTGCAATTAACGTATTGCATTTAGGTTTCCATATTATTCGAAAAAACTCTAAATTTAACGATTTTTCAATTTTTCGCACTGATAGCAAAAACAGTAATCAATTTGTCATCACTGATAGCAGGAATTGTTTTCAACTTGCTCTCACAGGAACATTTTTTTGCTCTCATTTTTGATGTTTTAACCGTTAAAACGACCAAAACGACATCAACCTGAGTAATCATAATTTGCAATATCACAACATCAAAATTAGTTTTCGATTTGTTGTCAGACTTTGCTGGGGTCAAAGTGCTTTTTCGGCGTGGAATGCAATGCTAAGGACTGTATCGTTAATTATGAGTACACCTGAAAATTGCTGTATTTCAAAATGTTTTATTTATTTTGTAAATCAAATTCAACTACATTGTTTATTGATCATCAGAAAAGCCCATGACATGATTGTATATTTAATTTTTCGTGGATCTTGCCACCTCTCGCACTTTCTTCTTGGCGTACTTCATAAGGTTTTGGACAACCGTTCCGACGATGGTTTGCTAACGTTGACCCAGTTTTTCTTGAATTTTGTGACGTCCTCTGCTTCTCTATCCTTTTTCCGTAGTTTCCCTTTCATCAAAGTTAACTATTTCTCAACGGGCCTTATTTGCGGGCAATGTAGAAGATTCATTGCCTTTTCCACAAATTGAACATTGTTTACTTCATACCTGTCAAAGGTGTCACGCGCATAGTGGCAGGATGCCAAATCCGGCCAAAGTAATGTAGGACCTTTGTGCTTTCAGATGAGTGGCAGAATATGTTTCTGGAGACATTCCTTCTGGTATATTTCGTCGTTCATACCTGGGACGGCGAAGGAAGGTGACGATTTCATACCACATTGACAAATTGCTTGCCTAACCAACACATTTTCCCATTTTTTTTCGCAAAAAATCGATTTCTCCTAATTCATAACATCCGCGCCATGCTTAACAGTGAAAATCTGTGCCCCTGGAAGTACCTTGTAGTCCAATTTGACATACGTTTCATCATCCATGAATATGCTCATGCAATTTTTGCTCAAAACATCGTCGTACAGCTTCCAAGCCTGAGTTTTCACATAATCCGCCAGAATTTGACTGCGTTTTGGACATTTCTGTTTTGGGTAGGTCTTCGGGGAATTACGCTTCTTGGCGCGTTGAACCATACCAACAGTCGTTTCACACTTTTTTGCGTAATCTCTAATCGATACCTCCTATTTTCCTTCAACGATTTTGCAAGTTTTGCTGTTCAAATTTGACTTGGACGCACCTGTTTTTTGCCGCGTCCGGGTAAGTCTTTCGGTGTGTTATGCATACCGAATCGTGTGATAGCATTTTGGACAACAAAAACCCTAACACATTCATTTTTTGCTAATTTTCTTAGCGATGATCATTTTTCCTTGCAGTGCATGGTCACAGTCGATTTTCGCTTCTCCTCCGTAAATCCTCGCATTGTTCCACTTGAGGAAAAACTTTAACTTTTAATGAAGGTTATCGTTTGTTTACAACGTTAGCAATACATAGACACATAGCAGTTGTCAAAATAAGGCATAGTCTTTTAAATACAGAGCCTCAAAGGTGTACTCATAATTAACGATACAGTCGTTATGCTATTATATCAAGTAGATGGGAATCCTGTTATTTCTTATGTGTCATATTTAATGTGTTTGTACTAATTTGTAATAAATTTTAGACCCCAATGAAGGTTCCTGAACAGGACCGAAACGTCGGCGATGATCTAAAATCAGCAAATTCGAATTATATAAACGTTCAAGCCGAAAATTCAAGAAATCTAAGCACTAAAATAAGTGGACCTTACCAATAATCATTCAATAATTAAAAGTTTATTGTTGCACAAGCTCTACTTCTTCTTCTTCTTGGCCTAACGTCCCCACTGTAACAAAGCCTGCTTATCAGCATAGTGTTCTTTTACAGTTATTAACTGAAAGCTTTCTCTGCCATGTGTATATCGTGTGGCAGGTACGAAGATACTGTATGTCCAAGGTAATAAAAAAAAATCCTTCCAGTGCTCATCACTGCACAGTGTCAATCTATCATATAACGCCTACAAGTTATGCAACTCAGTGAACTGTGTCGCTTCACAGTAATCTTCACACAATCTATCACTTTACGCCTGGAATCCATGCACCAATGCGTGAACCCTGTGCCAAAAATATACATTTACCACCAACACTCCGACATCCACATGACCTTGTGCAGGCGCAGAGGACTCAAAGGCCTGTTGGCAACAAGCGGTTGCAATCATTATTTCCCTCCGCTTCCCCACATTGTCCTGCAGCCTGATGCAGCAGACGCCAGTACTGAAGAAGCCTGTTAATCCCATGGGACTGTCCAATTATTACGCAAGAGAATTTTCTCGATTTTTCGACAATCTCAAACGGTTCACCGCTCCACCTTGTATGATATATTGTATGAGAACCATAATATATTTGTATTAAGCGTAAGATTTCTCAAACTCCTCCACAAAGTGGGTTTCGACCAAATGTCCATTTGACTAAATGCTTGTTCGACCAAATGTACTTTCCACCAAACGTCATTCGACCAAACGTCAATCGACCAAATGTCTTACGACCAAATGTCATAGATCCGATCTTACCATATCTAATTCATGCTCGTTTTCTTTCCTTTACAGGTACGTATTGAACACTCTTGGGAATTGGATGAGACATTCTTTTTTTTAGGCAAAAACTAATCTTTATTCTGGTAAAGAATACAGTCAGATTAAAAGCGTGAGTATTCAGAATTTGAACCAATAATAAAAATATGTCTGATCAGTTCTAATGCAAACATAACCTTTTTGAAAGAAAGCAACCCAGAATCACAAGTAAAGACTTATTATGTATTTTTACTTGTGTTTTTTTATGTACCGTAATCCGGGGTAACATTGATCAAAATTTTCGAACTTTTTTAAATAATTCTCTTGTTAAAGCAATCTTTACATGTTTTAAATTTTTTAAACAAGTACTGGCCCTCTGAGTATGTGTTAAGCTATTCGAAAAAGTCATAATTAATTTTAATTGGCTTTCGAAAAAGCGTTGTGAAATCTTAAAACATGTTAAAATAAGCTTTTTAGTCTAATTTTTTATTTTGTTGATTTGGGGTTGATCATGTCAGTGATTAAGGGCGGACGGGATGGTCGGGGAAATATCCGCCATTGCTCTGTTGCTACTAAGACGGTAATCTCAGATTCTACTTCATATTTTGCAACAAAAACCTATCACTGTGTATGCTCACTTGCAGTGCATGTTGTTAATTAGTTTAAATTCTCACCTATATGGTTTCGCATTATGCGATTTACACAGTGTATTCTGTGTATCCTCGCCTTTGGCGTTTTCCAATCGATACCGATTTGGTTTTATTGTTGCTGTTCTTTGTTGTGCTGATGTTGCGAAGAGTTTAATCTTACCTAGTTTGGGTAGTGGCTACGGTTAGGATAGCTCAGATCAATCTTCAGCATAAAAGAACAGCAACGATCAATCTTTGCAGACTTATGCAAAATGGTACAGCCCAAGTGGCCTTGGTACAAGAACCTTACTTTCGTAAGGGAAATTTCTATCTAGGAAACCTTGTGAACCCGGTGTTTGCCACTTTCAGTAAACATGAAATGGCAAACTCGCGTGTCATGCCTCGAGCCTGTGTGCTTGTCAACAACGCAATAGTTGCTACACTCATTTCTGAACTAACCACCAGAGATGTATGTGCTATCACAATTGATGTATCTGTTGGAAACCTCAAAAGGAAATACGTCTATTGTTCTGTGTACTTACCGCATGATGAACCATCCCCTACGGATGCTATAAAACAAGTCATCGCATACTGCACTTCAAAAGGCCTTCCGCTAATTGTTGGCAGTGATGCTAATGCTCACCATATCATCTGGGGCAGCTCAGACATTAACTTGAGAGGCTCCAGTTTGATGGAGTACTTAAGTAGTACAGATCTTGCATTACTTAACATAGGCAACCGCCCAACCTTCATGGTATCTGCTAGAGAGGAAGTGTTAGATATAACGCTTTGCTCTAGCAGAATTAGTCACGAGCTGACCAATTGGCATGTGTCAGATGAAGAATCTTTATCTGACCACCGCTACATCTTTTTTGAACATTTAAATGTTACTTCGCAAACATTGCGTTTCAGGAATCCTCGGTCAACAAACTGGGATCTTTATACTGATTTGGTTGCAGCCAAATTTCATGGATATTCACCATCCATAGACACTCCAAGTGATTTAGATGATGCCGTTGATACTACAACGACCTTCATCATGGAAGCTTTTGAAGAAGCATGCCCTCTACGGACTGTGAAGATCACAAGATCTGATCTGGCGAAACTCAGGAAACAATGTAGAAAGTGTTGGAACAGAAGACCTTCGGCTGGTTCGGAGGCTTTCAGGTCGGCTCGGAAGGCCTACAGGGAAGCTCTCCGGTCTGCTGAACGATCCGGCTGGAAAAACCTTTATACAAATGTTTCCAGCTTGAGTGAAGTCAGTCGGTTAAACAAAATCCTTGCGAAATCTAAGGATTTCCGGGTGAACGAACTTCGTTTGCCAAATGGCGATCTGACTTCCTCTGATGAGGAAGTTCTGGAATGTTTATTCAGCACACACTTCCCTGGATGTGTAGATATTACATCTTCGGATGATCCTTATGTCTTTTCTTGTAGTTATGATTCTTTAGCTTCGGCTCGGAGTATTATAACTATAGAATCGATTGAGTGGGCTCTTAATAGCTTTCCTCCTTTCAAATCTCCTGGGGCAGATGGGATTTATTATATTTTGCTTCAGAAGGGATTTGATTATTTCAAACATGTTTTGAAAAAACTACTTGTTTGCAGTTTTGCTACAGGGTATATTCCCAAATCCTGCAGGGATATTACTGTAAAGTTTATTCCGAAAGTGGGTCGTGCGTCGTATGAAGAAGCAAAGAGTTTCAGACCTATCAGTTTGACCTCTTTTCTTCTGAAATGTTTAGAACGCATTGTGGATCATCACATCCGTGATGTTCATCTGGCCAACGTGCCTCTTCATGTGAACCAACATGCCTACCAATCTGGTAAGTCCACTGTGACTCTTTTACACAAGGTTGTTTACGATATCGAGAAAGCATTCGCTCAAAAGCAATCTTGTTTGGGTGTTTTCTTAGATATCGAGGGTGCCTTTGACAATGTGCCTTTCGATGCCATATTGGAAGCCGCACGGAGTCATGGTATATCTCCAATGATTTCCAATTGGATTCACCAAATGCTCAAAAACCGATATCTCTTCTCGACATTGCGTCTAGCAGGGATTAGGAAATTGAGTGTTTGTGGATGCCCCCAAGGGGGAGTCTTATCACCGCTTTTGTGGAATCTCGTAGCAGATAGGCTATTGAGGCAAGTCAATAATAGCGGTTTTCATACTTATGGTTTTGCCGACGACTACCTAACATTGTTAGTTGATATGTGCATCAGCACCCTTTTCGACCTGATGCAAAACGCCCTTCAGGTAGTTGAGGGTTGGTGTCGCCAATATGGCCTTTCGGTTAATCCGAGTAAAACATCTATTGTTCTTTTCACGGAAAAGCGAAACCGTAATGGTGTTCGACCTTTAAGTCTCTTTGATTCTGATATTAATGTGACTGAACAGGTAAAGTACGTTGGAGTCATTCTTGATTCCAAGCTTTCCTGGACACCTCATGTTGAGTTCAGAATCAAGAAAGCTTGTATGGCCTTCGGGCAATGCCGGCGTACTTTTGGTACAACTTGGGGTCTAAAACCCAAGTATATCAAATGGATTTACACAACTGTGGTTCGGCCAATATTGGCTTATGGATGTCTTGTGTGGTGGCAAAAGGGTGAAGTGAGAACGGTCCAATCAAAATTAGGCCATCTCCAAAGGATGTGCTTGATGGCGATGTCTGGAGCGTTCTCTTCAACTCCTACGGCAGCGCTAGAAGTTCTCTTTGACGTTGCCCCACTACACATTCATCTCAAACAAGAAGCCCTTTCTTGCACTGACCGGTTACGGGTACTCGGTCTACCAGGGGAAACCCCTGTGAACCGCACATCAACACACACCACGTTGTTTCCACTTTTAGTGAATTGGGACAAAATTGTCCTTGCTCCAAGTGATGTTACAATTGCTTGTAATTTTCCTTATAGGACATTTTCCACGAAATTCCCTTCCCGGGAAGAGTGGACATCTGGTTATCTGGAAAGAAGTATTTCAGACGGCATCGTATGTTACACTGATGGCTCCCTTCTCGAAGGTCGAGCAGGTGCTGGTGTTTATTCTCGTGAGCTAAGGCTGTATCAGTCTTATTCACTTGGTAGACACTGCACCGTTTTTCAGGCCGAAATCTTTGCTCTTATGTGTGGAGTGCAATCAGCACTTCAGCAGCACGTAATGGGCAAAGTAATATACTTCTGTTCAGATAGCCAGGCTGCTATTAAAGCACTTGCTTCGGCCAACTCCAGGTCGAAGATAGTTATCGCTTGTCGAACTCAAATCGAGGAGCTGAATTCAGCAAACGCTGTTCACCTTCTATGGGTACCTGGTCATTCTTCCATCGCTGGAAATGAATTGGCTGATGAGTTAGCTCGCTCTGGAGCATCACATGACTTCATTGGCCCTGAGCCAGCTATTCCGATATCGAAGTGTTGAATTAAGCTTCAGATTCACACCTGGGCTGTCACTCAACACAGACAATATTGGAATAGTTTGGAGTCATGTCGTCAAACCAAATTGTATAGTGCTGAGCCATCTCTATGGGTAGCGAAGTACCTAACTAATCTGTCTAAGCAGAATTGCAGCATGCTGGTCAAAGCATTGACTGGCCACTGCCGACTCAGCTATCACATGGCGAATATTCAGCAAGCTGATTCATTTGCCTGTGATAGCTGTGAATCCGATTATGGAACTTCGTATCATTTGATATGTAACTGTCCAGTTTTCGCGCAACTGCGTTTCCGAGTATTCGGTAAACACTTATTAAGTGAAACTGACTTCAGAAACCTGAATCTTCAGGATATTCTGTTGTTCTGAACCCGCTGTGGTAAAGAGCTATAGGCTCTCTTTCGCTTTATGCGTTATTACAGTGCCCTTTTCAGGGCGCTGTTTGAACCCATTGTGGTACGCTTCTTGTGCGTTAGTACCCTCTTCCAGGGTATTTTTCCTATTTCCTTACCTGTCCCTATCCCCATCCAAATCCTTTTTCCTTCCTTTTCCCTCAGGTAGATGATGAAATAGGCTGTTATTTTGGCGATGGCACAAATGTCCCAAATGGAGGATAACGTGCCTCTGGAGCCGGCCTTCTGATACCTGATACCTGATTACACAGCGTAACAAAAAATAACTTTTTGTCTGTCTCAAGAGCAAACTTATGTGTCTCCGAAGGATTTTGGGCCGCTGAATCTGAATCCGGGCTCAGATTTGCTCTAACACGTCACAATTTTGAGCTATACCTCAACTTATAGGGCAAAATATGCGATTTTGGGCTTTTTTGACTGCAAACCATTAAGCTTGGAAATATTTTTTTAAGCAATCAAAAGGTTAATTGGTCAATTAACATCTAAATCAACGACTCATGCAAAATATTTCATTTTACCAAATCGAATTTGATAGTTTTAAGCGATTTATGTTAGGTACGATATTTCCCATGCAAGTCACCCTCCAAAAGTTGCATGCAAGTTTTCATACTAACATAAAATGCTTAAATCTATCAAATTTGATTAGGTCAAATGAAATATTTTGCATGAGTCGTTAACTTAGATGTTAATTGACCAATTAACCTTTTGATTGTTTAAAAAAAATATTTCCAAGCTTAATAGCTTGCAGTCAAAAAAGCCCAAAATCGCATATTTTGCCCTATAAATTGAGGTATTGCTCAAAATGGTGACGTGTTAGAGCAAATCTGAGCCCGGATTCGGACTCAGCGGCCCAAAATCCTTCGGAGACACATAAGTTTGCTCTTGAGACAAAAAATGTTGCGCTGTGTTATCAATGTGGCATGTTTTATGGTAACTCGTTTTTATTATATTGAAAGGTACACTCCATCGAATTCTATTACTGTGTTCGGCATGTCCACAAGAATAAATTTACTAAAAATAAGTTTTTTTCCTTCCGTTACGAACTTCTTGAAAAAGAAAATCTCAATTAACATCATTTTTTCCACCATCATCACACCTTCAAGCACCCACGCTGCCCTGAAGAAAGCTTGCCCCCATCATAAGCCTTGCTCCATTTTCGCTCCAAAACCTACATAAGCCCCGGTCTTATATCAAAGTGGCAATCCTTTACTTCGGGCGGAAAAACATTCCGTGCTACTTTTCGAGCACCAACCAACCACTACTGTTTGTAGTACCTAGGGTACATACCTACACGGTTGCTTGGTTGGCTGGCAGCAGTTTTCCCACTCAATATCCATTGGAAATTTTCTCACTCGAACAAATCGATTTAATTTCCATAAATTGAGCACACATCACCATCACATCGCACAACAGCCGAATGCCGGCGTGGTGAGCACTCCTCGCCGCCCTAAGAAAAGCAATCGAAGGGGATTTTCGGGAAGAATGTCACCAGTAAAATAAACCCTCAAATGCTGATTTTCAATTTATTTTCCATACAAAATTCAAGGTGCATTGAACTACAACTTCCAGTTTCCACCAGTTAATTGTCCAGTCCAGCACCTAAACTAATAAAAGAATTCTAGAGCATGAATTTGAAGTTCAAATAACTTTTTGAAAGTTTTAAAAATCTTCATATAGCTTAACGATCTTCAGATCCTTTCGACTTCTGTTGGATTTTTCAATTGTGGAAAGCATTTCATACTGATCTCCCCTTGTATGTATCCTGTTCAAGTTCCTTTTCCAACCAAACTCCAGCGGTTGACCTCTCGCCATGTCCCTCCTCTCGAACCGTCATCACAAGCGAAAATCGTGTTCTGGTTCCCATTCACATTCTTCACGCCGGCTGCTATTCTTGGTGGAGCCATTTGGAGAATCACTCCTGGAAGTGGTTGGTTATAACCGTCGAAGCTATTGATCGAGCGAGCAAGCAGCAAGGTACCTACCAACGCCGGAAAGAACGCAGCTCAATGCCCGTTGCTCGATGGCAAAATTCCACAGCTACCGACGGGCGAGAGAAAGTGAAAAAAAAATATATAAACGGAACGCCAAATGGAGGAAAAAGCCCTGAGGAAAATTGCGACGACCAAAAGTGGAATCGACTGGAATCGAACGGCACCACGAAAGCCGAGGAAAACGGCGATAACATTTTCCACGTGACGAACTAACGATTCAATTTCCATTCAATACGAAATTGATGTAAACAGCAAACGTTTTGCTCAAGCAGGAACGGCGGCAGCAGCAGCCTGGCTTGGTCTGCCATAGCGTACCTCTCCTGTGCGATCCGAGATACACTCCCGTTCAAAAGTTTGGGGTCACCCCCTCAAAAACATGTCATTTTTTTAGGCCCATATCTCCGCCAATTTGCGTCCGATTTCAAAACCCTAGGTTTTATTCAAAAGATAATAAGTCAAAGAAACTTTGAACATGATTTAAAAGAAACTTTTTCAAAAAATTTTGTATGTAAACTTAACCCAAAGTTGCCAAATTTTGTAAAAAATGAATATAAACTTACGGCAGTGTCGCTGGAAATTGGGTCGACCAAATTTTAAGATGAGAGCGGTAATATGACCCATTTTCTATTAGCTTTCAACTGCTTTTTACAGAACTTAGCTAAAAAATCTAGAAAAAAAGTTATTAAGTAAATTAATCCTTGATGTCATCGACCAAAAGTTTGGGGTCACCCCTCAATATGATGTATCGGCCAAAAGTTTGGGGTCACTTTCGTAAAACATGGAAAAGTGATTTGTTGATATCTTTGTCATCTTTCATTCAATTTTAATTCTATTTGGCTTATTTGAAACAAAATGAATGATACTTACTGCATAGACATTGAACCACACATATTTGTTGAAATTTACCTACTAAAACTTAACGTAAAGTTGCCTCATGTTTTGAAGCGTGGTAAAATGTGCTAACTTTACATAACATTTTTATATACAAAAATCGTTAAATACGTTAAGTTGAAGACATCAAACGTATATTTAGTTTATTATCTTCGAAATGAGCCAAAAATAATTAAAATTGAACTATAGATGACGAAGATATCACCAAATCACTTTTCCATGTTTTACGAAAGTGACCCCAAACTTTTGGCCGATACATCATATTGAGGGGTGACCCCAAACTTTTGGTCGATGACATCAAGGAATAATTTACTTAATAACTTTTTTTCTAGATTTTTTAGCTAAGTTCTGTAAAAAGCAGTTGAAAGCTAATAGAAAATGGGTCATATTACCGCTCTCATCTTAAAATTTGGTCGACCCAACTTCCAGCGACACTGCCGTAAGTTTATATTCATTTTTTACAAAATTCGGCAACTTTGGGTTAAGTTTACATACAAAATTTTTTGAAAAAGTTTCTTTTAAATCATGTTCAAAGTTTCTTTGGCTTATTATCTTTTGAATAAAACCTAGGGTTTTGAAATCGGATGCAAATTGGCGGAGATATGGGCCTAAAAAAATGACATGTTTTTGAGGGGGTGACCCCAAACTTTTGAACGGGAGTGTAGGTACGGTCTGTGCACGAGAGGTGTCTTTCTTTCGGGTGACGCGTTACTCTTTCGCTTCCTTCCGAGTAGTGGCGGGAGTAGTGTACGCATAGTGGGATCTTTAGGGACCTTCAGGGAAAATGGTTTTATTATATAGTTATTACCAGCAATAGCTATGCGACGAGATGTTTTCGAAAAAAAATAATAAAAATGAAATTGAGAAAACAACAACAAAGAATACAAATGTTTGGTTGATTCAGGTAAACTGAGAGAAAAATGGAAATAATACTATACCTAGGTAATTGATTGGCTACAACTCGTAGCAGTGAGTCTACGCCGAATGAAGCATTCAACTCCACTGATCTTGGTCCTAGACCAGTCGCTTTCAGACGCCCCGAAAACTTATAGTCCGTAATTCCTGGATAACTGCAAACGTGTGCACGGTCCGCCAGAAATTCCTATAGGGATTCTTTCTGAATTCGTTTATTCTTTCCGAAAAAAAAATACATGAGAGGGTTGCAGGATTTTCTAGAATGATTGCAACAAGAATTACTCTCTCTCTCTCTATAGCCGGGGCCCGTGGCGTAGTTGGTCACACGTTCGCTTCATATGCGGATGGTCATGGGTTTGATTCCCAGCCCCGGCACTTGCAATTTTTCGTCAGTTGCTTTTCCCCCGAGAGCAACTGACACTGACCCTTTTCTGAGCCCCATGGCTCAAACGGACCCGGATACCTGGATATCGGCGAACTGCTACTCATAATGGACCCCCCAATCGGACTGGAAAGGAACAACGGCCATCCATCATCATCCTTGTGCTCATCATTCTACTACAGGGGTTCTCAAACTTTTCTATCTTGCGACCCACTTTGGATTTTAGTAGAATTTGGCGACCCACCAGTAAGTTTTTCCACAAGAAAAAGTCAAAATTGGGTTGGGACAGTTTTTTAAATGCATTTTATCGCTTTCGTTGTTTTTGTGCCGAAAGTACTCAAGACATTCCAAGCTTTTTATTAATTTACAGTGTTGTTTTCATTTTCTGAAAATAGTCAAAATAAGGTTAAAATGCCAAATAAATTTGCTTCCGTAAACCTTGTGTCCTAAGAAATTGAGATAAGTTAGTACGTTTCTCATAAAAGTTGAACCATTCCTAGTTTATGTAATATACGGAACTCCACAGATTTTTATGAATTTTGTTACACATTTTAGGAATCAAGAAAACATTAAATTTCCCATATTTATGGTGAGAATTTTAAGAATTATAGTACTGCTGGATAATCAGATAAGTCCTTCTAAACATTTAAATCTTCAGTTTTAATCCTTCATACACATTTATTTTACTTATTTCAGAGGAGTCACTTGGGTTCTGATTTTGGAAAAAAAAGTTTATATTCAGTAATATTTTATTCAAAGTTAAGCTTTACCGAAATTCTTAAAAATATACATATGCTTCGGTAGACATAACCGTCCGATGGTTTGTTATCGAAATTCAGTAATTTTCTGCTAGATTTTTGAAATCTCGATCCAAGCACTAATCCAACTTAAACTCATTTTTCAGGACAGACAATTTGAAGAGGTTCTTAAGTTTACTGGAATCCTGAACATCCTGATAATAAATTTCACCGTTCTAGAATCGATTCTAGAATGAAGAATAGCTACAGTGTACTGTATGCTTCGGACTATAACTCATAATACATAAGTTTGGGAAAATTAAGGGGAAAATTAAGAGTTTTTGTTAGTTTCTCTGACATAAGCTAAGAAAGTTAAGGTAGATATTTATTACAAACCTTCGCGACCCTCGAAAAATCAGCCCGCGACCCACCAGTGGGTCGCGACCCATAGTTTGAGAAACGCTGTTCTACTAGGTATGAAGTAGAAAAAGTGAATGCAGCAGAAAGGCACCAGTTCGATAAAGTAGAATAAGATTCTAGGCGCTGTACAAAATGTAAGTGCAGTTGTCAATTGAAATTGCTCACGTAGTGCCCCAGTAAACAATAGAGCTGTAAATTAGGTTAAGTGATTAAGAATAAAAAAAAAAAGAATTACTCTAAAGATTCCTTAAAGTATTCCTTTAGAATTTATTCCTGTCCATTTTTTTTTTAATTTTCTTCAGAGATTCTCCAGGAAATTTTCTTTGGTCTTCTTCAGGATTTTTTTCAGGAAATTTTTTAAACTCGTCCTGGGATTACAAAATTCTTTCAAAAATTGCTTAATGCTTTTCTTCAAACATTTGTAAAGGAATTGCTATAGATTTTTTTTTTTCTATTTTCTCCAAAAAGGATTCTGATAATTTCTGAGAAAAATCTTCCGATCCGTTGAGAATTTTTTCTAGGGTTTACTTTTAGAAATATAGGATATTTTCAGAAACTATTGCTGGAATATTTCCAGGTATAGCTCCACATCATGACGGCTGCTTCCAGGCATTTATTTAGAAATGCCTGTAGAAAGTTTTAAAGAGATTGTTCTGGAATTATCTCCAGGGATTTCTCCTGGAGTGCCTCCAAATGTGCCTCCAATGACTACTTAGGATTTATTAAAACTTTTCTTCGGGGTTTCTCTCAGAATATTTTCCGGTGATGCTTCAGGAACTTCTCCAAAAATTCTCTCAGTGATTTCTGGGGATGTTTATTTTTTTTTATCGTACAAATTGGATCGAAGGGTCTCAGATTTTCATCAAACTTTTTCCTCAGGCAGGGCTCATGGATATATGAATAAAAAAAAATTGAGAAAATATCAGGGTCGCCTATTTTCCCGGTCAACTCAGGTGGATATTTTTTCGTTTCCCCCTGTAGTGTCAGGGGACTAATGTAGTGACTTTGAAAAATCATAACTCAAAAACGAAGCATCGAAGAAACAAACATTTTTTTTATGAAAATGAAAGCGACTTTTCTTAGGAATCCAATTATAAATATGAACTAGGAAAGGTTTTCTACAAAATTTTCCACCGATGAGAATATTTGTAATGAAAAGCCGGAAAAAACTATGCCAGACACGTGAAAAATATCAAAAAAATGTTTTTGAAAAGATAATTTTATAAGCTTTAATCTCTGAAATTTTTGCAATGCATTTTTTTTGTTTTTGGTGAAAATGGCCAAATGTTGTTGGTGGAAAAAGCCAGATGTGCCTAATAAGCCCTTTATTTGAAAAATCATAATTCAAGGACGAAGCATCGTAGAAACAAAGTTTTTTTTTGTGAAAATGAAAGCAAATTGCCTGCGGAAAAAGTTTCTTGAAAATTTAAGACCCTTCGGCTCAAACCCGTACTGTAATAAAAAATCTACAAAAGTTTTCTACAAATAGGTTCTTAGAATCATCATAAAACCAAGATAAAAGGTATTAGGTTTTATGACGGTTTTCAAAATTTCTGCAAAAATAATTGGCCATCTAAATGATTTTCGGGTATTATTTTTCAAGGTTTTTTTTCAAGAAATTCTTCCAAAAATACCTTCTAAAGGCTCTTCAGTTCTTTCAAGTACTCTTTCAAAGCTTCCGTCACAAATTTACTGGTGGTTGTCCAAAACATTCCTCCATGTTTTTTTTGTTTCTGTAAAATTTCCTTCAAAAATTGTCTACACTAATCCCTTCATAAATTGCATTAAAAAAGTATTTTATGAATTTCTCCAGAGATATCTCGAGGAGTACTTCCAAAGACTCTCCCAGAAATTTCTCCAGAGATCCATCAAAAAATTATTGAAACATTTTTTAAAGAACTCCTTGAGCAACATTTGAAAGGGCCCAAAAGGTCTAGTGTTTTTTTTTCTAAAATGCTCCGTAGAGCCTAACAGCAGTTCGCCCACGCAAACGAATACCATTATCCAAAAGCACGATAACACAGCGCAACATTTTTTTGTCTCAAGAGTAAACTTATGTAACTCTGACAGATTTTGGACCGCTGAATTCGAATCCGAGCACAGATTTGCTCTAGCACGTCACTATTTTGAGCTATACCTCAATTTATAGGACAAAACATGCGATTGTGAGCTTTTTTGACTGCAAGCCATGAGGCATGGAAATATTTTTTTTAAGCGATCAAAAGTTAAATCGGTCAATTAACACCTAAACTAACGACTCATGCAAAATATTTCGTTTTACCAAATAAAATTTGATAGATTTAAAAGGAGGTATCTTAAAAAGTTTTTTTTCACTTCTTATCCCAGGCATTCATCCAGGAATATCTTCAGAGATAACTTCAGAAATTGCCTTAGGGATTTCGTTCAGAAATCTCCCCAGAAAATATTAAAGAATGTCTTCTGAGAATCTGCAAAAGTATCATCGCCAGCTTTTTAATGGATTCTGTCAGACAATCCTAGAAATTTCTTTGGAGATTCTTTCAGAAATTCTCCCAACTATTTTTTTGCAATTTCTGGAAGAACTTCTTAAAAATCTTGGAGGAATATTTGGAACAACTCCAGTAGGAGCCTCTCAAGGTACTTCTGGATATATATCTGATGGAACCACAGAAGCAATTCCTTAAAAAAAAGTCTTTGTAGGAATTTCTGCATTAATTTCATAAGGAATTCTTGGAGATTTTCCGAAGGATTTTCTTTACGAATTTTGCAGAAAGTTTTAAAAATCCCATGAAAACAGTTGGAAAGAAATCCGCTGATGATTTTTTTTAAGAAATACGCAACATTGTGAACAAGTCTGTGGAGAGATACTGTTTAAGGAATCCCTGAAGATATTTCAGAAGGAAACCGAGCAGAAATTTCTGGAAGAATACCCAAAGCAATTTGTGAAAAAAATCTTCAGTAGAATCCCCGTGGAATCTGTGGAAGTACTTTTGCATAAATTTCTGAAGAAAGATCTGGCAAAATTTCAAGAAAATTCTTGAAGATATCCCAGGAGGAATTTCCTAAGAACTAGTTGGGTAAACGGCTGGTAAAACTTTTCGGAAAACACTATTGGGGATTTCTCAGAAACATTTATTCAGGAGTTTCAGAAAAAAAAATCCTGAAGAAATATTTAAATTGAATTTTTAGAGGTTTTTTAGAAAGTATCCTAGAACAATGTGTGGACGTTTTTACGAAGAAATGATGGATAAGCCGCTGTGTAAATCCCCAGGAAAAACTCTTGTGATCATGCAGAATTTCCTAAGAAATATTTATGAATATATTTTTGAATAAATTTCTTAAACAATTCGAGGAGAAATTCTTAAATATATCTTAAGGGAAAATGCCGAATAAATTTCTAGCAAAATCAAATTGAGTAATATCTGCAGGAAACCTTGAGGAAAACGCTCTCTGGAAGAATTCTTGCCCAACTCATTGAAAGTAATAATGCATGAAATCATGGAAGGATTTCTGGAGGATTTTCCGGATGCATTCCTGAGGAAATTCCTGAACTAATCTATGATGACGTGTATGAATTTCTGAAGGAATCTCTCGGAGATTTCCTGAAGTAACCACTGGAAGAATTAATCAAACATTATTTAAAAAAAAATTTGAAGCAATCTTTTTGTAGACATTTCCGAAAGATTTTCCAAACGAATTCCTAGATTAATTTCATAAATTACCCCTGATCCCATGTCTGAGTTCCAACAGACAGCCATGGAATACGACCTAAAAGGACTCTTGGAGAAATGTCTATAGAAATTATTGAGGAACTATTTGAAGGAAGTTTTGGATAAATTTCTTGAAGGATCCTCAGAAGAAATCCAAAAGAAACCACTGATGGGGTTTCTCAAAAAACCTTTGTAGATTTTCAGCCCGAATTTCTGGAAGAATTTCTGAACGAACATGGATAAATTTTGGAAGAAATCCATACACTGAAAAAATAAATCAGATATCCAACAGAAAATTTTCATTAGATTGGCTATATAACTTTTATTGGATTTCCAATGCAAATTTCTTCGAAAATATTACATGAAATTAATACAGTAAATGGCAATTTTTGGGAAATCACATAGCTTTTATTGGAAACCCACAAAATTTCTTAAAATCTAGGTGATATTTCCATAAACATTAATGGATACGCATAAGAAAACAATCCATAGTAATATCAGATGAAAAGAATATGAAAACTTTTTTCAGTGTAGAAGATTTCTTGAAGAATCCTTGAACAAATTTATGGAGGAATGAAACCAAGAATTTCTCCAGGGAAATTTTATGAAGATTTTATAAAGAAACCCTTGACGAAATTTTTGAAGGAATTCTAAACTTTTGGTTTTCTGAAAGAAATCGCTGAACATGTCTGAAGGATTCCGTGGGTAGTTTCTGGATAAATTCCTGAGGAAATCCATGAGACCCTCTAGAGGAAATTTTGAATCAAATTCTAGAGGAAGTTCATAACCATTCAAGATGTTTCAAATGATTTTTAAAAGGAATCCGTGTAAGACTTTCTGAGAGGAATTCCTGGGATATGCCCCAACTGAATCCATAGCACAATGTCGGAAGGAATCTAAGGAGGGTTTTCTCTAAAAAAATCTCTAAAAATGGAAAAAATCCAAAACTAAACATTTTGTAAAGAATTTTCCCAAATGGAGGAGAACGTGCCTTTGGAGTCGACCTACTGATATCCATGGATGGGTTACAGAATAAATCAATCGATACATTTCTGCATAAGTCTCTCAAGGATTTCTGAAGAAATTCATGGATGAATTCATGTAAAGGTTAACGTCGCTCGGACGCAAAAGTTATGAGACTCATGGTAACTCATTATCTAGTTTGACTCAAATGATTGTCAATTTGTTAAGTATTAGTGCACAAATGTAGTAAACCATATGAATATGAATGTGAGGCGTAGAAGAGAAATGCATGCAGTCAGAGATCGTGATTTACCGTCTGTTTCAAGAACTAGAAATTATCACTACTGTTGAATGTTTTCTGTACTCTCAAGAACGGGAGTAAGACCAACCCGGTTAGTTTGAGTTACTTTAAAGTGACTCGTACCATATGAAATAAGGGTGTCAGTGAGTAACGTTCGGCATACCGACTGGTGGAAAAAACTCAATGGTTGCATATGTTGATATAGGTTGATGTGGGAGGAGAAAGTACTGATAGTAATATCTCAAATTTACTCCAGAAACTTCATCATCAAACAAATAGTAATAAGCTATTCGATTGAAATTCAAATACCAAATTTTGATATTGACCAGATATTCTAGGGACAATTTGACTACTTTTACCTATAGTAATCACACCATCATCACGTTTTGATCGTCAAGCGTTGTCTGTCGGGATTAGTCAACTTGAAATAACACAGCCCTGGTAACGACACAGGAATCATATTCAGAGGCTTAGTATGGGCAATGGTCATGGAGTCAAATTAAAATTTAAAATGCCCTGACTAACCAAGCTACTAACATAAAATTTCCCACCGTGCAGGAAATTCCCTCTAGCTGTCACAGAACTGCACAGCGATTGTTTGTACCGCCAGCCACTAACATCCAGTTTAACCGTCAATGACTGGATCGATCCTGGCGTTCGTCGTCTCGTCGTCTACGCTGTGCGGAATGTTTGCACAAATTTACATTCCTGGGCTCAGAATAACTCCAACAACCCCAACGACGATGATGACGAGGACGACAACGACGACGGCACGTCGTTCGTCCATCGCATCGACAAGTGCTGCCGGCTTGGACCGACTTCGACTGACACTGATCGAACCCCATCGTCGTCACCTTACCAGCCAGCACGAAACAGACGGGAAAAGGGAGCAAACCTCGGGAATTGCGATTGGCATGGCATTGAGGAAAAAAGTGTGAAAAAAGAGAATGTTTTCCCACTCAATGAATTTGTGCATTGGTAGGTACCTACTTTCTTCCTTTGGCAAACACCGTCCCGTGCGTGAATGCGGATGGCACTGGAAAAAGTGCCCCTGGGCAGCTCCCGGAGAGTTTGCTCGGCAATCGCATTTGCATTTTCCATCAAGTAACAATTCTTTTTGCAGGAATCGTTGTACACGTGTGGTATCCAGATCCAGGTACCTGGATGTATGGATTGGTGCAATCGAGTATACAAACGGTACTCAACGATCTTGATTTTCTGCTTGTCCGAGGAGGCAAACATCCATCAAATTTGGACGTGTTTGTACATTTGTTGGCAAGAATTTGGCAGCACTTGGATTTGTTTCTGAATTGATTTTAGCACTTTACGTCAGTTTGGGTCGGTTGTTCAGCAAGACTATCCTGAGGGATGATGATTCCGATTCTTGGTCGGTCCTGGGACTTTTCATAACGGAGATTCTCTCGATTTCTTTTGGCATAGAGTTTCCTTGTACTTGCCACGCCATGAGATATACGAATTTAAAATGGTTATTGTCAGAGAAAAGACGCCGTCAATAACTATGGAAATGCTCAACACCTTGATGTACAGTGCTTGTGCTATTGCTGTCATTCAGGTGTCTATCGTAGTACTGCTTTCATCTTTCAAACTGCCATTTCTTTTTATGTCGGCTCTTAGAAAGCTTCACGAGCTATGCTTTTACCATTACAGAATTTAACTGTTTTTGTTTAATTGCGTGTTGATTCGCGACCTGTCTTCGACACTTTTTCGCAACTTTCTTTCATATCTTTTATGTTGTTCCTTTTTACGTCATTGCTACATGTGTCTTACATATTTGGATTTACTGAATATACAATCATTTAACAATGGATTTTTTTTTCTAAGCTGATATCGTCTAAACTTTATTTTGATCATGACCTTTTTCTTTTATATTATAGAACGTCATCAGTAATGCAGATACATTTCTGTCATTGATAATGTTTCCCATCAAAATGACCTGATCCCAACAGAATTTACTGACGGTCGCCTCCCCCCAAGGGATGATTTATAAATACGAAGAGGGAAAAAAACTTTTTCGGATCGTTTCAATCTTAATGAACTGGAACCGGATAACGCCAACTTTCTTCATTCTGTATCCATTCCGTTCGGATGGCTCTCGCCCATAAACAACCCCTCTCGCCCCGTTAACCCCCTCCGGACCGACGACGCGCATACCATCCAAGCACAGCGCGAACCAACGGACAGGAATTAGTCCACTTCTCCAGTTAATCAATCAATCAGCTTGACGGCCCTGGCATTTCTTTCTTGTCACTCTGATAATCGGCAACGCTCGCTCGCTAGCGCTTCCCATTCAGCGGAAGATACCCCGACCGATCTGCTTCTGCTGCTGTTGCTGCTGGGGTAAGATGTTCGTGTGGCCGCCGAGCGTCCATCAGCGAGGGAGCTTGTCAACTAATCGATTCTAACATTTAACCCTAGATTCGCAGAAAAACAGCTCCCCCGCATCGCCGACGCCGAGAGGATAAACGATTCGCTTTGTGCGCAATTTGTAGTTCTTCTGCTCTGGGTGTTCCAACTGTATGCACGTCGTCATGAGCCACTCTGCAGGAACTGGAAGCGTGAAAATTAGTGCGACATTGACTACTGCCTGCTGCTCGGATTGCCCGGATCAGGGATGTAATTCGTGGACGACGTCCGGTGTCACCTGTTCGCTCGGCCGCAAAAAGGGGCTCAACAACAACACCTCACGGCTTCAGACCTGTTTCCAGGAAAATTGTCTACTCTAATTAGGTAGCAAAGCCGTGAGGTAACCGGACACCGATCCCTGTTATTGACCGATTGAGTACGAAGAGGCGAAACCGGAGACACGGGACTCCGGCCCAAGCCCCAAAGTGCTCTGCGTTGTAAGCAGTAATGTGTGCTAAACGTTTTTCACCCCTGCCTCGCCTTGCTCTTCTGACTGGAGGACAGCCACAGGAAACAAAAACTGCAATTCGTGCGGTGTAGGTATATGCTTTCGTTTTCGTCTTTATTGTAAGTCTATTATGGGACTCACCTCGAAACGATTACTGTCAGTTGTACGTAGAGAACCCTATTCCTTCATGTTCAAGGCACTCTGGGAGGAGCTGTGATACAGTGTGGTTTGTTCCAACGCAAAATGCAAGGACTACGCGAGGCCTGTTCGAACGGTTGGAGAAAACACAACGCAAAAGTGTGAAACAACTACTGGAATTAGGGACAAATGTGATGACCTGAAACCTTGTTGCAACTCTTCCCTTACTGGTCGGTCAGCCAGTCTCGGCCAAGGAAATGGTTGCAAACTGTTCTCGCTTTCCTTTTTCCGAGAATCAGGCTACCATATAATCGTTTTGTAGCGTCTGTTTAGCCAGCCTTTGCCATGCATGAGTACATTTATTTGCACAACAGCACATAATTAACAACAGTACGCCACAATACTTGGTTTGCGGCTGCCGCTCCCATTCTCGGTAATGCCCAATGTTCGCCAAATCACGCTTCACCAGACAGCCCATTGTGCTCTCTGCGCTCCACATCTTTTTGTGCCAACCGAAGCAGTCGCAAACACCAATTTTCCAAAATTCCAGTGTCGGACATTCGTGAGACATGCCCTGCCCACCGTATCCTTCCGACTTTGGCCACCTTCTGGATGCTGAGTTCGCCGTAAAGTGCAGCGAGCTCGTGGTACATCCTTCTTCGTCATACACAATTTTCCTGCACACCCCCGAAGATCGTTCTTATCACGCGTCGCTCGAAAACTCCGAGAGGTTGCAGGTCCTCCTCGAGCATGGTCCAAGTCTCGTGTTCAAAGAGAGTGTGTTAGTGTTTTGTACATGGTGCATTACATCTTTTCAGACCCTGGCTTCTTCTAAAGCCTGTAGGGGGGCATGCACAAATTACGTCACGCTTTTAGGGGGGAGGGGGGTTTTGCATAACATGACGACCCATACAAAAATGTTTGAGGTCTGATACAAAACGTGTGACATAGGGGGGAGGGGGGGTTGAAAATGGTCGATTTTTGCGTGACATAATTTGTGTATCACCCCTAGTAGGCCTGACTTTCACTGATGACGCGCCACATGGTTGTCAGCCGTCTGTGAGGATCCGAGGTAGTCGAATTTCTTCACCACCTCAAAGGTCATTTTATAAGATATGTATTTAAAAAAAAAATCTACAAGGGATGTTCTCGGAGATTTCACTGAAAATACATTCAGGAATTTTTTAAGGATACAATCAGTAAATGCAGAGATCACCCGAAAATTAATTTTAGAACATGTTTATGAAACCTTCCTTGGATTCATTCCGAAATTGCTTTATGCATGACTTTAGAAACTTTATAGGATATTCTCTTTAGGTTCCTTGCATTTCCTCCGAAAGTTCTAAAAGAAAATCTATCACGGATTTCTTCAAACACTGTTTTAGAATTTCCTTCAGAATTCGATCAATTTCGATCAATTCTGACTATACATGTCAATGATTGCTCCTCCGTGATTGATCTGAACTGGTATCAATTGCACTGCGATCCAACTGAATAAGGAACTGGGGCATTCCACTTATTCTCGAAGTGCAATGTAGCAGCTCATGCATTTTTGATCAACAACGGCGCCGGCCAAGTCCTTATTGTCAGCTGGGAAGAGAAAGGAATGTTAGAGTGTGCTGGTTGTTGCTATTAAAGACTGAGATCACCCCTGCGAGAGATAGAGATAGAGAAAGTAGATTGAAAGATACAAAGTAGGATGAAAGGGACGGGCCAGGAATTGAACCCATGATCTTCTACAAACGAATCAGAAGCTGTAGCCACTACACCACCAAGCACGTGTTCTAGAATTTCCTTCTGAATTACCTCTTGAGTATCATCCAGAAATTCTTCCAGAAAAGTCTTCAGGGAAATCTTTCATGAGTTTCTCAGAAATTCAATTTTTCAGAATTCTGTACGAGAATTCTTTCAGAAAATCATCCGCGGATTCGTTCAGAAATGCTTTCTGTAATTCCTTTAAAAAATCAAAAGTTCAGATTTTTTCCAAAAATTTCTCCCCGGATTTCTTTTGAAATATTTCACAGACTCCTCCAGATTTTTTTTTTCTGGGATTCCTTTAGAAATTGTCCTAGAGATTCCTTTATGAAATCTTTACGAGATTCCCCCGTAAATTTGTCCAAGAATTCCATAAAGAAATCTTCTATTTATTGCTTCCAAAACTGATTCATGGATTCCTTCAGAAACTCCCTTGAGAATTTCTGGAGTAATTTTTTATGAAGGTTTCCATTAGTTGCTCTTAAAACTCTGTCAGGGATTACTTAATGTTTGTTTCAAATCCTTCGATTATTTCTCCAGGAATTCTGATGGAATAAATTATCTTCTCTAACTATGCCATTAGAAATTCCCACCAAAATGTGTCCAGACATTTTTAAAGGGATTCATCAAGAAAATCCTGCAGTAGTCCCTCCTACATTTGTGCAGGAGTTTACACGGAGATTTGATTCTTTCAGGTTTTCCTCCAGCATTTCTCCAGAAATTTCTCCGGTATTTCCTTTAAAAACATCGCCGAGAATTTCTCCACGAACTCTTTAAGGAGCTTATTAAGATATGTTTTCTAGAAATTTCTACCTTGAATTCTATTGGAAATACCTTAAGATTTTTTCTAGAGATCTTTGCAGAAGGATATCTATGCTTTTCTCCATGTTTTAATGTAGGAATTCCCTCAGAAGTACGTCCATAGCTTGTTCTTTCTGAATCCTCCAAAAATTTTATCAAAAGATTACTCCAGGAGTTTATTTTTAAATCGATAAATTTTACTTTCGCCAAGGCTTTCCCTCTAAGTAGGAGTTTCTTCAGATATTTCTCCAGGAAGTTTCTTGAAAACTCCTGCTAGGATTTCTTAAAGAAATTTTCCTGGGATTTCTTCAGATATTCCTCTAGAGATTTGTTCAAGAGTGCTTCCAGATATTTTTACAGAAATTCTTCTGGAGAATTCTTCCGTAAGAAATTTCTGCTCGAATTCGTTTTTCCATTTAAAAAATATCTGATAAAATCGAAGGCTTGTTCCGAACTTAAGGGATTTATTTTCATGAATTGCAGTGAGGGCGTCAAACATTTTTTTTTTTGAAATTTTGAGAAAATCATCTTACATATTTTTTAAGGTTAGTATATTGACAAAGCCACACTTCGGATTTTCAAGATCACTAACCTGACGACTTAATATGGGTTTGTGCTAAAAAGTTGATCGTTTTTTTATCCGCTGGTGGGGACGAATAGACCAACTTGTCCGATTTCGGTCCGATCCTTCGGTAATTTTTCCAAGGATTCTTCTGAAAAAGTCCATGAAATATTAATTCAGGGCTTCCTTAAAAATTCCTTTTAAAATGTGGCTCCGTCAGAAATATCTTCTGGGAATCCTTCAAAGATTCCTGTAGGGAACCAAATTTTTTTTTTTTTTCAGAAGTTCTTCCAGAAATTGCAGAAAAAATACAGGAACAATTCTTGAAAGAATCACTGGAAGAAATTTTCCAGAAATCCCTGGATGATTGTTTCAAGGAATACCTTCTATAATAATCCTGTGGGCAAGATTTTGGAGATTCTTAGAAGAAATTCTTTGAAAAAATCTGGAGCAATTCCCGGATGAAAAATACTGGAAAAATTACTCAAGTTTTTCTTGAGTAATTCTTTGTTGAATGCTTGAAAACATACATAAAGACCCCCTTTAAGATAACTTCTTACCAGTCCTGCAAAATATCAGTCTCAGTGCCTGTTTTTCATCCGAAAATGAATGACTGCGGCGGTCGTTTTCAGTTCCTCGATGTGAGAACTGACAGAGTCCGAGAGCTCCATTCGTGAGCGACCCAACAAGATAAATTCCCAATCATCCACACACTACTCATGCTGAAAGGCTATTCGTCTCAAGCGGTGGCTTGTGAGAGTGAGTGCCCTACACGTTAGCACGGGTGAAAACATTCAACTACAGAAAATTGAATGGAAGTTTAGCCCTGTCAGCTCTCGCTTTCAGCACGCTGCGTGCGAGTGTGAGTACCTATTTCATTTTGCTCCCGTGTTGATGATCGGAAAGCAACTTTGACAGGAAAACCAAAACTGAGAAAATGAAAAAAGCAAAATATCGCTATCATAACGGCTTGTTGAAAAATTGCAGCACTGCTTCTTACTTCTCAGAAAAAAAAACATGAGAAGCTTCTGGAGGAAGTATAAAAATAATTTCAAGGAAAAAATTGCTTCAAAAATTTATAGAGTGACTCTTGTAAAAAGAATTTCGGAAGAAATGTTCTAAAAATGCCTGCAAAAATTCATGCAAAAATTGCAGACAAAGGTACTTGTAGAATTCTCGAATAAACCCCTTAATAAAATTCTGAAGGTTTCTTAAAGGATTTTCCAAAGTCATCATTGGAAAAACTAATGGAGATCCCTCTCTAAAGGAATTCATAGAAGAATTTGTTACAGAACTTCTAAATGGATTATTACATAAAATACCTGAAGAAAAATTCCTAAAAGCGACATTTCTGCAAGAAATCAGCTGATACAATAAGTCCTGGAGTAATTTCTTAGAGAGCTTTCGAATAAAATCACGGAAAAAAATTTAAAACAAAAATCTCAAAAAAACAGAGCAATTTCCGCAGGAATTCCTTACAGAATCCTTGGACAAATTTCTGAAGCATTACCAGAAAAAAACATGAAAAATTCTTGCAGGTAGGTCTGAATAAATTTTAAATAGGTCCTCATTGAATTTCTGAATAAATGACTGAAAGAGTCCCAGAATATATCGGAAGGAATCTTGGAAGAAATTCCAACAATTATTCGCGAAATTGCATCTTTTGAAAAAAAAAACTCTGAGGAAGTCCTTGAGAAACCCTTGAAGAAATTCATAGAAGAATTTCTTGACAAATTTCTATACGAGTACCCCGAGAAATTCCGTATTGCTGTGTGCGTTCAAGATGCAAACGGTGCCCAAATGCGCTTCAAACGCGGTAACACATGTTACCAAAGGCAACGTAGCAACCATAGCCAATATCACCGCCAACCTAGGATTCGAAAGCTCCCACTGACATCGGGTTACTTGTTAGAAAATCTTACCGCATTTGGAGCTCCCGCATTTGATATTTGCATTTTGAATGCACACAGCAATAAAAAAACTCCTTGGGATAACTATGATAATATTTCTGGAGAAAATTCCTACAGAAATGTTTGAAGAGATACACAGACTGCCGTTCTATGCATAATTGTCCCATGTTATATGGGAATCCCATATAACATGGGCCAATCATGCTTATAACGGCAGTAGAGGAATACATTAAGGCAGTTCAGACTTTAAACGTGTCAAAAATTCAAAGCTCCCATATGTTCAATACAATTCTTGGTGCAAAACTAGAGTCCTATCAAATTTTCAGCCATTTCGGTGGTGATTTAATGGTGGCCCAAAAGCAAAATAGGTTTATATGAGAATTACTATGGAGAATTTTTCAAAAAGGTTCTCCTCGATGTAGAGCATTACCACATTGATGAAGTCATAGGGTCAACGCCGAATTGAATTCTTTAGATCTCAATGATGAATGTTGCCGAAGACCAGAATTTATTTCGACAATCGGGTAAAAAGTTATTAAACAAATTCTCACTCGCATGCGCAAGTTCATACACGATGTCCTGCAAGGTGTGCAAGAAGGTAACACGCATACTATGATTGCGTGTCAAGCGTGCCGATCGAGCTCTGGTGTGCTGTTCAAGCATGTATGGATGAATATTGATTAATAACTTCTTTTTCGTGAGTCGAAACGAGTTGCGGTCTTCGGCAACATTCATCATTTAGGTATGAAGGATTCAATTTAACTTTGACCCTATGACTTCATCCATGTGTTAATGCTCTACAGCGAGGAGAACATTTTTTTTTAAATTCTTCATAGTAATTCTCATATGGTCGGCGTTAAGTCAGAGTGGACTACGCCATTTTTTGGGCAGGTAAAGTTAAGTGAAGAAATTCGATATTCCTGATTGTTTTCGACGTTTCTTCGATGTTGATGGGTCATTACATAAAAGAACTACAGTTTTTCAGAAAATAATGCGCTTGATTTGATATCCCAAGTGCTTGCAGGACATTTCCCAAAAGCATTGAAAAACAGATGGTCCGGTCCTGTCGTTAAGCCGACCATATAAACCTACTTTGCTTTTGGGACACCATTAAATCACCACCGAAATGGCTGAACTCTAGTTGACTGGACTCTAGTTTTGCACCAAGGATTGCAATGAACATATGGGAGCTTTGATTTTTTGACATGTATAAAGTCTGAACTGCCCTAGGAATACATGCACGGACTTCCGTAGCAATCCATGAAGCGACCACATTAGAAATTTCTTAACGAATTTCTGAAGGAATCCGTGGATTAGTATTAAGATGAATATTTTGAGACATTTTTTGAGAAACTCCTGAAAAAGACCCAAAGGAATATCCCTGGAGAAATTTCCAGAGAAATACATGGGCAGGAATGCATTCCAGAGGGATGCCTGGAGCAATCTTTGAAGCAACTCTCGCTGACATCATTCTAAAGAATCCTGCAAAAACCTTCTTTCTGTAAAAAAATCCGGATTTTTTTTTTTATAAATCCTAAACGAATCTCTGTAAGAATTTCTGGCGATATCCCTAGAAGTAATCATAGAGAAATTTCCTAAGAACTACATGGAAAGATATACATTCTAAAAGAGCTCTCGGAGGAAATTCTCGTTAAACTTGTTCCAAGAATAATATGATAATAATATATTATTATTAGAGTAAAGTGGGGTAAAAGTTCGAGTGGGGCAAGAGTTTCTTTTGAAGTTTTTGAGCTCAATTCAAATTATTTCTTTCGGGTGTCAAGGTTGTTCGAACCCTTTTTGAAAAAGAGTCTTTCACTCCAAAAATTACGAAAATTGATCAATATTTCGAGAACTTATGACAAAATGTTGGTTTTTGATCAAAAAATTGTAACATGCGATGGCCCTTCCAACGCATGGAATGAAATTTTAATGAAATCGAATTCAATATTTTATTTTGGGGCGTAACTATGTATATTTTGAAGATACTCTTGCATGTATAACTTTTTGCAAAAAAGATTTGGAAATCGTATTTTACACATAGTGGGGCAAAAGTTCGAATTGTGGGGCAAAAGTTCGAGTCATGTGGCGACTTTAGGTATAAACCTAAAATTCTGCAAAATGTACATATTATCTCTAAGAGTGATGGATTTAGTGAGAAAATTCGATTAAAGTTGTAAAAAAATGTTGTTTTATCTGAAATTGGCGGAAAACTACTAATTTTGGTACAGTAAATTTAACCCAGATTTGTGTAAAATCCAAATCGAATTTTAAAGTGTATTCCAGTTCTAACATCAAATATTAAGTGGTTTCAGGTATTCCTATTACCGAAGTGTCAAAATAGTGTGCTATGGTTAGCGAAATTGCACAAACACTAGATTCGAACTTTTGCCCCAGTGGTGGGGCAAGAGTTCGAATAAAACACACACATATAAAAAGTGTTGTAACTCAGAATTGAAAAGACATTTGGCGTAACTTTGTTCAGCAAAATTTTAGCTCATGGATGGTAGAATCACCACACGGTATTTATTTATTTTTATCTGCTTCGATTTTTTGAAAGAGGTTGAATTATCAACTAAGGTTGAACTTTTGCCCCACCTTACTCTATTAGAATTATACCAATCGATTGGTTCATAAAAAAAACTTTAATTAATCCACCTAGTGGCGATGCCGCTTTTCTCGTGCCTTCGAAACCCCATTTCAACAAAACGCAAGTGACATGTTCATGAATGTCGCACTTTCATACGTTAAACAGATATCCATTTCATGGCACCCCGGATAGACGAGAATATTTAAATCATATCTCAAATCGAACATTTTTTGCTATCATAGCTTGATATGATTTTGATGTGTTATTCAAAAATCTAATGAATATCGCACGAATAGCTCAAAGTGATATGATATCAGTTTTTGTTCCTGTCGAAATAGCTGAAAATTTCTACATAAGAACAAGTTTAGCTCTTCTGCACGAATACACCCATAGAGATGGTTCAATGTCAGTGAAATGCCATGTGCCCCTTTCTGAGCAGTGAAAACGGAGAACCGCATGCTCTTATTTCCATGTAATTTACAACAGCGAACCACAGTTGAGTGGTAAGCATCGCTGCCTGTGAATCCTAAGGTCGTAGGTTCTATGCTGCATGGTGACATGTAATATCTTAACGAGCTATTATTGAGTAGTTCACCATATTAGGTTTTGCTATTATTTCTGTTCTTTTACCTCTTATATCAATCAAATCAATATCAGTTTTTGCTCTTTAGTAATTCAATCAATAAATAATAACTGAATATGTTATTTATCAGATTTTTTCACCCACTCGGGACCAGAAATCATACCGTTTTTCTGGCTCTTGATATTTGAGCATTAAACTCTTGAAAAATCAATTTTGAGCCACCATTTTGGATTTAAATCCGGCATCTTGGTAATTCTGGTTGTCATCTTTGGACTCCAGACCAGAGTTGATGTACACGTGCTGTAGTCCCATGTGCGGGAGCCACATTGCAAGCAAGCTCCCAGGAGCACAGTACATTTTGAGACTGAAAGTTGTGCCTGTGCGCCTCATTTTTCTCAAGATGTGTCTCATGAGCTACGTCTCATGCGCTGATTAAATTAGAAAATTTCACGACCAAAACTTCCTAAACGAACGAGAATTGAAACCTTAACCTTTGCATTGAGAGTCCCTAGTCGTATCGCATAGACCAACCAGACACTTGTGTTGTGTACGGAAAAAAGTTGTTGAGGTTCTTCGTTACCAAGAAGTTGTTTTTCACCTTAGATACCAACAGCTCACGCAGCGCATGAGACGAGCTCCCCGGGAGCTATGTGCCTAGCTCGCACCCACCAGATTTACGTGAGCCTCCTAGCAGCGCAGCACACTGCGATTTTGAAGAGCTAGGAGATAATTTGGTGGGAGGCTCGCTGTCACATTTATGTACACATGAGCAATGGGAAACTCTGCTCCAGACTTCTAGCCCATACCAGATATGACCATATTGAATGATTTTAGAGCCCAAAAATCAATTAAACAGCCGCAATTATGAATTTTATAACTTGTATATTCTGGTCGCCATTTTTGAACTCCGATTGTCTTCCTCATACCAAATATACCCAAACTGCATGCTTTTAGACCCTAAAAATCCAACATCCGCCATCTTGAATGTTGAGCCGCCATCTTGAATTTTCGACTACCATCTTGGATGTTTTGGTCGCCATTTTTTAACTCTGGACATCTTACTCATACCAAATATATTCATAAAGCCTGTATCCGCAATAATCGGGACAGTATAAGTATGGCTGCAGCTCTGTAATGAATTGGTAAAATTGGCCATATAATTGAGAACTCTTTGGTGTCTGTTTATTATTTGTGCCAAATTTCATAAAAATCGATGCATTACTTTTAACTTTGGATGAAAATCAAACAGACGTGATTTTAAGCATTTTGTACAATCATGACAAATTTTCATTCGCATAATAGATGGTTCTTTTACGCTACAGTTAAAAGTTCTGTGATGATAATTATGAAACTTCGTTAGCAGTAGCATATGACGAATTTCGCACCAACTCGTCTTCGGGGTTGGCAGCACCCCCTCAGAATGTTATGAAATTTTGTAGGTTTCAAGACTTTACCTTTTCAAGCATCTTTGCGTATTTTGTTTTTTCAAAATTAACCTAGACTAACATTTAAAACGAGTCAAAGTTCTTTAACCGTTTTTTTTCACAAAAAATAACTCGAATATGATAAGATGAACAAAAAAGTGATGTATGGGTGACATTTAGAGAATTGTCAAAGCTTTCATGAAAAAATATTTTAAAAATTCTAAATACATTTTTACACGCTAAAAAATATATTTTTAAAATTAAAAGTCAATTTACAGAAAATGCCCACTTTTTTATGTTTTGAAATTTTTTTCCCAAGAAAGTCAATATTGTTGCCTAACTTTCCTCCATACATCACAAGATGGGCACTTTTAAGGAAAAAAAGTTTTTCTAACAAAAACTTTTTCATGTTAGTTTTTTTAGCGTGTTGCGCATTAGCCGTTTTTTTCACAAAAAATATAACTCGAATATGATAAGTTGTACAAAAAAGTGATGTATGGGGGACTTTTAGGGAATTGTCCAAGCTTTCAAGAAAACATATTTAAAAAATATAAAAAAAATGTTTTACACGCTAAAAAATATCTTTTTAAAATTAAAAGTCAATTTACAGAAAAAGCCCACGTTTTTATGTTTTGAATTTTTTTTCCCAAGAAAGAAAATATAGTTGCCTAACTTTCCTCCATACATCACAAGATGGGCACTTTTAAGGAAAATTTTTTTTTTTTTCTAAAAAAAACTTTTTCATTTTATTTTTTTGCGTGTTGTGCATTAACTCGTACAGTAATGTATCCAGAATCCTAATGACAATCCATTAAAACTTAATGGGCTCAACTACTTTTTTAATATCTTAACGTGCTTGACATTGAAAACGTGCTTGATATTGGAAAGGGCTCAAGACAAATTTGCTTTTAGGGTTTTATATCAATGAAAACGCTTGTGTATTGATGAAATATGTACATATGTATATGTGTATTCAATTATTTTCTTTTCTACAATATATACATCCTTCTTTTATACATTCTACTGTAACGTTTTTTTGAATATTAGATCTTTAGTCTATCTGAAACAAAGTAAACTTTTTTTGGATTTTCTTTAGAATTCGAAAATTTCTTCGCTTCAATTTGATTTTCAGAAATTGGCACAAATGAATGAAATTTTTGTGTACCAGGTATTGTTTTTACGTGACTGTATGTGTATAGTTCTTCAAGTTCATCCGTCATTTTTGCATATTGTTCATTTGAAATAAAGCAGAAATTCAATGTTGTTATATGTATATCTGACTGTTTAACTGCCCAGTCATACAGTTCTCGAGGAGTTGTGATTGTGTTTCCATAATCTCGAGCAAGACTTGCTCGTTTTGCCATTCGCTTGAGAGTACCTCCAACAGCGTCACATGGACCTTTGCCATGTGAAGTTGCGAAGAAGTGCCATTCTGCTTCCAATCCATAATTGGACCGAAAACTGCACAAACTGGCAAATTTTTTTTGTTCTTATAATGAGCTGCTGCTCCATCTGACATGAAAGTAATTTTTGAGAATACAATGAATTGTTTAATGAAATCCAGCAGTTTTGATATAAATAACTGAACTGCTGTTGTATCGTATGTAAGTACTTCAGATATTATTATGAAGCTCAAGTTTTCCAACTTATTTTCTTTTCTGTAGTACACTTCAAAGGGGTGAATGGTAGCTTGAGAATTATTCCAATGGTAACCTTGAGCTGAATTTTGAATGATAAATGAATAATTTTCTGAAAAGTCACAAATTGTTAATACTTCACCCTGTTTAAGAGATTCTTTTTTATCCCGCAAAAATGAGGATTGTTCTTTATAAATGAAATCATGAGTTATAAGCTTATCAACTTTTTCTACACAATACGGAACAAACTCGTCTATAGTCTTAGTAATAGTTTCCAAATTGCATCGATCAGTGGTTAGCCACTGGTTCTAGGCACACAATAATACAATTTCAGCAAACAGAATGCTGTTTTAAGCATTCAGATATCAAAACAAGCTGTGAAACAGGTTCTATTCCAGTTGGGATGTAACGCCAAGAAAAAGAAGGCACCCAATCAAACAAAGTTGTAATGCCCATTGAGTGTTATTAAATGGGTATATGGATTCTTGATACATCCTGTACGAGTTAATGCGCAACACGCTAAAAAACTAACATGAAAAAGTTTTTGTTAGAAAAACTTTTTTTCCTTAAAAGTGCCCATCTTGTGATGTATGGAGGAAAGTTAGGCAACAATATTGACTTTCTTGGAAAAAAATTTCAAAACATAAAAAAGTGGGCATTTTCTGTAAATTGACTTTTAATTTTAAAAATATATTTTTTAGCGTGTAAAAATGTATTTAGAATTTTTAAAATATTTTTTCATGAAAGCTTGGACAATTCTCTAAAAGTCCCCCATATAACACTTTTCTATAGGTCTTGTCATTTTTGAGTTACATCGATTTTAAAAAATTCTTCGAAAAAAAGTTAGGCCCTCTTCAAATGTTACTCTTGAAAATTTTCGAAAATTTAAGTATGCAAAGTTGCTTATATAAACCTAGTCTTTATGCCCACCAAGTTTCATTCGATTCTGAGAGGGTGTTGCCAACCACTGGTCGAGTTGGCGCGAAATTCGTCATATACTTATAGAGACACTTTCTTGTAAAATTTCATCAAATTTAATCAATTGGTTTGAAAGCTCCTGGTGTTCTTAGGGATGAGTGTTAGTGAAAATTTTGCGTGTTTTTCATGTGCGTTGTTTGTCTATTCATAACTTTTGAATTTCTCTACCAATTTTCATGGAATTTTCACAGAAGGTAGGTAATTACGTGTATATTATGCCTGCAAAATTTGATGATTATTGGTATAGTACTTTCAATAGTACAATCGAAACAATAAAGGGTGCTGACTAATTGCTATCTGAGCGGCTAAAATCACGTTCAGTCCCAATATGTGTTTCGACTATAAAATTGTTGATAGTGCATCAATTTTTTCGAATTTTTTTTCCTACACAACAAATATAGATTTATTGGTTTGTGTTCAAAATTCCAGCAATTTCGTTTGCCAAATTCAAAAGTTACAGCGCTGACAAGCAAAACTAGGGACTGTACAAAATTCAATGGCGCACATTTCACTCTTTCATTGCTACAACAAAAAGTACTGCACCGATTTACATGAAATTTTGTAGGTGAAATGAACACATCCTGACATGTTACTAGGTCAAATTTGAGTAATTTGAATGTATTTATTGCAGAGCTGCAGCTGTATTTCAGTGTCCCGATTATTGCGGATACAGGCTTTATTGCTTGATTTTAGACCGCCATCTTGTATATTCTGGTCGCCATTTTAGGAGTCCAGACATCTTCCTCATACCAAATATACCCATAGTGCATGATGTTAGAGTCTAAAACCATTGAATAGCCGCCATCTTAAGTTTAAGACTGCCATATTGGATATTCTGGTCGGCATGTTTGGACGCCGGACATCTTACCCATGCCATATATATGTTTTTATTGCATGGTTTTAGAGCATAAAACTCCTTTAAACAGTCACCATCTTGAATTTTGAGCCACCATATTGGATTAAAAACCGTCATCTTGGATCTACTGGTCATCATTTATGGAGCCTAGACTTCTTTCTTTGCTTCTTCCCCATACCAAATATATCCATATTGCATGGTTTAGGTTCTAAAACTCTATTAAACAGTCGTCATTTTAAATTTTGAGACTCCATCTTGGATACGTTGGTCACCATCTTGGATTTTTGGACTCCAAGCATCTTCCCCATACCAAACTACATGATTGAAGAGCCTGAAAGTTCATTAAATATCCGCCATCTTAAATTTGGAGCCGCCATCTTGAATATTCGGCAGCCATCTTGAATTTTGGACCAATATCGTGGAATTTCTGGTCTCCCGTGTTGATTTATGTACAAAATTCGTCAACCATGCTAAAGGTAACAGAAATCGGCGCAGTTTGATGTGTCGCATGATGGGGCGTGGTTCAGAGTTGTATACGGCCAG